>NC_084620.1:47739700-47882200 GCF_033978795.1 Nerophis ophidion | reverse complement strand
TAATGCCATCCGGTGTGTGTTTTTGTATTGATGATAATTTTTTTTTTTTTTTTTGGTGAAATATTTGAATTACACGATGAGGACATACCGTCACGATCAAAAGTTTACATACACTTGTCAAGAACAATGTCATGGCTTTCCAAACATTTTCTACAACTCTTATTTTTTTGTGATACAGTGGAGCACATACTTGGTCACAAAAAAAACAAAAAAAAAACATTCATGAAGTTTGCTGCTTTTATGAATTTATTATGGGTCTACATTGCTGTTTGTTTTCCAGTGCTGTCAAGTCTAGGGATGGTCAGACAATTCATTGTTGTGGAAAGCCAGGAAAATATTGAGTACGAACCAGAGTTGCCTTTATGTATGATAAATGTAGACACAACATTAGTTATCATAAACATATTATACACACCAGCACTGGTTTTAAATTAAAGATGCTTGTTTTCAAAACCATAATTAGTACTGACTCGCGAACTGGATTGCTTCTTGACGCTCCCTAAGGGCGGGTATAACCGATCTCATATTAGTAGTGGATATGAATATATATAATCATTATATAAATATGGATATAGTTGAATTATTTTGTCATTATTTTAAACAGGATAAAATATGAAACAAAGCTTTTAGGGAACGGATAATATGTTGGACAATATATGTCCAATGTATCAATATTAATAAAAATAATGATACATTTAATAGTAGACCATTTAAAAATATGGATATTGGTATAAATGATCACTCCACTCCCCAACTACGTAAAAAAATAATGTTAATGTAAAAAAAATCATATGTACAGAATTCTCCTTTTGTATCATATTGTTTTAAAAGCTGTAAGAAGAAGAACTCCGGAAGTTATATTCCACTTCCGGGTTAGCATGAAAGTAAAATGGCAATTTTAGCCAAATGATATAGAACTTCTACACAGTATCTTAGTAAGTAAATTCAACTTAAATAACGATATTTGTACATTGTATTCATTTGGTACTTTGTTAAATTTGTGTCCAGTTAGATGCAGAATACTAGTTGTCATAAGAATATTTTATTTTGTATCATGTGAGAAGAACTACGGAAGTGATATTCCACTTCCGGTTAGCATAATCGTAAAGTAGTAAATTTAGTCAAAGGATATACATTTATTTTAACTTTTTAACTAAGGTAAGCATGTCAACACAGAATCTTAGTAACTAAATTCAACTTAAAGAACGATATTTGTACAGTTGGTAGCAAAATGCTATTTTTGTGATAAAAATATTTTA
The DNA here is from genome assembly GCF_033978795.1 of Nerophis ophidion. NCBI lineage: Eukaryota > Metazoa > Chordata > Actinopteri > Syngnathiformes > Syngnathidae > Nerophis > Nerophis ophidion. The sequence continues at coordinate 47,880,941 of NC_084620.1, read as the reverse complement.
TTTTGTATCATATTGTTGTGAGAAGAACTCCGGAAGTTATATTCCACTTACGGGATAAGTTGATTGGCAACACTAAATTGGCCCTAGTGTGTGAATGTGAGTGTGAATGTCGTCTGTCTATCTGTGTTTGCCCTGCGATGAGGTGGCGACTTGTCCAGGGTGTACCCCGCCTTCCGCCCGATTGTAGCTGAGATAGGCGCCAGCGCCCCCCGCGACCCCAAAAAAGGGAATAAGCGGTAGGAAATGGATGGATGGATGGGTTAGCATTAACGTAAAATAGTAATTTTAGCCAAATGATATGCATTTTAACTTAATAACTAAGGTAAACATGTCCACACAGTATCTTACTAACTAAATTCAACTCAAAGAACGATATTCGTACACTTGGTAGCAAAATGCTATTTGTCATAAGAATATTTTATTTTGTATTGTATTGTTGTGAGAAGAACTCCGGAAGTTATATTCCACTTCCGGTTATCATAAACGTATTTTAGCCAAATGATATACATTTATTTTAACTTCATAACTAAGGTAAGCATGTCTAGACATTATCTTACTAACTAAATTCAAGTCAAAGAACGATATTCGTACAGTTGATAGCAAAATGCTAATTGTCATAAGAATATTTTATTTGTATCATTTTGTTGTGAGAAGAAATACGGAAGTTATATTTCACTTCCGGTTATCATAAACGTATTTTAGCCAAATTATATACTTTTATTTTAACTTCATAACTAAGGTAAGCATGTTTACACATTATCTTACTAACTAAATTCAACCCAAAGAACGATATTCGTACAGTTGGTAGCAAAATGCTATTTGTCATAAAAATATTTTATTTTGTATAATTTTGGTGTGAGAAAAACTACGGAAGTTAAATTCCACTTCCGGTTTAACATTAACGTAAAGTAGCAATTTTAGCCAAATGATATGCATTCATTGTAACTTATAACAAAGGTAAGCACGCCTACACAGTATCTTACTAACTAAATATAAGTTAAAGAACGATATTCGTACGGTGTAATTATGTAATATTTTGTTGTAAACGCGTTTGTGTCCAGTTGGTAGAAAAATGCTGTCATAACTTCCATACGTCATCATTGTGGGACAAAAACGAGTGAAACATTTTTAATTTTTTTTAATTTTTTTTTTTATAAGCCTTAAATTCACAAATGTTAACATTTACAAACAGTTGAGAAATGATAGTCGTAGTAAGTACAAAACAGCACAAAACATCGCCAGGGGGTTGTAAATTCAAAGTAACTAAAATAGAATTTTATTTATATATATATATATATATATATATATATATATATATATATATATATATATATATATATATATATATATATATATATAACAAAGTGCAAAGCTATAGGCTCACTCAATTTCAGTAAATAACTTAAATTTGGAAAACAGCATCATAGTTTTCACAGCTAGTGTTTTAACGTAGAGTTCTAATTCTTTTTTAAAGGCACAAAAAACAGGTCAGGTATTGAGAAACTTCCATCCATCCATCCATTTTCTGCCGCTTATTCTCTTTGGGGTCGCGGGGGGCGCTGGCGCCTATCTCAGCTACAATCAGGCGGAAGGCGTCGTACACCCTGGACAAGTCGCCACCTCATTGCAGGGCCGATATTGAGAAACTTACATTCAAACTTGGCCAATAGAATAACAAAGTTGCAAAGGTAAATTAATTTTCAATTGTTTTTTTTTAATCATTGTCAATATAAAAGATCAAATTTGGTATTTTTATAAACGACTGTACCATAGAAATGTTTGTCAAAATTATTATGCTCCAGGTAAAAAAAAATTCTACATAAATGTCCGATTTATGAAACTCAGACCTACATTTTATAATTGGCTTAATGGGTTACAATTATCAATAAAACCTTGAAATATGATTAAGAGTACAAAAGCCCTTACATTGATTTATTTGTTAAAAATATTTAAAATGTTTTTTTGTCTTTTTTTAAATATTTTTTAATTAATATTATTTATTAATATTTCATACTATGTATCTGTATTTGCTTTAGTTTTCGTTCCTTGACATGTTTTGCTGATGTCGTGATTTGTAGATTGTTAGTTATGTTGAAAGTTCCCTGCATTTAAAAAAAATAAAAAAATTAAATGAAATAAAAAGGCTGACTTCCGGTTTCAGTGTCAGAAATCGTTTTTTGCTCAGATTTCTGACAAGATAATAAAAGCAGATATAGATATAGAGTATTAAATATTAATAAATAATAATAATAAAAACATGTTTAAAAAAAAAAGACAAAAATCACTTTAAATGTTTTTAACAATTATATTGATTTAAGGGCTTTTATACTCTTAATTATGTTTCAAGATTTTATTGATAATTGTAACTCATTAAGCCAATTATAAAATGTGAACCTGACTTTCATAAATCGGAAATTTAGGTACATTTTTTTTTTACCTGGAGCATAATAATGTTGACAAACATTTCTATGGTACATAAAAATAAAATAAAATAAAAAGGCTGACTTCCGGTTATCGTGTCAGAAATCTGACCAAAAAAAACGATTTCTGACACGGACACCGGAAGTCAATATTTATTGTTTTTGTATTTGCTGAAACTCTAAATTAAAAAAATAATTAAATCACATTTATACTGCTAAATACGATTCACTAACTCAAACTTGGTGCTTAAACTGGATTTTTACGTGGAAATATTGTTTTTAAAAGAAAGCTTCACTCGTTCCACTCAGATGCTGTTTGCATATTGGCCGCTAGGGAGCAGCAAAGACAACATACAGAAAAAGGTCAGTGTTTCCATTTTTCTAGTAATAGTTTCACATTCATAATAATAATAATAATACAATTTATACACATGTGTTATGTAAGTATTTTTCCCCTGAGAATGTAATGGAAATAACAAATGTTCTGTTCCAGGGTCAAACTGTTTACATCATAAAACTTTTTTTTGTTTTGTTTTTGTCAGTCAAATAGGTAAGTTAATAAGTAAGTTTGGTCAGCTAGTAACTAAATGACAGAATATGTTCAATAGAAGTTTAAAAAACAAAATAAAATACATCCTTTTAAGTGAAACATTTCAAAAGCTTTTGCACATATATATTTGGGTAATTTATTTTTTTAATTATGGGCCTGCTGCAATGCAAGCAGCCCATATTATTATTCACCATACTGCAACGTTTATTATTATACTCCCGCACGTTTCTCTTATGATTAATACAAAACGAATCGGCCAAGGAGCCCCCACATATGTTATACCCTCGGAAAGGTCTCACTTGCGGCTACAGCTGTACTTAAAGTTGGCAACATTTCGTGTTACCATGGTGACGCTATTCACAATTAAATAAAGAAATGGGCCAATTGAATGGGTACACACCCTTTTAGTGGACGATTGCTGTGACAAACGGCAAAAAGACAAGATGACCTCCTCTTGTAGCTCAGCCATACTTTCACGTAGCTCACGTCTTTAACGTAGCTCACTTGTCTACTTTCAACACGCGCTAACTGATAGCATGCTAACGTTAGCTTTCTTGCATGATATTTTTTTTTGCTTAATTTGCTTCCAGAGTCAATTAACTTATTAACTGTTAGCATGCTAGCAAGCTAATATTGGCAAGCTAACTATTTTTTTGCTGTTATTTCACTTTTTTCTCTATTTCCGCAGCCATACACCTTACAGCTGTGTTACATGATATGTGAAACATGCTAACTCTCAGATTAACATTGTTACCACGCATGTAAAGTGTTACATTTTAATGTAAGCATGCTAATGTTTTGGGCTAGTTTTATAGCTCATTTTGTACAGTTAAACCTCACAGATGCAGACACTCGGCACCATCGACGACCCCCAACCAGAGGTCCAGGGCACAGACCGTATACTTTTAACACAAGCTAACTGATAGCAAGCTAACAGATAGTCTACTTTTGACACAAGCTAACTGATAGCATGCTAATGTTAGCTTGCTCGCATTCTAACAGAAGCATGATATTTCTTTAGCTAAATTTGCTTCTGTTTACCCCAGAGTCAAATAACTTGGTACGTGACACTTGTTAACTGTTAGCATGCAAATGTTAGCATGCTAGTAAGCTAGTAGTGGCACGCTAACTTTTTATTTTGCTGTTTTTTCACTTTTTTCTCTATTTCCGCAGCCTTACACCTCACAGCCATGTTACTTGATATGTGACACATGCTAACTCTCAGCATGCCATCGTTAGCATGCATGTTAAGTGTTGGATTTTAATTTAAGCATGTTTATGTTTTGGGCTAGCTGTATAGCTAATTTTAGGACAGTTACACCTAAAACTCACAGATTCAGACACTCAGCACCATCTTAAAAGTATACCAGCTTTCGACGACCCCCAACCAGAACTCCAGGGCACCGATAGTCTACTTTTCACGCAAGCTAACTGATAGCAAGCTAATGTTAGCTTGCTTGCATGCTAACATAAGCGTGACATTTCTTTAGCTAAATTTGCTTCCGTTTACCCCTGAGTCAAATAACTTGGTATGTGACACTTCCTAATGGTTAGCATTCAAATGTTACCATGCTGTCAGGCTAATATTGGCACGCTAACTTTTTGCTGTTTTTTTCACTTTTTTCTCTACTTCCGCAGCCAAACACCTCACAGCTGTGTTACTTGATACGTGAGACAATGCTAACTGTTAGCATGACATCGTTAGCACGCATGCTAAATATTACATTTTAATGTACCCAAGCTAATGTTTTAGGCTAAAATTAGCACGCTAACTGTTTTGCTGTTTTATGCCCGACATCTTTCAGCCGTGTTACTTGTATAATGCATGTGTTCCTTTTTTACTGTATTTATGTTATTCACATGTGAATAATGTTGTGTAATAGACTGTATTTATATTATTCAAATAGGAATAACATAAATAAAGTCTATTATACTGCATTATTCCCATGTGAATAATGTAGTATAATAGACTGTATTTATAGTATTCACATGTGAATAATGCCATATAGACTGTATTTATATCATTTGAATGTGAATAGTGCTGTATAAGAGACTGTATTTATATCATTCAAATGTGAATAATGCTGTATAATAGACAGTATTCATATTATTCAAATATGAATAACATAAGTACAGTCTATTATACTGCATTATTCACATGTGAATAATGTTGTATAATAGACTGCATTTATATTATTCGCATGTGAATAATGCTGTATAATAGACTATATTTATATTATTCAGATGTGAATAATGCTGCATAATAGACTGTATTTATATCATTCAAATATGATTAATGCTGTATAATAGACTGTATTTATATTATTCAAAAATGAACAACATAAATACAGTATATTATACTGCATTATTCACATGTGAATAATGCTGTATAATAGACTGTATATATTATTCACATGTGAATATTGCTGTATAATAGACTGTATTTATATTATTCCCATGTGAATAATGTCGCATAATAGTCTGTATTGATATTATTAACATGTGAAAAATGCTGTATAATAGACTGTATTCATGTTATTCACATGTGAATCCATCCATCCATCCATCATCTTCCGCTTATCCGAGGTCGGGTCGCGGGGGCAGCAGCCTAAGCAGGGAAGCCCAGACTTCCCTATCTCCAGCCACTTCGTCTAGCTCTTCCCGGGGGATCCCGAGGCGTTCCCAGGCCAGCCGGGAGACATAGTCTTTCCAACGTGTCCTGGGTCTTCCCCGTGGCCTCCTACCAGCTGGACGTGCCCTAAACACATCCCTAGGGAGGCGTTCGGGTGGCATCCTGACCAGATGCCCGAACCACCTCATCTGGCTCCTCTCGATGTGGAGGAGCAGCGGCTTTACGTTGAGCTCCTCCCGGATGGCAGAGCTTCTCACCCTATCTCTAAGGGAGAGCCCCGCCACCCGGCGGAGGAAACTCATTTCGGCCGCTTGTACCCGTGATCTTATCCTTTCGGTCATGACCCAAAGCTCCTGACCATAGGTGAGGATGGGAACGTAGATCGACCGGTAAATTGAGAGCTTTGCCTTCCGGCTCAGCTCCTTCTTCACCACAACGGATCGATACAACGTCCGCATTACTGAAGACGCCGCACCGATCCGCCTGTCGATCTCACGATCCACTCTTCCCCCACTCGTGAACAAGACTCCTAGGTACTTAAACTCCTCCACTTGGGGCAGGGTCTCCTCCCCAACCCGGAGATGGCACTCCACCCTTTTCCGGGCGAGAACCATGGACTCGGACTTGGAGGTGCTGATTCTCATTCCGGTCGCTTCACACTCGGCTGCGAACCGATCCAGTGAGAGCTGAAGATCCCGGCCAGATGAAGCCATCAGGACTACATCATCTGCAAAAAGCAGAGACCTAATCCCGTGGCCACCAAACCGGAACCCCTCAACGCCTTGACTGCGCCTAGAAATTCTGTCCATAAAAGTTATGAACAGAATCGGTGACAAAGGACAGCCTTGGCGGAGTCCAACCTTCACTGGAAACGTGTCCGACTTACTGCCAGCAATGCGGACCAAGCTCTGACACTGATCATACAGGGAGCGGACTGCCACAATAAGACATTCCGATACCCCATACTCTCTGAGCACTCCCCACAGGACTTCCCGAGGGACACGGTCGAATGCCTTCTCCAAGTCCACAAAGCACATGTAGACTGGTTGGGCAAACTCCCATGCACCCTCAAGAACCCTGCCGAGAGTATAGAGCTGGTCCACAGTTCCACGACCAGGACGAAAACCACACTGTTCCTCCTGAATCCGAGGTTCGACTATCCGGCGAAGCCTCCTCTCCAGTACACCTGAATAAACCTTACCGGGAAGGCTGAGGAGTGTGATCCCACGATAGTTGGAACACACCCTCCGGTCCCCCTTCTTAAAGAGAGGGACCACCACCCCGGTCTGCCAATCCAGAGGTACCGCCCCCGATGTCCACGCGATGCTGCAGAGTCTTGTCAACCAAGACAGCCCCACAGCATCCAGAGCCTTAAGGAACTCCGGGCCGATCTCATCCACCCCCGGGGCCTTGCCGCCGAGGAGCTTTTTAACTACCTCAGCGACCTCAGCCCCAGAAATAGGAGAGTCCACTACAGATTCCCCAGGCACCGCTTCCTCAAAGAAAGACGTGTTGGTGGGATTGAGGAGGTCTTCGAAGTATTCCCTCCACCGATCCACAACATCCGCAGTCGAAGTCAGCAGAACACCATCCGCACCATACACGGTGTTGATAGTGCACTGCTTCCCCTTCCTGAGGCGCCGTATGGTGGTCCAGAATCGCTTCGAAGCCGTCCGGAAGTCGTTTTCCATGGCTTCCCCGAACTCTTCCCATGTCCGAGTTTTTGCCTCCGCGACCGCTAAAGCTGCACACCGCTTGGCCCGTCGGTACCCGTCCACTGCCTCCGGAGTCCTATGAGCCAAAAGAACCCGATAGGACTCCTTCTTCAGCTTGACGGCATCCCTCACTGCTGGTGTCCACCAACGGGTTCTGGGATTACCGCCACGACAGGCACCAACAACCTTGCGGCCACAGCTCCAATCAGCCGCCTCGACAATAGAGGTTCGGAACATGGTCCACTCGGACTCAATGTCCCGCACCTCCCTCGTGACATGTTCAAAGTTCTCCCGGAGGTGTGAATTGAAACTCTCTCTTACAGGAGACTCTGCCAGACGTTCCCAGCAGACCCTCACAATGCGCTTGGGCCGGCCAGGTCTGTCCGGCATCCTCCCCCACCATCGCAGCCAACTCACCACCAGGTGGTGATCGGTAGAAAGCTCCGCCCCTCTCTTCACCCGAGTGTCCAAAACATAAGGCCGCAAATCCGATGACACAACTACAAAGTCGATCATGGAACTGCGGCCTAGGGTGTCCTGGTGCCAAGTGCACATATGGACACCCTTATGTTTGAACATGGTGTTTGTTATCGACAAACTGTGACGAGCACAAAAGTCCAATAACAAAACACCACTCGGGTTTAGATCCGGGCGACCATTCTTCCCAATCACGCCTCTCCAGGTTTCACTGTCGTTGCCAACATGAGCGTTGAAGTCTCCCAGTAGGACAAGGGAATCACCCGGAGGAGCACTTTCCAGTACTCCCTCGAGTGTACCCAAAAAGGGTGGGTATTCTGAACTGCTGTTTGGTGCGTAAGCACAAACAACAGTCAGGACCCGTCCCCCCACCCGAAGGCGAAGGGAAGCTACCCTCTCGTCCACTGGGTTGAACTCAAACGTACAGGCTTTGAGCCGGGGGGCAACCAGAATTGCCACCCCAGCCCGTCGCCTCTCACTGCCGGCAACGCCAGAGTGGAAGAGGGTCCAGTCCCTCTCGAGAGAACTGGTTCCAGAGCCCTTGCTGTGCGTCGAGGTGAGTCCGACTATATCCAGCCGGAACTTCTCTACCTCGCGCACTAGCTCAGGCTCCTTCCCCCCCAGTGAGGTGACGTTCCACGTCCCAAGAGCTAGCTTCTGTAGCCGAGGATCGGACCGCCAAGTGCCCTGCCTTCGGCTGCCGCCCAGCTCACATTGCACCCGACCTCTATGGCCCCTCCTATGAGTGGTGAGCCCATTGGAGGGATGACCCACGTTGCCTCTTCGGGCTGTGCCCGGCCGGGCCCCATGGGAACAGGCCCGACCACCAGGCGCTCGCCATCGTGCCCCAACTCCGGGCCTGGCTCCAGAGCGGGGCCCCGGTGACCCACGTCCGGGCGAGGGAAATCTGGGTTCATTTCGTTGTAATTCCATAGAGGTCTTTGAGCTGCTCTTTGTCTGATCACTCACCTAGGACCTGTTTGTCTTGGGAGACCCTACCAGGGGGCATGAAAACCCCTGGTCCGATGGCAGTGAAGTCTCATTGAATTGCTACAGTGAATTACAGAACTAAAGTTTCTACACATGTGAATAATGCCGTATAATAGACTTAGATTTATACTATCAATATAGTGCTTTGTATACTATTCTATTGATATGTCAGCATGCCGTCGTTAGCACAAATGCTAAGTGTTACATTTTAATGAAAGCGTGCTAATATGGTCATTTACTGTACTTCATCAAAATTCAAAAGCGGATTAAAAATGTATCCAATTATTTGTTATTATACACATTATTTGTGTCCCATTTTACTCAAATATGTTGACGCTTTGTTCAGATTAGACCTGCACTGGATGGAATTACAACATCTTTAACGCACAAGGTGTATCGAGTAGAAAAATGTTTTAGCGGAGCCGGAAAGTGTCGACAAAGCATTTTTTGAATCATGATGTTTTTCATTGAAATATCTCCATGTTCATCCCCCTGATATCCCTGTTGCTAGGATACTTCCAGCGGACCCCCAGCATTGCAAGGGTTGGAAGAATTGCCGGAAAAGTGTGGCAAGCAGGGTCGGAAGGTAAGGTGCAGGGTCGCCGTGGAGACGGCGTTGTCCTGTCGCATCCCTTCTAACACAGGCTCCACCCCCTCTGCTTTCGCGTAGCGTGAGAATGGCGGCACTTCCTGTCATAGGACCGTTTATTTATCCCGACGGGGCGAGGTCGTCGATGGGAAAAGATGAAGCGTGCAGCGCAGAAGCGCTGACTCGGCACGGCTCGCCGCCATCAATAATGAGCGTGAAAAGAAGTGCCGCGGTGAGCCGCTCTCATTCAATGGCGGATTACTCGCCCCTTTTCACCGCGTCTCCTTTGTTGATGCCGGTCCGCGGTCTTGTCCAGGCGGGAGGCGCTGACGCTGTGAATAAAGAGAGGGATTACCCCGGGGGGACACCTTGGAGTAAAAGTGCTTCTCCATGCCGCTTCCATTCACAAAAGTTCCAGCACACAGTTAACTTCCAGTGAAGCTAACAGTTAGCATGTGTCACACTTCAAGCAAAAAGTGAAAAAAGAGCACAAAAAAATTTAGCATGCTAATATTAGCTTGCCAGCATGCTAACAGTTAGCATGTGTCACATATCAAGTGACACGGCCGTGAGGTGTATGGCTACGGAAGTAAAGAAAAAAAGTGGAAAAAACATCACAAAAGAAAGTTAGCATGCTAATATTAGCTTGCTAGCATGCTAAAAGTTAGTTTGTGTCATACATCAAGTAACACGGCTGTGAAGTGTCTGGTAACGGAAATAGAGAAAAAAGTGAAAAAACAGCACAAAAAAGTTAGCATGCTAATATTAGCTTGCTAGCATGCTAACAGTTAGCATGTGTCACATATCAAGTAACACGGCTGTGAGGTGTATGACTACGGAAGTAGGGAAAAAAGTGGAAAAAAAGCAAATATTTTTTGCCTGCTAACATTAGCTTGCTAGCATGCTAACAGTTAGCATGTGTCACACATCAAGTAACACGGCTGTGAGGTGTATGGCTACGGATGTAGAGAAAAAAGTGAAAAAAACAGCACAACAACACTTCCGCTGATAAAGACGTGTCATTTGGGATCTCAGTAGATCACCAGACCACACCCACTAATAAAGACGTATCATTCGGAATCTCAGTAGTTCACCAGATCACGTCCCAAATGACATCAGTCGTGTCATTTGGGGTTTCAGTAGATCACCATACCACGTCCACTGATAAAAACGCGTCATTTGGGATCTCAGGAGATCACCAGACCACGCCCACTGATAAAGATGTGTCATTTGGGATCTGAATAGATCACCAGACCACACTCATTAGTCAAGACATTTGCACGTGCTATGTTGGGTGTGTTATTTGGGATTTGAGTGGATCACAAGGCCGCGCCCACCAATAAAGACATGTCATTTGGGATCTGAGTAGATCACCAGACCATGTCTACTGATACAGAAGTGTCATTTGTAATTTTAGTAGATCAGCAGACCACGCCCACAAATAAAGACACGTTTTTTGGGATCTGAGTAGATCACCAGACGACGTCTACTGATAAAGACATGTCATTCGCGATCAGAGTAGATCACCAGATCACATCCGCTGTTAAACGTGCAGTTTTGGATCTGAGTAGATCACCAGACCACGTCTATGATAAAAACGTGACATTCAGGATCTCAGTAGATCACCAGACCAAGCCCACTCATAAAGACTTGTCATTTGGGATCTCAGTAGTTTACCAGACCACGCTCACTGATAAAGACTTGTCATTTGGGATCTCAGTGGATCATCGGACCACGTCCACTGATAAAGGTGTGTCATTTGGGATCTCAGTAGTTTACCAGACTGCGTCCACTGTTAAAGACGTGTTATTTGGGATCTCAGTAGATCATCAGACCACGTCCACTGATAAAGGTATGGCATTTGGGATCTCAGTAGTTTACCAGACCATGACCAGCGATAAAGACCTGTCATTTGGGATCTCAGTAGATCACCAAACCCCGTCCCCTGTTAAAGATGTGTTATTTGGAATCTCAGTAGATCACCAGACCACATCCACTGGTAAAGGTGTGTCATTTGGGATCTCAGTAGTTTACCAGACCACGTCCACAGAGATAAAGACCTGTCATTTGGGATCTTAGTAGTTCATCAGACCAAGTCCACTGTTAAAGACGTGTTATTTTGGATCTCAGTAGATCACCAGATCACATCTGATCATAAAGACGTGTAGTTTGGGATCTCAGTAGATCACCAGACCACGTCCACTGATAAAGACCTGTCATTTGGGATCTCAGTAGATCACCAGACCATGTCCACTGTTAAAGATGTGTTATTTGGGATCTCAGTAGATCACCAGACCACGTCCACTGATAAAGGTGTGTCATTTGGGATCTCTGTAGATCAGGCATTCAGCCTGGAGCTCGTAAAGCAGTATCGATTGACTTTTCACTGAAAAGACTCAACAAACAGGTTAATGGTGGATCGTCTTGTGTCATCATGGTGTGCGGCGGCTGCATGAGTGCTAACAAGCTGCGGTTCATTGAGTGACACGCAAACAGAGTTTGGGGAAAGTGTTGGCCACGCCTCCAAGACGATCAAGAGTCCTGCTGAGGTAATTGATGGCGGAGCGAGATGACCAGATTGATATTTTACGGTCCTCCTTAGGGAATGTTTGGACCTCAACTGCTGAGAGACCTGCAAGGTGGTCAATAAATGTTTCCCTGTCCGCCTTCGAGGTGTTTAGTCAGCCTGCAGTCGCACATCAGTAGGCTCGCAATAAACTGGCTTGAGGCTCTTTTGACTTCTTCTGTTCCAGCGGTCTTATTAGCATTGCAGTCAATCAATCAATAAAACAATCAATCAATCAGCACTGGTCGTGCAGAGCTCCCAAGTCAGGCCTGGTGTTAAACCTGACAAGCTTTCTTTCACCGCTTGCGACTAAACAACACGAGAAGAGGCGCCATTGGGATGTGGGTGGGGTGGGGTGGGGATGGGGTTCTGCTTAGCAATCAAAAGGACGCCAGGCGATGACTCAGAGATTTGTGAGGCACTGTCTCCTCCGGTTGCCATCCTGCCCGTCTTGTGTGGCAGACAATGTGCTGACTCGGCAGCGTGTTATCAGATGTTTGCTGTGGATATAATGCATGGAGATACTTTTATAATCTAAAACAATAATAAATATCATCTAAAATAATAATACATATCATCGAAAACAATAATAAATATAATCGAAAACAATTATAAATATGATCTAAAACTAAGAAATATTATCTGACACAATCATAAATGTAATCTAAAGCAATCATAAATATAATCTAAAAAAAATTATAATTATTCTCTAAAACAATCATAAATATCGTCTAAAACAATAATAAATATGATCTAAAACAATAAAAAATATATAATTTAAAACAATCATAAATATAATTCATAACAACCATAAAAATCATCTAAAATCTTGCCGATTGTATTGCACCATATGTCCCGGCAAGAAATCTGCGTTCAAAGGACTCCGGCTTATTAGTGATTCCCAAAGCCCAAAAAAAGTCTGCGGGCTATAGAGCGTTTTCCGTTCGGGCTCCAGTACTTTGGAATGCCCTCCCGGTAACAGTTCGAGATGCCACCTCAGTAGAAGCATTTAAGTCTCACCTTAAAACTCATTTGTATACTCTAGCCTTTAAATAGACTCCCTTTTTAGACCAGTTGATCTGCCGTTTCTTTTCTTTTTCTTCTATGTCCCACTCTCCCTTGTGGAGGGGGTCCGGTCCGATCCGGTGGCCATGTACTGCTTGCCTGTGTATCGGCTGGGGACATCTCTGCGCTGCTGATCCGCCTCCGCTTGGGATGGTTTCCTGCTGGCTCCGCTGTGAACGGGACTCTCGCTGCTGTGTTGGATCCGCTTTGGACTGGACTCTCGCGACTGTGTTGGATCCATTGTGGATTGAACTTTCACAGTATCATGTTAGACCCGCTCGACATCCATTGCTTTCCTCCTCTCTAAGGTTCTCATAGTCATTATTGTCACCAATGTCCCACTGGGTGTGAGTTTTCCTTGCCCTTATGTGGGCCTACCGAGGATGTCGTGGTGGTTTGTGCAGCCCTTTGAGACACTAGTGATTTAGGGCTATATAAGTAAACATTGATTGATTGATTAAAATGCCATAAATGTTATCAAGAACAATCATAAATATCATCCAAGAACCATAAATCATCTAATATCATGAATATAATCTAAAACAATCATAAATATAATCCAAACCAATTTTAATTATCATATAAAACAATCATAAATATAATCTAAAACAATAATAAATATTACCTAAAACAATAACAAATATAATTTAAAACAATCTTAAATATAATTTAACACAATCACAAATATCATCTAAACAGCCATAAATTTTATCAAAAACAGTCATAGATATCATCTAAGAACCTTAACTATCATGTAAAACAATAACAAATACCATCTAAAACAAGAATAAATATCCTCTTAAACAATCATAAATATAATCTAAAACAATAATAAATATTATCAAAAGCAATATTAAATATACTCTAAAACAATAATACATAGTATCTTAATCATCTAAAACGATCATGAATATCTATTGAAAAAATTATAAATATATCTAAAACAATCATAAATATCTTCTAAAAATAATAAATAAAATCTAAAGCAATAATAAATATAATCTAAAACAATAATAAATATAATCTAACACAATCAAACTAAAAAAATAATAAATATAATCTTAAACAATAATAATAATAATGTAAAAAAAATAATAAATATAATCTGAAACAATCATAATTATCATTCACCACAATCATAAATATAATCTAAAACAATAAAACATATAATTTAAAACATTTATAAATATAATTTAAAACAATCATTAATATAATCTAAACAACCACAAATATTATCTAAAACAATCATAAATATAATCTAAGAACCATAAATATAATCTAAAACAATAACAAATATAATCTAAAAAAATAACAAATATCATCTAAATTATGAATAAAGATAATCTACATGAATCATAAATATAATTTTAAACAATCATAAATAGCATATAAAACAATAATAAATACAATCTAAAACAATAACAATTATCATTTAAATTAAGAATAAATATAATCTAAAATAATCATAATATAATTTAAAAAAATCATAAATATAATTTAAAACAATTAAAAATAGCATAGATCCACTACGGACTGGACTCTCACACTATTATTTAGATCAGCTATGGTCTGGAATCTTACACTATAAACTAGATCTATTATGGACTGGACTCTCACACTATTATGTTAGGTCCACTTCGGACTGGACTCACACTATTAACTAGATCTACTATGGACTACACTCTCACACTATTATGTTACATCCACCATGGACTGGACTCTCACACAATTATGCTAGATCCACTATGGACTGGACTCTCACACTATTAACTTGGTCCATTATGGACTGGTCTCTCACAATATTATGCTAGATCCACTATGGACTGGACCCTCACACTATTAACTAGATCCACTATGGACTACACTCTCAGACTATTATGTTACATCCACTATGGACTGGACTCTCACTATTCTGTTAGATCCACTATGGACTGGACTCTCACACTATTATGTTAGATCCACTATGGACTGGACTCTCACAATTATGTTAGATCCACTATGGACTGGACTCTCACACAATTATACTAGATCCACTAAAACATTAACTAATGCTAATGTTTTCTTGTTCGTCTAGACTATTTTCAAGAAAAAGAAGAAAGTAGGAGTGCATAAGAGCTGGGCTGCACAGGTAAATATAAACCTCTTCTATAATAGCACCTGAGAGTAAAAGTTACTCTGTAATGTGATATAGTCTTCAACATAATCATGGTAATAATCTGCAGCCTCACTTGGAACAATCATGCTTTGTCATTCACTTGGTCGCTGTCTGGACTAAATACATGTCATACACACCAAGTAAAGGACATGACGGGCCACATAAAATGATGTGGGGGGCCACCTTAATTATGTGGCGGGCCACGTGAATAACATGGCGGGCCACGTATATAAAATGGCGGGCCACTTATGCTTGCTCAACTTGTGGCTCCATCCGTTTTACTACCCTGTTGCAGACACCGTTTGGAAACAATTAAGGTATGTAAATAAACATTCACAGAATATTTCTGTTCAAATAAGTCCTTTCACAATGAATATATATGGGGCTTATAGTCCAGTGTAGCTAATATATGGGAACATATTTTTCTCTTATACAAACTTAGTGTGTGCGGCTTATTTGCATATGCGGTATATTTATATATTAGGGTTGTCCCGATCCGATATTTGGATGGGATCGGCTGCCGATATTTGACAAAAAATGCATATCGGCAAGGCATGGGAAAATGCCGATCCAGATCTAGTTTTTAAAAAAAACTCCCGCCCGTGTTTTCCAACGCACCGATTTAAATAATACATTCCACTCTTCTGCTGCTCCCTAAACTCTGTTCCGCATTTTCTAGCACACCTTCAAAACATCCACAAGTCTGTGTTCTAACCGTTAAGGCGGCCGTGTGAATTAAAAGTTACGGTAAAAAATGTCAGCTGTGTGGGATTATTTTACCCTACAAAAAGAAAAAGATGAAGAGGTGGAGTGTAAAACATGCCACAATGAAGTCCAGCGTGGTGGTAAAGTTCTAAGACATTTTAATGACTCTTCAGAGTGAGAGGCTTTTTAGCAATCATCAATGATGAACACAGGAGCAGGCTGACACCTGAGCATCTTGAAGTGCTCGTCTTGTTAGAAAGAATCTCCCCATTATGCTGGGACTTCAATTGTTTTCCCCCCCACCCCTGACTGGGGAAAACAATTAAAGGGAGTGTGTAGATATATATATGTATATATATATATATATATATATTTTTTTTTTTCTTTCAAAGTTTACACTTGTTCAAGAGTAAGTATTGATACTGAGTTATAGACATTTTATCCCACTCAGGTTGTTTGTTGTATCGATCCGTTGTGGTGAAGAAGGAGCTGAGCCGGAAGGCAAAGCTCTCAATTTACCGGTCGATCTACGTTCCCATCCTCACCTGTGGTCATGAGCTTTGGGTCATGACCGAAAGGATAAGATCACGGGTACAAGCGGCCGAAATGAGTTTCTTCCGCCGGGTGGCGGGGCTCTCCCTTAGAGATAGGGTGAGAAGCTCTGCAATCCGGGAGGAACTCAAAGTAAAGCCGCTGCTCCTTCACATCGAGAGGAGCCAGATGAGGTGGTTCGGGCATCTGGTCAGGATGCCACCCGAACGCCTCCCTAGGGAGGTGTTTAGGGCACGTCCAGCTGGTAGGAGGCCACGGGGAAGACCCAGGACACGTTGGGAAGACTATGTCTCCCGGCTGGCCTGGGAACGCCTTGGGATCCCCCGGGAAGAGCTAGACGAAGTGGCTGGAGATAGGGAAGTCTGGGCTTCCCTGCTTAGGCTGCTGCCCCCGCGACCCGACCTCGGATAAGCTGAAGATGATGGATGGATGGATGGAGGTTGTTTGTGTGTTTTGCTTTTTTAAATAATGTTTACAGCATTATTTGCACTTTATACAGTTCACTTTTTTTACTATTTAATGTTGCCATTTCTGTTTGTCATGTATAATTTTTGATATTTTGTGTTTATCCTTGAATACCAACTTTTGTGTATTATTCAAACTCACCTAATTCAGCTGGCTAGTTGTTATCAAGAGTACTAAAATCCTTTCCAGCATGAATCTGACAACTAAGTAGGCTAAATAACTTTAAACTTTAATACATGCTCGGATAGGCCGGTATCGGCCAGTATCGGTATCGGATCGGAAGTGCAAAAACAATATCGGTATCGGATTGGAAGTGCAAAAACCTGGATCGGGACATCCCTAATATATATATATATATATATATATATATATATATATATATATATATATATATATATATATATATATATATGTATATATATTTATGTATTTCTACATACATATGATCCAGATCTTTACTGACATATAATATTCATGTTTAAATAACTTTTACTGCAAATATCACTTCCAAATATCACTTATCGGCCTCCTTGACTACTAATACTCGGTGTCAGTATCGGCCCTAAAAAGAAAACCCATACGGGTGGATTTGTCGTCCTGAGCAAGCTCCCTGCTGGATGCAGTAGTAACCGATGCAGTACTCAGCACTTACGTCGCCGCCATGGCCCGTCGCATTCCTGCTTTTGACCGATGACAATGACCCGTCAACCCAAATAAACCAAGTCGGCACTTTTCATTGGACCTGAGGGATTAAAACCCACCCTGTCTTCTCAGAGGCCCCCGCCCATCCCCTTTAGGCCCCCCAGGGGCTCACACTGGCATCAATGAAAAAGTCCGACACAGGTACATCATTGTCATTTTGTAGTGGGGGGGGAAACGTCATATTTACTAGCAAGCTGGCACCGAATCAAAGAGCTAATTCCAGCAGTCATTTGAAATAAATGAGTTCATTATGTTAATTTAGTACCCTAAATGTGTACACACACTAAAACTGCTATACAATCATCATACTGTTTATTTTTCATTGATCATTTGCATGATATATTATAAAACCATGCAAAAATGTTGTTGTTCCCATGTACATAGTAATATTGTTTTCAGATAATAGTATTATTTTCCATACAACAAAAAGTGGTTATGCCATTCAATAAAGTCATATTTTCCGTTCCACATCATAAAAAGTGGTATTTTCCATATAATAAATAATAGTAATTTCCATATAACAAAAAGTAGTAATTTCCGTATGATAAAAAAAGTAGTATTTTCCAGATAATAAAAGGTATCATTTTCCATATAATAAAAAGTAGTATTGTACATATCATAAATTGTAGTATTTTTCCTGTGTATTAAATAGAAGTACTTTCCATGCAATAAAAAGTATTTCCCATGTAATAAAATATAGTATTTTTCATACGGTAAATAGGAACAGGAAATGATCCATTTTTCAATATGGGCTAAATGCTCACTTACGTTGCAAAAGCCCTGTACATGCTACTGATTAGCATTAGCAATTTTACACGGCCATTTCAACACCTCCAAATTTGTTAATGGAAATTACAACCAAGATGCATGTTACAATCCAACAGCTGATGTGTATTGTGAACAATATTTACAGTACTAACACTTTTTAGGGTGCAACAAGAGACAGGACTGGCTTCATGACAAAGACTACTTCCTGGTTAAGACAACACACTGTAAAAAAAACCTATATATATATATATATATATATATATATATATATATATATATATATATATATATATATATATATATATATATATATATATATATATATACAGATATATATATATAATATAATATATATATATATATATATATATATATATACATATATATATATATACAGATGTATATATATATATATATAATATATACAGATATATGTATATATATATATATATATATATATATATATATATATATATATATATACACACACAGCAGCTTGACACCGCAAAGCTTTGTATTTTTTCCTTGTCGAATCTGTCTGGAGCCAGGGCGATGTGTTGATGCTTGATTATTTGACCTTCATTAAGGATAGTGGATGATGTTGCTGCCATGACAGCGGCCCATTAAGCGCCAATAAAAACAACATTTGTCACTCTTCCTGATTACGTCCCCATCCACTCTATTTGAGCTGCTAGGTACAAATAATCCTTTTCCTCCTGCTGAGGATCAGTAATTCATCATTCTCTACAGTGTGGCCCTCAGCTCACTTTTTCACTGCCCTCGGCACATGTGTATAAATGAAAAAGTCAACTGGTGAAATGTTAAGTCGACTCTAATAACACATAGCTGACATGCTCAAAAAAAAAATAAATAATAAAAGCGTTCAATCGACAGGTAGATCTGACGTTGATCCTGAAATTTAAGCGTTGAAAATTTAAAAAAACACAACAGTATTTTTAACACTTTAATGAATGGGGCACTTTTAGTGGGATTTGAAAAAAAAAATCTAAAATAATAATGAATCAAAATCAATGTCGTTATAAAATATTGACCTATTGAAGGCTCCAAGAACTTCACATCAAATATTTCCCTTTAAAATACTTCTTGGAGAAAATATTGCATATTTTCTTTGTTTGCCACATAAAAAACTAAGTTTTATTTGACTAAAATTGCATATTACAAACAAAAAAATCTAAAAAAAATTATAATAAAAGCGTTTAATCGACAGGTAGATCAGAAGTTGATCCCAAAACTTAAGTTTTGAAGGTAAAAAAAAAAACACAACAGTATTTTTAACACATTAATTAATGGGGCTGTTTTAGTGGGATTAAAAAAAAAAAACTAAAATAATAATGAATCAAAATCAATGTCGTTATAAAATATTGACCTATTGAAGGCTCCAAGAACTTCACATCAAATATTTCCCTTTAAAATACTTATTGGAGAAAATATTGAATATTTTCTTTGTTTGCCACATAAAAAAACTAACTTTTATTTAACTAAAATGGCATAAAATATATATACATATATTAAAAAATAATAATAAAAGTTTTTGATTGACAGGTAGATCTGAAGTTGATCCCGAAACGTAAGCCTTGAAAGTTTAAAAAAAACACAACAGTATTTTTAACACTTTAATGAATGGGTGTCTTTTAGCGGGGTTTAAAAAATATTAAATAATTAAAAAAAAAAAGTTTATACTTATAAAATATTTGAAATATTAGTTGTTTTTGTGTTTTTGCCATAAAACGCGGTTTTGACCAAAAATGCATAAAACATGAACATTTTCAAAAACTTTATATTGACAGTTGATCTACGGATTCAAGCTTGAAAAAAGACAATTAAAAAAAATATTTATGACTGATTTTTAAATTTTTATGACTGAGACCCTACTGGGTCCCCAGGGACCAAACTTGAGAGGAGCCCGAATGGCTAAAATATTTTTTATATATTGTATTCGTTTTGGAAATGAAATGTGTCAAAATGATTTTTCAGTGTAAAAATTTTCAACAATATTAATCAACAGGGCCATAGCAACAGATTCTAGGGCCCAGTTCCACCCTAAACCCCGCTCCCACGCTCACACTTGCTATGTTTTCAAGCACTAAAACATACATTTTTGCATGGTTTTGGTTAAAATCAGGTTTTTAAAACACATATAAAAGACTAAATCAGGTTGTTAATCTGTTTGAATATGGCATTTCCATATCTAGACAAAGCCCCACGAATAATTTGGTTTCAATTATTATATATATATATATATATACACCATTCTCTGCATTTGACCCGTCACCCTTGATCACCCCATGGGAGGTGAGGGGAGCAGGGAGCAGTAGCGGTGGCCGCGGCCGGTAATCATTTTTTGGTGATTTCCTGCATTGAACTCGCCGCACTTGTGACACCGTCGACTTAAATAAAACCACATCAAAAGTAGCGTGTTGTGAGGGACCTAAAAGTTATTCATTTACGATGTTGTTATCATAAGCGCTGACACAGAGGAACTACTTTTAGCGGCTTTGTGATCACAGAGAACTAACTATCTTATGTTGCTATATTGACATATCGAGCTGCTGCATCGCCTCTGAGTGGGTGAAAGTTAATTCTAGATAATAAATCATGCTTCTCGTCTGGATAGCAGAAGGTTGTGGACATAAACCCACAAGTTGGTCTTTTTGACATCCAACTTAGACTCGGATATATCCAGAAAGACACAAAAAGATGCTATTTTTTAACCTTCTGTGAGGATTTTGATGAATTGCTGATGTAAAGGGGAAGATACAACCATCCCATCAGTCTTTATCCCAGTGAGAGCAGATATTGTACAGTAAGTGATTGTGTTTATTATTTTGTTGTCTCTCTTTTAGTCTGCCATGATTAGTAGTGTTTTTGTTGAAGGGAAAGTGAACAAAATTAATACTTACAGTGGGGCAAAAAAGTATTTAGTCAACCAGCGATTGTGCAAGTTCTCCCACTTAAAATGATGACAGAGGTCTGTAATTTTCATCATAGGTACACTTCAACTGTGAGACAGAATGTGAAAAAAAAATCCAGGAATTCAAATTGTAGGAATTTTAAATAATTTATTTGTAAATTATGGTGGAAAATAAGTATTTGGTCAACCATTCAAAGCTCTCACTGATGGAAGGAGGTTTTGGCTGAAAATCTTACGATACATGGCCCCATTCATTCTTTCCTTAACACGGATCAATCGTCCTGTCCCCTTAGAAGAAAAACAGCCCCAAAGCATGATGTTTCCACCCCCATGCTTTACAGTAGGTATGGTGTTCTTAGTGGACAACTCAGTATTCTTCTTCATCCAAACAGGACGAGTTGAGTTTATACCAAAAAGTTCTACTTTGGTTTCATCTGACCACATGACATTCTCCCAATCCTTTGCTGTATCATCCATGTATCCATTTTGGTATAAACTCAACACGTCGTGTTTGGAGGAAGAAGAATACTGAGTTGCATCCCAAGAACACCACACCTACTGTGAAGCATGGGGGTGGAAACATCATGCTTTGGGCCTGTTTTTCTGCTAAGGGGACAGGACGATTGATCCGTGTTAAGGAAAGAATGAATGGGGCCATGTATTGTGAGATTTTGAGCCAAAACCTCCTTCCATCAGTGAGAGCTTTGAATGGTTGACCAAATACTTATTTTCCACCCTAATTTACAAATAAATTATTTAAAATTCCTACAATGTGAATTCCTGAATTGTTGTTTCACATTCTGTCTCTCACAGTTGAAGTGTACCTATGATGAAAATTACCGATCTCTGTCATCATGTTAAGTGGGAGAACTTGCACAATCGGTGGCTGACTAAATACTTTTTTGCCCCACTGTAAATTGATGAAAATATGTAAAAATTACATGTTATTATGACTATTCCTACATCACACATGTACTTAAAGTGTGCATATAAAACCTTGATGGAGGTTTTTGGATGTTTTTTAAAATGTTTTATTGGCAGAATAGAGTAAGTCCTATTATGCTATTGTTGGCTGACTTTTGCTAGAGTGTATTGACTATTTAGAATGTATAAATAAAGAAAAACACATGTGTTGTCCTACAAAAGGATTGCGACTGATAGACACAATTCTGTAAAAGCACACTTCAACCTTCTAGCGGCTTCCGCTGTGTTTCTTGTCTTGAAATTGGTTACCGCGGCAACGTGTGCGCTAGTCCAGGCGACGTGATCAGCGCTATCGATCAGCGGGACTTTAGCGCGGGCCTTCGGCGAGGGGAAATAAGCTTGTAACCCGTGGCAACCACGACCCCATCTTCCTCCCGCCTCCTGAATCTTGTCGTTATGCAACAATCTTGTATTTACCAGTATTTAGGCACTTTTCTTCAAGTATGTGTGTGTGTGTGTGTGTGTGTGTGCGTGTGTGTGTGTGTGTGTGTCCGTCCCATCACAAGAATGACAAACACATTTGGGGAGAACATCCGCACCGTAACACAACATAAACACAACAGAACAAATACCCAGAGTCCCTTGCAGCACTAACTCTTCCGGGACGCTACAATAAACCCCCCCTGCTACCAACAACCCCCCCCCCCCTCCCCCCCAAAAAGATAAGCCTGTGGAATAAGTTAATGTTGATATTTTCCTCAGAAGGCTGCAAATAGAAAAGAGGCATTACATTTTTTATTTACATTTTATTTAATATACCATTGATGTTTTTTAATTTGTTTTTTGAAAGTTGATTTTGTACTATTAGGTTACACAAGTGTTGCTTGTTCCATTGTCAGTGTTAAAGCAAATCAGTGTAGCAAACTGAGCAATAATTAACATTTTATTCATGCACTTTATCTTGCTACTTCAAGGCTTGACGGTTTGATTCATCCATCCATCCATCCATTTTCTACCGCTTATTCCCTTTCGGGGTCGCGGGGGGCGCTGGCGCCTATCTCAGCTACAATCGGGCGGAAGGCGGGGTACACCCTGGACAAGTCGCCACCTCATCGCAGGGCCAACACAGATAGACAGACAACATTCACACTCACATTCACACACTAGGGCCAATTCAGTGTTGCCAATCAACCTATCCCCAGGTGCATGTCTTTGGAAGTGGGAGGAAGCCGGAGTACCCGGAGGGAACCCACGCATTCACGGTTTGATTCATTCATTATTATTTTATTTTCAAATTCATTGTTAGCCTGTGGAAAAAGTTTATTTCGATATTTACCTCAGAAGGCTGCAAATAGAAAAGAGGCATTCAATTTTTATTAAAATTGTATTTGATATGCCATTGATATTTTTTTATTATTAATATTAATATTTCAAACTCGATTTTGCATGTCACTATAAAGATATATAAGCCTTGCTTGTTCAATAATCAATGCAAAACTTGTTTGGGTCACTATTAAAAGGTTAATTTGTTCAACCTTGGCCAGCGACTTTGTTCAGTTTTAAATTTTGGCCCACTCTGTATTTGAGTTTGACACCCCTGTGATAGATCCACTATGGACTGGACTATCGCTCTATTATGTTAGATCCACTATGGACTGGACTTTCACACTATTACATTAGATCCACGATGGACTGAACTCTCACTCTACTATGATAGATCCACTATGGACTGGACTCTCACACTATTATGTTAGATCTACTATGGACTGGACTCTCACAATATTATGCTAGATCCACTATGGACTGGACTTTCACACTATTACGTTAGATCCACTATGGACTGGACTCTCACAATATTATGCTAGATCCACTATGGACTGGACTTTCACACTATTACGTTAGATCCACTATGGACTGGACTCTCACAATATTATGCTAGATCCACTCGACGTCCATTGCACCGGTCGCCTAGGGAGGGGTCCCCACATCAGCGGTCCCCTCCAAGGTTTCTCATTGTTATCCCATTGGGTTGAGTTTTTTTCTTGCCCTGATGTGGGATCCGAACCGAGGATGTCGTTGTGGCTTGTGCAGCCCTTTGAGACACTCGTGATTTAGGGCTATATAAGTAAACATTGATTGATTGATTGATCTACTGGTCACACTTATCAGTAAACATTAAACCATGTACCAAATAACATTGCATCGACGTCGGTAAGCACAACCAGATTTATGCCGTACATTAGGCGCACCGTCGGTTTTTGAGAAAATGAAAGGATTTAAAGTGCGACTTATAGTCCGAAAAATACGGTATATGCCAATCCGGCTATTGACGCAGATTCTTAAAAACACTGGAGTGCATAGTTTTCAAACAAGTCTTGCCGGACAAACACTTGGATCAGTTGTGTGCGCCTCTTTAGTGGTGACAAGAGACACGTTTGTCAGGGTGCAATAACACCGGAAGCAAGTGTCAAATGGACCATGTCAGAAGGGGAATATTCACCCTCACATGTCAGTGCCTTGTCCTGGTTGCCTAAACGTGGCAACTGAGGCCAATAATGGTGGCATGAATCCGTCCATTAGGGACCCCCACCAATGTGCATGGTGCCACGCCCTTCTGGCAGATGTTCTTTAGAAGAATCTCTACTTTCTGGAACTGTCAACGTGTTCTTTCGCACCAATCTTCCTGCTGACCCACTTTCCTTTCCTGGATATCGCAGCAAGCACCTCCAGCATCTATTTTTGTGCCAGTGGCTGACGTGACTCAGCGAAAATAGTACTCACTTTTACTCATCAGTACTTAGCTGCTGGGTCCCTGTTGAGACCTTTTCCTTGATGGCAGCCATGGTTTTGCTCAAAGTCTACAAACATGTGCTTGTCAGTCCCCGGAAAAACGTGTGCCAGATTGCGTGGCGATTCGACGAAACACCCTGGAGGTTCAGTGGGTGTAGTCAGGGCTCGAATCTAACCACGGCAACCGCGGCAATTGCTGAGACCGCCTTCGTCATTTCAGATTCAGATTCAGAAGTACTTTAATAATCCCCGAGGGGAAATTAGATTTTCAGCACAATCCCATTCAAGAGCAGACAAACTTTACGGAGAGACAGAAAAAAAGGATCGCTGACTGGTCTGCCAACTTCCGGCGCCCCTTACAAAAAAAAGGTGAGAAACAAGGGCGGCGTGGCGCAGTGGGAGAGTGGCCGTGCGCAACCTGAGGGTCCCTGGTTCAAATCCCACCTAGTACCAACCTCGTCACATCCATTGTGTCCTGAGCAAGACACTTCACCCTTGCTCCTGATGGGTGCTGGTTGGCTCCTTGCATGGCAGCTCCCTCCATCAGTGTGTGAATGTGTGTGTGAATGGGTAAATGTGGAAGTAGTGTCAAAGCGCTTTGAGTACCTTGAAGGTAGAAAAGCGCTATACAAGTACAACCCATTTATCATTTAAACAGGTAAACGTTGGGGAGGAGAGGGGCAAGAGTAAAAAAATATTCAGTCAAAGGCTGGACTCCAGATTGAGACCAAGGAAAACAACTCATAGCCATAGCACACATAAACAAATTACATAGAATCAACAAAACATGCAACAGAGGGAAGGGAATGGGAGTTACGGAGGCCGGCTGCTGCTGTATAAGTGATCAATCGCCCCTAAGGGATTCAAGCGTCGAGAGCGTTGGATGGGGCTTGGGGTATGTGTATGTGGCGTATATTTATCGTGGATGCATGTGTGTGTGTGTGTAGGCCTGCAGCGTGTCTCTGTTCCGCGGTCTTGGTATGATAACAGCCGCCACTCAGTCAAAAATCAACAACAACAGGTGTGTGTCCATGAGAGACAGGAAGGGAGTTTGTTGCATCTTCGCCATACTGTGCTTCGGAAGAGTTCCAAAGCCCGGGAAACATTTTAAGTTAGAATGCTTTGAATGGGAGTGAAAATAAAATCTGCTTTTCACTCTAAATTGTCTATGACTGGTCCTCAAATTCATCCTGCAGTGCAGACAGTCCGATGTTGTCCAAATCACAAACTATCCAAAGTTCTTCCCGGATCCTCCAATTATTTGTGGCAGCTTTGAGGTACTTTGAAGACTACCAGAAACTTCCAATTTCTAGACAAACCAGAGCAACGCTTACTCCAATCAGCAGATATCCTGTGGTCATAATTCCGAAAAGGTGGATATCTTCACGTCCTCGACTGAAAGGGTCGCCAGGCCCGCGGGACTCCTTCTTCTCCCAAGAGTCCGTCGTTTGTCCAGCAACAACCGGTTCGTCAAGACAAGCAAGTTCCCCCAAACCTAAGATCTTGTCAATTTCTTTGAGAGGCTAGTTAATTAGTTCCTATGTTTGGATTTGGAGAGCAGTGCAAAAAGAGGCAACAAGAAAGTTAAGACAAGACAAAGAAGCAAGCAGAAGAGATAAGGGAAAGGAAAGTGGAGCGTCCGCCCTCGATGAGTGCCAGTGAGAAAATATTGCTATGATACCCTGACAAATTGACCAAGATCGCAGCAAGAACATGGCAGGACCGCCATTGACTTTTTACTTGTTAATGGACTAGGGATGTAACAGTAAACGGCGTAATGATAATTTGCGATAAAATTCCAGATGGTTAGTAACACCGTGGGCAGCACGGTGGAACAGGAGTTAGTGCATGTGCCTCACAATACGAAGTTCCTGAGTAGTCCTGAGTTCAATCCCGGGCTCGGGATCTTTCTGTATGGAGTTTGCATATTTTCCCCATGACTGCGTGGGTTCCTTCCGGGTACGCCGGCTTCTTCCCACCTCCAAAGACATGCACCTGGGGATAGGTTGATTGGCAACACTAAATTGGCCCTAGTGTGTGAATGTTGTCTGTCTATCTGTATTGGCCCTGCAATTAGGTGGTGACTTGTCCTGTCTGTACTCCACCTTCCGCCCGAATGCAGCTGAGATAGGCTGCAGCACCCCCTGCGATCCCAAATGGAACAAGCGGTAGAAATGGATGGATGGAGAATAACACCGTCTTCCTCATCTCTGGCTCCGCCCACGCCAACAGCATTGTCTTCCTCGTCTCCGGCTCCGCCCACGCCGACGACATCAGCCTCCTCTTCCCTGGTGGCCCGTCTCAAGGCTTCGCCAGCGTCTCCAGCATCGTCGCCTCCGCGACCTCTACCTGGCCTGATGCGTGGGCGGCTATTAGGCGCCGGCATGTGGCCCTCTCGACGGCCACGGATGTGGCCGTTCCATGGGCGACTGGCTCGCCACTTGCAGCGGCGTGCAACTCGCCGTTGCCGCCTGACTCTTGCCCGCTGGTTGCGGGGACACTTGGCCTAGCGGCCCACCGCCTCGTCCTCCCTCCGCCTTGCCAGTTGCCGTGGCGTTCAACTTTCCGTTGCCTCCTGACTCTTCCCTGCTGGTTGCGGGGACACTTGGCCTGGCGGCCCACCGCCTCGCCCTTCCTCCGTCCTCCCGTAACTTTGGACTTTTTTGTGTTTTGTAGAACGTCTGGTATCCGTTTTTGGAAGGGGGTATACTGTTTGGTTATGTTTTAGTTTTTCCTCTGTTTGTGTTGTATTTCCTGTCAGCGTCTCCCTGAGTGCTTGTTTCCCTCACCTGTACCTGATTGGCAGTCTGGTACACCTGTTGGCTATTGCCAATCAGGCCACTAATCATACCTGCCCCGCCCTCCAGTCAGCGCTGGAGTATTGTTTGCTGTCAGCTGTTCCTGTTTGCGGGTTCCTGGTAGCTATTTGAAGTTTGCTGTTTCCTAGCACCTTGTTTCTTGGTTTCCTGTTAGCTGTATCCTGTTAGCTGTTTCCAGTTTTCCTGTTTGCTGGTTCCTGATTCCTATTATCCTCTGTTTTTGTTTTCATTAAATCATGTTCCTTGCATCCAGCCTGCCGTCTCTGCATTTTGAGGTTTGTCACCACCAATACTTGACAAACAGGAAGTCAGGCGCATGCGCACTAGTGTCGTTTGGTTTGAATATCATGGCGGACTAACGACACGGACTTTGCTCCAGAGATATCCCCACGTTAAACGGAGCCAAGCGCTTGGTTTAACCTCATTTTCCCTCACTTCCCGTTGTGCGTTTGAGGCTGCTTCTACACTAAGCGGGCTAAGGTTGTACAGGGCATATGCTACCTGTGGAGGGGGCGTGGTCCAGGTGTCTCCTGTGGGCGGAGCATGTGCGGAAGCCGGCTACGAAGCAGCTGCATGTGAGTGGATAACCCAGCTGGAACAGGTTGTCTAATCACCTGTCTCTCTATTTACCTTCATAAACACCTGCTGGCACTGCTTCATCCACTGGCCCAGCTCTGGGGCACCCTTTTGGGTGAGGTCAGTCAGAGTGCAGGTAAAAAACGTATTTAATGCTTAAACCAAAAAATAAGCAAACGCTGCCTTAGAACGGGCATTGAAGCTTAGGGAAGGCTATGCGGAACAAAGCTAAAACTGAACTACAAAGTAAACAAAACCAGAATGCTGGACGACAGCAAAGACTTACTGCGGCGCAAAGACGGGTTCCACAAAGTACTTCCGTACATGACAATCAACAATGTCCCCACAAAGAAGCATAATCCGTCCATATTCTACCGGTTATTCCCTTCGGGATCACGAGGGGCGCTGGAGCCTGTCTCAGCTACAATCGGGCGGAAGGCGGGGTACACCCTGGACAAGTCCCAACCTCATCACTGGGTAAAAACAACTGAAATATTCTTGATTGCTAAAACAAAGTAGATGCGGGAAATATCGCTCAAAGGAAGACATGAAACTGCTACAAGAAAATACCCCCAAAAATAGAAGCGCAAGCAAGAAGTAAAACACTACACACAGGAAAACCGTAAGAAATACAAAATAAGTTAGTGCGTGATTTGACAGGTGGTGACAGTACACCTACTTTGAGACAAGAGCTATAGTGATGCATGTTTGGTTATGCTTTATAGCAGGGGTCACCAACCTTTTTGAAACCAAGAGCTACTTCTTGAGTACTGATTAATGCGAAGGGCTATACACACTTAAATAAATTGCCAGAAATAGCCAATTTGCTCAATTTATTTTTTAATAAAAAAATCTATATATATATATATAAAAATGGGTATTTCTGTCTGTCATTCCGCCGTATATATTTTTTTCCTTTTACAGAAGGTTTTTTGTAGAGAATAAATGCTGAAAAAAACACTTAATTGAACGGTTTAAAAGAGGAGAAAACGAGAAAAAAATGAAAATTAAATTTTGAAACATAGTTTATCTTCAATTTCGACTCTTTAAAATTCAACCGAAAAAAATGAAGAGAAAAACTAGCTAATTTGAATCTTTTTGAAAAAATAAAAAAAAGAATTTATGGAACATCAATAGTAATTTTTCCTGATTAAGATTAATTTTAGAATTTTGATGACATGTTTTAAATAGGTTAAAATTAATCTGCACTTTGTTAGAATATATAACAATTTGGACCAAGCTATATTTGTAACAAAGACAAATCATTATTTCTTTTAGATTTTCCAGAACAAAAATTTTCAAAGAAATTC
Organism: Nerophis ophidion; assembly: GCF_033978795.1. Taxonomy (NCBI): domain Eukaryota; kingdom Metazoa; phylum Chordata; class Actinopteri; order Syngnathiformes; family Syngnathidae; genus Nerophis; species Nerophis ophidion. Next base: position 47,851,239 of record NC_084620.1, on the reverse strand, counting down.
AATTCGGAAAATGTAACCCTAGTGCGTCCTGATTCTGTGGGTCCAAATGAGAAAAAGTGTATGGAGATGAAGGGAGGGGGTGTGTAAAAAGGACAGGAAATTGTAATTTAGGTGCCTGGGTTAAGAAAAGAGAACATACAGCAATAACAAACAGAACAACCGCATGTGCATGTATTGCCTTATCTATATTGGAAAATGTGTGTGAGAGAGAATCAACAGCTAATACAATGCACTCATACTATAATGAAAGTAAGTCATTGATTTCCAGAATATTAATGCTGAAATTCTGACAACTGACGTTTCAGCATTAAGGATAGTTTATGCCATTTACGCAAGCGTTCTACTTCTCCTCCTCTTTGGCCTTGCCGTCTACCCATCAAACAAACGCCGTGGAAACATCGCCCCCTGGAGTTACAAATTCCGATGGGTAACAGATGGGGGTGTGGGAAAAAATCGATTCGAAACTAATCGAATCGACTACGTTGTGCGATTCAGAATCGATTCTCTTTATTTATTTATTTTTTTATCAATTCAACAAACCACTACACAGCAATACCATAACAATGCAATCCAATTCCAAAACCAAAGCTGACCCAGCAACACTTAGAACTGCAATAAACAAAGCAATTGAAAGGAGACACAAACACGACACAGAACAAACCAAAAGTGGTGAAACAAAAATGAATATTATCAACACCAGTATCAATATTAGTTATAATTTTAGCATAGCAGTGATTAAAAATCCCTCGTTGACATTATCATTAGACATTTATAAAAAATAAAAATAAAGGATGTGGGCGTGCTGTGAAGCCATTGCCTTTGACACCTTCAACAACATGTACACACCGATTGTTAGTCCGGCAAAATGTTGTGTGCAGCTTACGCTATCACACGTACAAGAATGAAAGGCATACTGGGTGACACAGAGTACACTGATGGTTGTGATATAAACAACTTTAACACTTACTAATATGCGCCACGCTGTGAAGCCACACAATACAAGATTGACAAACACATTTCGGGAGAACATCCTCACAGTAACACAACATAAACGCAACACAACAAATACCCAGAATCCTTTGTATCCGTGAAAATCCTGAATATATTTTACACCCCCGCGCCCCCAACCCCGCCCACCTTACCGACGCACGGGGTGGCGGGGTTTGCTGCTAGCGAGGTGTATAAAATAGTCAGGAATTATCATGGATACAAAGGATTATGGGTATTTGTTGTGTTGCATTTATGTTATGTTACTGGGAGGATGTGTTTGTCAATCTTGTTTGGTGTGTCTTCACAGCGTGGCACATATTACTAAGAGTGTTACAATTGTTTATATCACAACAGTATAGCGTGGTTAACGGTGTCAAAGGCCTTCTGAATGTCCAGCATGACCATGCCGCAGTATTTTCCCATGAGGTGGACGCGGGAAAATACTGCGGCATGGTCATGCTGGACATTCAGAAGGCCTTTGACACCGTTAACCACGCTATACTGTTGGATAAGCTCCGAGCAATCGGATTCGACGAAACCTCATCAAGCTGGATGCAATCTTACTTGGAGGGGAGGAAACAGATGGAAGAGGTGAACGGCACCATGTCCCCTCCCCTCTCAGTAAGCTGTGGAGTCCCCCAAGGCAGTATACTAGGACCTTTACTGGTCCTAATATACGTGAATGACATGCCATCAGCATGCCACTGTGAATTGTTCCTGTATGCGGATGACTCGGCCCTGCTGGTATCCGGCAAGGACAAGTCACAGGTGGAACAAATCCTCAGTGCTGAACTCCTCAATATTTGCACCTGGCTCGCTGACAACAAGCTATCCATACACTTAGGTAAAACGGAATCCATCCTATTTGGGTACCCTATCAAACTTAAGAAGGTCAGTGACTTCACTATAAAAGTGGGTGACATTGTTATCACCAGGAAGGATGAGATCACCTACCTAGGTTCCATTCTAGAGGCTAATCTTTCCTGTGATAAAATGTCAACCAAGGTGATCAAAAAGGTCAACCAAAAAACGAGATTCCTCTACAGAATCTCCTCTCTGGTCAACAAAAGCACCTTGAGGATTCTAGCGGGAACTCTCATTCAACCCTTCTTCGATTACGCTTGCACCTCCTGGTACCCCAGCACCTCCAAAACCCTCAAATCTAGACTCCAGACATCCCAGAATAAGCTAATCCGGTTACTTTTAGACCTCCACCCCAGATCACACCTCAATCCAACCCACTTCTCCAAAGTGGGCTGGCTCAGGGTGGAGGACAGAGTAAAACAACTTGCACTGAGCCTAGTCTATAAAATCCGCTACACCTCCCTGATACCGAAGTACATGTCCAACTACTTCCTTAACGTAAATGACCGCCATAACCACAACACCAGGGGGAGCTCCACAAACCACGTTAAACCCAGATTTCGATCTAACAAAGGTCTTAACTCATTCTCTTTCTATGCCACATCAATGTGGAATGCACTCCCAACAGGTGTAAAAGTAAGTGCATCTCTATATTCCTTCAAAACCGCTCTAAAACAACACCTCCAGGCAACTTCAACACTTTACTAATACCCTCCTCCATTCACATCCCATCTCCCCGGATTATAAACAACTCAAATGTACTTCTAATGTATATACTTGTTCTTATGCTATGTGAACTCACTATGTTCTCTGCTGGCTGTACATATCCTACTAAATAAGACCTACACTGTTTCAATGTCCATTTCTCTGTTGATGCAATTGTTGATGACTGAAGTACTGATATCAACCAAAGCTCCTCATCCCACCCCCCCGATTGTAAATAATGTAAATAATTCAATGTACATACTATGATGATTAACTTGTGTGATGACTGTATTATGTTGATAGTATATATTTGTACCATGAATTGATTAACGTGGACCCCGACTTAAACAAGTTGAAAAACTTATTCGGGTGTTACCATTCAGTGGTCTATTGTACGGAATATGTACTGTACTGTGCAAACTACTAATAAAAGTATCAATCAATCAAAAAACCATTAGTGTACTCTGTGTCTCCCAGTATGCCTTGCAGTCGTGTGCGTGTTGCTGCGGAAGCCACACACAACATGATCAAAAAACCATTAGTGTACTCTGTGTCACCCAGTATGCCTTGCAGTCGTGTGCGTGTTGCTGCGGAAGCCACACACAACATGATGCTGGATTGACAAGGAGATCGTACATGCTATAGAGGGCGATAAAGTCAATGACTTCATAGCACACCCTAAAACATATTATCTGGGTGACTGCCGGCAGTCATTTTAGAGAATGTTAGCGTCTCCTATTGTCTTCTTCGCTTTATGACACGGGTCTTAAATGGCTCTTTGAATGGCAAACGATACCGATCCCAGAACCATGTATATCAAATAATTTCCGGATGGTTCAACCGCCACCCGCCAGAATCTAATTAAAATCAATTTTTTCGTCATGTCACCCGCCCGACCCGTGGTTTATCCGCGGACTCCGCGGATGAGACCGCAAACCGCGCATCGCTATTGGGCACCGCTGCTTTATTCAATAAAAGTAGGTACGTCACTTACGTGATGACGTCAGATGTATATGAGCGCAGGCGGCGGGATCTCTCTCCTCCTTTTTTTTTTAGCGCCGTTGAAGCGCAGTCTTCTACCTCCTCCCACCCCGGACGGACACACTTGCGCAGCGCCGCCTCTCAAGCACCCGCCGCCCGGCTACACAAGCGAAGGTAAGCGTCGTCGCCAACGCCCTGCATGCAGGCAGAACTAATAACTCACGTTTTTACGCTCAGACATTTTAATTTTTAAATTTTTTTTTAAAGAGACATTTTTAATAATAGCACGCGACGGTGGCGGGAAAGACTGCTAATGCTAAGCGAATTAGCAGCCATAGAGACGCTCTCCTCCATGCTAACATTCCACGCGGGGCGGGGAATAAAACAATTAAGATGTCATGACGATACACGACACATCGTGATTATTTCACCAGGTTTTGGACTTTTTTTTTGTTCACATGTGTTGTGTCGGAGTTGACCTTATTCTCGGTATGGAGGTGCCGCAGTAGTCGTGTCCGACGTGACGGCTCCACGCTAGGCTACGTGGGGTGCTGCTAACCGGTCCTCCCGTGGAAAGGCTCCGTCACCACCGTTAAAAGGGGTTTTAAAAGCGTTGTCAAAGCGGTTCCGGCCGTGAACTGGCGGCGGCGGCGAGCTAGCTGGCGCAAGTGCATGGACGGCGTTAGCAAGGCCAGCTAAAGTTAGCTTGCGCACTCGTTTCTTTTTTTTTTTTTTCTTTTTTTTCCGCGCACCTGGCCCACCGCGTGGGTTCAGGTCCACGCCGGCGGTCACCTAAAGGCGCTTCGGACAGTCGGCGGATGTGTTTGCGTCGTCTTCGGTGCACTTTTGCGGGTGCAACACGTGGTCGCAGGGAGCAATCTCAAGTACAAAACCCCTCAATGTTCCTATATCTATCACTCTTTTAGGGCAGTGGTTCTCAAATGGGGGTACGCGTACCCCTGGGGGTACTTGAAGGTATGCCAAAGGGTACGTGAGTTTTTTTTTTTTTAAATATTCTAAAAATAGCAACAATTAAAAAATCCTTTATAAATATATTTATTGAATAATACTTCCACAAAATATGAATGTAAGTTCATAAACTGTGAAAAGAAATGCAACAATGCAATATTCAGTGTTGACAGCTAGATTTTTTGTGGACATGTTCCATAAATATTGATGTTAAAGATTTCTTTTTTTGTAAAGAAATGTTTAGAATTTGGTTTATGAATCCAGATGGTTCTCTATTACAATCCCCGAAGAGCGAACTTTAAGTTGATTACTTCTATGTGTAGAAATCTTTATTTACAATTGAATCACTAATTATTTTTCAACACGTTTTTAGTTATTCTCACATCTTTTTTTCCAAACAGTTCAAGAAAGCCCACTACAAATGAGCAATATTTTGCACTGTAATACAATTTAATAAATCAGAAACTGACATAGTGCCGTATTTTACTTCTTTATCTCTTTTTTTCAACCAAAAATGCTTTGCTCTAATTAGGGGGTACTTGAATAAAAAAATGTTCACAGGGGGTACGTCACTGAAAAAAGGTTGAGAACCACTGTTTTAGGGCATAGAGGCCGATGAAATGAGATTTTTATATTTAAACGAGGATAGCAGGTCCATTATATGTGTCATGCTTAGGGGTGTAACGTAGGCTGACCATATTCTGAAATCCCAAGGCCGGGAGTAGGTGAAAATTTGCCAATGATAGTCGACCTTGCTTTATAAATAATACATTTATTTATATAAAGCATTTTTTCTCCTCTGTTGACGGCTGTGTTGGCGCTAGGGATTTCTAAAATGGGATCCCAGGAGCCCCATCAAGTCATAAAAATGGGGTCCCACAGTAAATTTTTGGGGTCCCGCTTTTTTGAAAACAAATGATAAACGTATTCATTATCCTGTTGTATCTCACATTCTATATCTTGTTTTGGAAAAGGGTTGTCATAAATGTCACCTAATTATTTTTAAAAAATAATAAAAAAAGAAGAATGTGTATACATATGTAAATGTGTTCAGTTATAAACATTCATTCACTTTCTTCTTTCCTTCATGGATCTAAATCTTACCGCTGCTGGTAGTTTTTCCTGTGTTTTTATTTAATGGAATGAAACTGGACTCACTGGTGGTGGTGGCAGAGAAGAGGACTGTTGACAAACTAGTAAGCATCCTGGATGATGCCAGTCACCCTCTGCATAGCGTTATCAGTAGCCAGAGGAGCCTGTTCAGTGCAGGACTAATAGACTCAAAAACTCCTTTGTCCCACACGCCATTAGACTGTACAACTCCTCTCTGGGGCAGGGGGTACAAGGATGACAGGGGATGCAAAACAATAACAGTGCAATACGTTTTCATACCATGGTCACTACTGCCTACTTTCTCTTGTTGTATTCTTATTTTACTGTTATATTTTTATTCCCATTGTTGATTTTTATTCTTATCGTAATATTTCTCTATTTTGTTTCCATTTAAACCCCATTATTTACTTTTTATTAAATTGATCTCAACTCTGTACACTGCTGCTGTAATTTTAATTTTCCTGAAGGAACTCTCCTGAAAAAGTACTAAAGTATATATATATAAAGTACTATATCTGTCTATCTTATCTATTTAATAAGTTGTAGGTGTATTTATTTCAGTATAAAAGTGTAAAAAGTGTTTTGCTTGGGTCATGAAATGATGATAATAATGGTGTGCCAAGGCATACATACATTTTTACACTCACCTTAGTGTTTACCAAGAAATCCATTTCCTTTTCCCGGCAAAACTCGAACCAATACTTCCTGTCAATAGCGTCACTTCCCTAACTTCCCCTGAAGTCCTGCCCCCCAACCAAAGCCATTGTCTAACACCCCGTAGCCAGCTGCTACAACATTTACAGCTAGTGTGATGTTATGAGCCAGGGAATAAAAGGACTACACTACTCAGCATGCAACAGGAGTGACGAGCATGCGTGGTAGCCCGGTAAAGAGGGGTGGTGTGTCGCCATGATGGCATCTTGTATGTTGTGATATGCACGCTCTGAAAGTAAACGTTAAGAACTCAGCCAACAAATACACGCAACCCTAATTAAAAATGCCGGACATTTGACGCGTTAAAAAAAACACGCCCGGACAACGCCGCAAAAGAGGACATGTCTGGGGAAAAGAGGATGTATGGTCAGCCTAGTATAACGGTACACCAACATTTCGATTCGGTTCGTACCTCAGTTTAGAGGTCGTTGTTCGGTTCATTTTCGGTACAGTAAGAAAACAACAAAATATACATTTTTTGGTTATTTATTTACCAAATTTGTAAACAATGGCTTGATCCTTTTAACAATGGGAACACTGTAATAATTCTGCCCATGTTAATCCACATTAAACTGCCTCAAATTGTTGCTTAGATGAATTAAAATGACAAAACTTTTCTTCTACATATAAAAAGTGCAACATTAAAGGTCTACTGAAACCCACTACTACCCACCACGCAGTCTGATAGTTTATATATCAATGATGAAATATGAACATTGCTACACGTGCCAATACGGCCTTTTTAGTTTACTAAATTGCAATTTTAAATTTCCTGGGAGTTTTTTCTTGAAACCGTCGCGTGATGTCACGGGCTGTTATGAATATGAGCGCTGCACACCCACACACAGCTAAAAGTGGTCTGCTTTAACGGCATAATTGCACGGTATTTTGGAGATCTGTGTTGCTGAATCTTTTGCACTTTGTTCAGTTAATATTGGAGAAGTCAAAGTAGAAAGACGGAGTTGGGAAGTTTTAGCCTTTAGGCACACAAACACACGGTGATTCCTTGTTTAAAATTCCCGGAGGTGAAACTTTAGTATGGATCACAGCGGACATGTTTCCCGACTACATGTCAACCAGCAGGTTTCGGTGAGAAAATTTTGTTTAAAAAGTCCCACTTACCGGATATCAGCTGAGCTTCTGCATCCCGTACAGCTGCCGTCAACTTCCCTGAGACACTGCGCATCAACACCCAGCCGTGGACGTACACTTTGTACACTCAGGTACTGTTAAACTCACTAAAACACCAGCAACACAATAGAAAGTTAAGGGATTTCCCAGAATTATCCTAGTAAATGTCTCTGAAAACATATGAATCCGTCTCAATGCAATGCGATTGCAATCGCGTTTTTTTTTCTTCTTTCCTTTTTTCTTTTTTTTCACTTTTTTTTTTTCTAGTCTGTCGCGGTCAATATCCTCGTACGAATCTTTCATTCTCGCTCAAATTAATGGGGAAATTGTAATTTTCTCGGTCTGAATAGCACTTTTTGTTGGAGGCTCCCATTAAAATCAATGTGTATATATGAGGAGCCATCAACATGTGACGTCATCGTCTGCGACTTCCGGTAGAGGCAGGGCTTTTCTCCAGTTGCAAACTTTATCGTGGATGTTCTCTACTAAATCTTTTCAGCAAAAATATGGCAATATCGCGAAATGATCAAGTATGACACATAGAATGGACCTGCTATTCCCGTTTAAATAAGAAAATCTAATTTCAGTAGGCCGTTAAATTAGTGCAGTGGTTCTCAAATAGGGGTACACGTACCCCTGGGGGTACTTGAAGAAGTGCCAAGAGGTACGTGAGATTTAAAAAAAAAAAAAAATTCTAAAAATAGCAACGATAAAAAAATTATTTATAAATATATTTATTAGGTGTGTGGGGAAAAAATCAATTTGAATACGAATCGCGATTCTCACGTTGTGCGATTCAGAATCAATCATTCAATCAATGTTTGTTTATAAAGCCTCCCACCGGTCGAACGTGCCCTAAACACCTCCCTGGGGAGGCGTTCGGGTGGCATCCTGAGCAGATGCCCGAACCACCTCTCCTGGCTCCTCTCCGTGTGGGGGAGCAGCGGCTTTACTTTGAGCTCCTCCCGAAGGGCAGTTTCTCACCCTATCTCTAACGGTGAGCCCCGCCACCCGGTGGAGGAAACTCATTTTGGCCGCTTGTACCCGTAATCTTATCCTTTTGGTCATAACCCAAAGCTCATGACCATAGGTGAGGATCGGAACACGGATCGACCGGTAAATTTAGAGCTTTGCCTTCCGGCTCAGCTCCTTCTTCATCACAACAGATCGATACGGCGTTCACATTACTGAAGACGCTGCACCGATCGACCTGTCGCTCTCACGAACCACTCTTCCCTCATTGGTACTTGAACTTCTCCACTTGTGGCAGGATATTCTGAGATTGTACATAACATAATGTTGGGATTTAAAAAAAAAAAAAAAATACACTTCCATGTTGTGGTTAATATAGTGTTCTATCTTTATTTCTTGTTAAGTTAAAGTACCAATGATTGTCTCACACACACACACACACTCGGGCCGTATGTTTGACACCTGACTTAATCAATCCATCATGACTTGTCCAAGTTACCACCTCAAACACTCTAAGTACCATTACAATGACCCATCCATCAAACGCTTATTTCTTTTGTGGTCGCTGGTGCCTCTCAGCTACAATCGGGTGGAATGTGGCGTACACCCTGGACAAGTCGCCACCTCATCGCAGGCCCAACAAAAATCGACAGACAACATTCACACTCACATCTTTTTTGTTTCACTTAAGGGTTTATCACTTTCAACTTTTAAAAAGTGCGTTTTTAATGATAAAAAGTTTTTACTTTTATTGCAGACTATAATGTCCAAGTAGACGATCACATATAGTACATAAAACAAACAAAATACAGTATAAAAGGCATTATCACATATTAGAAACAGTGCTTGTGCATATTCAGTAAAAGGCATCTCATAAATAAATACAAGCAGCAATAAAAAATAAATGCGTCTACTAGGGCTGGGCGATATTGCCTTTTTTTAATATCGCAATATTTTTTGGCCATATCGCGATATACGATATTACGATATTTTGCCTTGACCTTGAATGAACACTTGATGCATATAACCACAGCAGTATGATGATTATGTGTATACATAGGGCCGGGCGATATATACGATATATCGCGAGTTTGTCTCTGTGCGATATAGAAAATGACTATCGTAATATTAGAGTATACGTTCTCACGCAGGATTTTTAGCTCCGGGCGTACACTTCAGGCTCTTCTTGCTCTTTCCTGCGTGTCATTCTCACATACAAGCAGGCGCACATTCTTACATACGTCACATATACGCCCTCGCAGGGCAGAGAGGTAGCGGCGTGGCTAACGTTAGCTGCTAACGTAGCCGTACGAGAGAAAAATGGTGCGGCTCTGGTAACAAATGAAGGGAGACTTAATTTCCGATAAAAACAGCAGGGTTTCCATCGTCTGGCGGTGGTTCGGCTTCAAGTGGGAATATGTCGAACAGACAACCGTAATTTGTCAAGTGTGGGGGGAGGAAAGCGTTGCTATAAAAATTAGCATCACTGCTAATATGTAGCATCATTTGTAAAGTAACTAGCTAGAGAATGAAGAGAATTTCATAACCTTAGTAACATACCACATAGTGAAGGATGAATACTATTTGATTTCCTATTATGCAGCTCATTTTTATTTGACACTTAAAATGTCTCTGACAATCTTGCAATTTATGTTTTGGAAATTACTTGAATGTTGGTGCCATTGCTTAATAACTTTAATAAATACACTTTTGGTCAATTGACTTAGTTATGATTTCCCTCTCTGCATGAAAGTTTAAAAGTAGCATATATGAATGTAGTATGAAGAATGTTTTAATGTATACACATATAATCACCATACTGCTGTGATTATATGCATCAAGTTTTCATTCAAGGCCAAGGCAAAATATCGTTATATATATCGTATATCGCGATATGGCCTAAAAATGCGATATTAAAAAAAGGCAATATTGCCCAACCCTAGTTCAACCCTTTTTTTTTCCTTTAGCGTTAAAGATTTATGTATTTAATGTTAACTTACTATGGTATATTATTTATGTATTTACTGTTCTGTTACAGAGAACAGGGAAACGGGATAGAATTCTTACGGTATGAAAAGGAGTAGGATTAAATAAACTCAGCTTCTTCGTTCTCCTTTTTGGGCGTGCTGTAATGAAACAACTGGAAATATGATATGTGATGCATGTTCCAAATTTAACTGAACTACTTCCTTTAGGTTTTATTCAGTCACATGACTTAAACAGAAGTAAAAAGGAAAGTGTTGGTCCACCAAACCAACATGGCTACTGTGGAGCAAAGTGCGAATTGAGTACACAAGGGGCCTTAATCTTACCATTTAAAAGTAGATACAAGGAAAAAATCAAACAATGGAATCTGTTCTTGTATGTTGTCAAATAAAATTTGTCGAGTGATTTTAAAGATTATCCGTCGGTCGCTTTACCAGACATGTCGAACTATCCGATCATTCTAGATAACAAAATATATGACAACTTAGGAAAGCGCTCATTTGTGGGTTGTTGGGTCAATTAAATTGGTATCAGGACTCTCCTGGATAGAATGTGTATAATTTTTGCACAGGTCAGGTTACGTTTCATGATTTACCATATTTTTCGGACTATAAGTGGCAGTTTTTTCTTCATAGTTTGGCCGGGGTTGCGACATATACTCCGAAGCAACTTATGTGTGAAATTAACACATTACCGTAAAATATAATTCATGGAAGAGACGAAGAAAATGTCAGCAATCGTCACATACACGTCAACCAATAAGAATTAGGCGGAGGAGGGTCATGGCAGAAGTGCATTGTGGGTCATGGAATGCTAACTGCTACATGCTCTATGATACTGCCGTAGCTATTAAAATGGATCATTTCCTCGTTGGCGGTAACTTATAAAAACTGAAAAGGGCTGAACAAAAATGGCAGCGAAAAGGAAATAATGTACTGCAGATTACACAATATCTATTATTTATCTCATTCGCGGAAGAGACCAAGAAAATGTCAGCAATCGTCACACACTCGTCAAGGAAATCATGTACTTCAGATTACAAGATGGACGTAGTGAAGTATGCAGCAGAAAACAAGAGGAAGCAGCGCATACCTTTGGAGTTGGCAGAGTTGTTTAGAAGCGACATCGAGGAAGAAGATTTCGTCTGATTTATCGATTTAGTAGTGACCGATTGTTTGGTAAATGTATAGCATGTTCTATATGTTATAGTTATTTGAATGACTCTTACAATAATATGTTAGGTTAACATACCAGTCACTTTCTCAGTTGGTTATTTATGCGTCATATAACGTACACTTATTCAGCCTGTTGTTCACTATTTCTTAAATTGCCTTTCAAATGTCTATTCTTGGTGTTGGGTTTCATCCAAATAAATTTCCCCCAAAAATGCGACTTATATTCCAGTGCGACTTATATATATATATATATTTTTCTTCTTTATTATGCATTTTCGGCAGGTGAGACTTAAACTCAGGAGCAATTTATACTGCGAAATATACGGTACATGTGTTTTTCCGGGTCTTTATCAAAGTATAAGTACAGGTGTCAACATTGTGTAAGTGCTAAAAGATTTGTTTATGATTGTTTATCAAAAGATAATTGTTAGAGCTGGGTACCGTTTAAACTTTTTCGAAACCAGTACGCTTAAAACGATACTCAAATAGTGTATGTCCTTCACTCTGTGGTAGGTTCCTGAAGGCGTTATCTCATTCTGTTGACTATTTTTTTCGTACAGTGTTTATTTGGAATATCAAAATATAGTCGTTTTCTATATCGCACAGACAAACCCGCGATATCTCAAGTATATTTGATTTATCGCCCATCCCTATTTGCAATTACTATAGTAAAAATACTACAGTATGAAAAATGTTAATTGTATTTGAAACGGTTACTTACATTAACATTCAATGAAATAATCACATTATATCACATTAGTGCAAGGATTCCCAAACTATTACCGCGTGTTCCACTGGTGGTACGAGTGCTACACCTAGTGGTACGCCAAATAATCACTTTTGTTTCCCTATGTTCAGCGTTGTTCAAGTGATTAATGTTACAGTGGCCAAAAATACAGAATATACATCTTAAATAAAGCCGCTGCCTTGTTTTTAAAGACTGCTCCGGCCTACTTTGCTAATGTATTCTAATGTTGCTCATTATGCTGATACTTGGAGAGCCAAGTGTTTTCTGAGGTGCTACTTAGGTGGAAAATGTTTGAGAAGCACTGCATTAGTGCTTAATTTAGCCTCAGTCAATGTAAACGTTTTAACTATTCAACATTATCATATATGTCATATTTACAATTTGGTCTACACGTACACTTGTAAGCTTAACTGTAACATATTGTAAATTTGTTTTAAAGTGGCATTTAAAAACATAAAATTAGATTTCAGGAAATGCGCAAGGGTAATTGATGTGGGACGGTACTACACTGTCAAAATGTTTCAGGAACTATTTATCCATTTACGTGGTATTCTTATTAGAGTGAGAGTGTGTCTGGACACAGCCTGCTGCTTCAGTGCAACAGAGCCAGAAAAGTCTGCTCCCTCCCTCCATTATACGTGTGCCTCTCCTCTTGCATCCTGATGTGAAGACGTAACACACAGTCAGAGATTTGTATAAGAAATGTTGCTAGCATAGCCATGGGTGCTATCATTGAAATTTCATTTTGACTGCAACATCATGCCAGGTTATCCTATTCGCCAAAAATAAATCAAAATAACCAAACTTAACACCTCTGAATGTCTGTAGCTGACTGATGGACAGTTGGTAGCAATCCAGGACTAAATTAACATGTGTAACAAAGCCTGTTTTTTTTCCCGAAAGCTAAACAATACACGGGGTGAGTCAGACTAAAGCAGGGCTGTTCAACGACATCGTCAAGGGGGCCGCCGTTTCAAGAGCGCAGTGGCTCGGGGGCTGGACATCGAAATGTGGATGTTTCGTCAGGAAGTGCAGACTAAATGTTTTTGCGGCCGTTTACTAAATTGCAAAAAAAAAAAAAAAAACCCATCGGCTTTCACACCGCATTATCCTGCCTTCACGATTTGCTTTCCAGCGTGTGCAGCTAGTTAAAAGCATGAAGAAACGGGAGCTCCAAAAGTTGTGAGGATTGATGTTAATTCTTTGAAATAATTTTCCTTTCTCAGTTTTATTTCTTTACACTTCTTCCTTCATTTAGGTTTGTAAGACTAAAAATATTATCATAAACCAAACAAAACAAAAGTCCATTGTAGGGCTGGGCAATATATCGATATACTCAATATATCACGGGGTTGTCTCTGTGCGATATAGAAAATGACTATATCGTGATATTTGACTATATGTTCTCACACAGTTGCTTTTAGCTGCGGGCATTACACTACATGCGTTCCCCACTCTTTCTTGTCTCTCCTTCTCACAGAGACTTAAACAAGCGCACCTTCTTACATACGTCACATACTGTGACGCGTGCAACATCACACTGCCCTCCCCGAGCAGAGAGGTAGCTACGTGGGTAACATTAGCTGTGATGCTAACGGTGCGTCCCAGGGAGTGGTAATACGAGAGAAAGAAGTTGCGAATCTGGTAACAAAGGGAGGAAGAATTAATTCCCTAGAAAAATAGCACGTGGTCCATCGTCTGCCGGTGGGTTGGCTTCAAGTGCTAATATGTTGAACAATTATGCGGCAAAAGCATTGCTACAAAAAGTAGCAGCACTGCTAATGTGTAGCATAATTTGAAAAGTCACCCGCTAGAGAATGAGTGCTTGAAACTGCATGTCAACATCTCAGTTCGGTGCCACACCTACAAAATGCCGCAGCAACAATTTCCAGATGAACACCGTATGAACAAAAAATCAACAGGAGATCAGGAGATAACTTCTGCAGGAACCAACCACAGAACGAAGGACATACTGTATGATTTTGTATTATGCAGCTCATTTTTATTTGACACTTATTGAAATATCTTGTGTGACATGCACAAAAGCGCACTTTATTTGTTTTAAATATTGTAGTGGCGTTCTGTACAAAAAGTGCACTTTAATTTAGTGTTTTGATATATCATCAGTGACATCATGCAAAAAAGTGCAATAATCTTGCACTTTGTTTGGAAATGACATGAATGCTTGTGCCACTGCTTAATTACTGTTTAGTAAATACAGTTTTAGTTGTGATTTCCCTCTCTGCATGAAAGTTTAAAATGAGCATATATTATTGCAGTATGAAGAATGTTTTAATGTAGACACATAGAATCATCATACTGCTGTGATTATATGCATCAAGTGTTCATTCAAGGCTAAAGGGACGGCGTGGCGCAGTGGGAGAGTGGCCGTGCGCAACCCGAGGGTCACTGGTTCAAATCCCACCTAGAACCAACCTCGTCACGTCCGTTGTGTCCTGAGCAACACACTTCACCCTTGCTCCTGATGGGTGCTGGTTAGATAGTACTTTATAGATAGTACTTTATTGATTCCTTCAGGAGAGTTCCTTCAGGAAAATTACAAGGTTGGCGCCTTGCATGGCAGCTCTCTCCATCAGTGTGTGAATGTGTGTGTGAATGGGTAAATGTGGAAGTAGTGTCAAAGCGCTTTGAGTACCTTGAAGGTAGAAAAGCGCTATACAAGTACTACCCATTTATTTATCATTTAAAGCAAAATATCGCGATACATATATCGTGTATCGTGACATTGCCTAAAAAAATATTGAGGTATTAATAAAAGGCCATATCGCCCAGGCCTAGTCCATTGTGTATTTTACATAAATAAAATAGGTTTAGTGTTAATAAAAACTACCAATGTTTACACACCGAACATTGCACACCAATGTGACTCATCAGTTAAACCTAATGTGTAGCGTTGTCTCCCACTAATGGTCAAATTTAGCGCTACATGTATTAAATGAGCCTTGATCGGCAGTTACGTTGACAAAATACATGAACACGGATACAAACGACATCACAAAGCCAGCAATTTCGATTCAAAACAAACTAATATCTTTATGTACCAATTATATGGACGAATAAATGTTTGACCAAGTTTCGTGATGAAGCTTACATGCTGAGATTTGTACCGTCGTTGCTTGTTTGGATCAATGTTTCCGTCGCTTAATGGGACAGGAAACAATGACTGGAGCACTTGCTCAGGGTAGAAAATTCATACTTTTGGTGTCCATTCGTGTTAAAAGTCCGATTTTTGTTTTGTTTTTTTGGTATTTATTATTAATTTTTTATACAGACTATTTACCGTATTTTTCGGAGTATTAGTCGCACCTGCTGAAAATTTATAATAAAGAAGGAAAAAAACATACAAGTCACATACATGGTCACTACTGCGTAGTTTCTCTTGTTATATTCTTATTTTACTGTTATTTGAATTCCCATTGTTTCTTTTTATTTTTATTCTTATTGTAATATTTTTCTATTTTGTTTCCATTTAAACCCCCATTATTTACTTTTTAAATTGATCTCAACTCTGTACACTGCTGCTTGAATTTTAATTTTCCTGAAGGAATCTATAAAGTACTATTTATCTACTGTGCCACAAAAAAGTCGCATTTTTTGGGGAAATTTATTTGATAAAACCCAACACCAACAATAGACATTTGAAAGGCAATTAAAAATAAAGAATAGTCAACAACAGGCTGAATAAATGTATGTTAAATGACACATAAATAAACAACTGAGAAGGTGCCTGGTATGGTAACGTAACATATTATGGTAAGAGTCATTCAAATAACATATAGAACATGCTATACGTTTACCAAACAATCTGTCACTCCCAATCGCTAAATCCTATGAAATCTTATACGTCTAGTCTCTTACATGAATTAGCTAAATAATATTATTTGATATTTTACGGTAATGTGTTAATTTCACACATAAGTCGCTCCTGAGTATAAGTCGCACCCCGGCCGACCAAACTATGGAAAAAAAAGCTGCGACTTGAAAGCCCGAAAAATACGGGACTATAGTAGTCTTCTTCTAGTCACTCCACTGCTAATCCATTGTGACACATATGCCTCACTGTTGCCCCCTGCAGAGTGGCGGGAGTACTGCATACATGGTCGAGCCTAGTTTGAATGGTTTCATCAAGCCTATTTGAGCGATGTTCGGCGGGCCAAATAAAGTGTTGGACCTCCAGTTGAATAGGCCTGGACTAAAGGGACACCATAGCTGTTATTACATTGGTAAATTGTTTCACGTTTATGTTTTGATGGTAACCTTTCAATGTTATAAGGTCTTTAAGTTGCTTATGATCAAAGACATGCGCCATTTTAGCACAAAGGTTTTTTTTAATGGATGCCAAGATGGCATTTCACTTGTTTGGGCGCTTACTCTGTGATGCTGTCATGACAAGGTTTTACTGAAGACGGCGACACTATTCCCATGCACCACCACAGTGATGATGGGCTGCATGTGTCGTCAATAATTCAAGAGGCCAACCCGTTTAGTCATCCAGTGTCTCACTCATTGAGTTTCTCTTTGTTTTTGTAGTATCACTCGAGACTCGGCAAAGATGGCAGACCTCGACAAGTGAGTATAACTGAAATTCAAACTGACAGTTTGAGGGTGTCTGAATGAGTCTAAATTCAGCACATCATGAGATTGAACGGTTATTTACTACTTCCATGCCACACCCGACATGATCTATTCCAAACTAATTGCTGATTTCCACACCTGCTGGTGAAGCTGTTGCCTTCAATATCGCATGCTGTGTATGTGTTTTGGTGTCCTGTTTCACCCTGTGCTTGCAACAACCACCTTTTTGTTAGTGTTGCTCATTTCGACACAGCCACCTTTTGTTTTTGTTTTTTTCAAAATGTTTAGCAGATTGAGTAGTGTTCCTTGCTCACTTACTGGCTGACCTTTCCTCTCTGGTTCTCCCTGAGCAGCAAAGATCAAACCGAGATAGACCCGGCAGATATGGAGGATGTGGAGGACGTGGAAGAGGAGGAGACGGTGGAAAATTCCAAAAGCAAAGGTAACCGGGCACAGGGCCCTTTTCCACCAAAAGTTTGGGAACTTTAGGTTCCCTTTTAGAAGTGTTTGTGTTTCTTTGCACAGTATTTTACAGTCCAGGTAGTTTTATACAAACCAGGCTAAGAACGTATGAATGAGTGCTCAGTATAGTACTGCTTTAATGCCAAGTAAATAGACACTATTGGAAAAAGTTTGGCTATCTTGTGTCGAGTGTGCACACACACATAATTTTTTTGAAGTTATTTTGTCCTGTCCAGCTACTCAGGCAAATCATATAGTCAATGTAGATGCCCATATTGGCTGTACAGATTTACTTTATAAAAAAACAAGTTTGGGATACTTCCTGTAGCCTAATTTGTATTTGATTTTATTAAATGGATTTATATTATTTGGTGCAGGGGGGATTAAAAAGAGATAAAAAGGAAGACGGGGAAATTGCGGGGGGACAAGAGGGCGAAAAGACAGACAACAGTAACAGAGCAGAAATTACGCTATGTACAAATATGATAGCATAGAAGCAGTTGGTGAAGTAAATATTAACACGTAAATTACAATGAATATTGATACGCTACAAATGGAGCAATACAAATAGCAATAGCACCATTGATAATTAATAATCTCTTATCAGCAATACAATTGTTTCAAATGCAAATATACAAAAAAAAATGATAACTTGAAATACTAAAGAAAACAGATAAATGGAGAGGAACTAAAAAGCGAACTGTATTAACCTTGTATATTGTTAAAGTAACAATAGTTTAAGCTTTGTCAGTGTGCCGTGTTACCCATTTTCCCCTAGGGCAGTGGTTCTCAAATGGAGGTACGCTACATGGGGGTACTTGAAGGTATGCCAAAGGGTACGTGAGATTTTTTTTTAATATTCTAAAAATAGCAACAATTCAATAATCCTTTATAAATATATTTATTGAATTTGTAGTCATGTTATGATAGAATATACATTTAATGATATTGAGCATTAGAAGCTGAACTTTGCCAAATCACTATTCGCTCCTTACTAACATGTATAATGCATGTGTTATGTGGGCTGTTTACGCATAAGTGGGCAGGATGTTAGGTTTAAAACTTTTTTTGAAATTCAGCAACCCTTTGGACTAAGACACCTATACCAAAACAAGTAGGGTGCAGGATCAACCAGGGCTTCCCAAATGCAGACAAGCTACCAAATAAGGTCCAATATCAATTGGGGAAACAATAGCATATAACCCTGTTGAATTATGTAATTATTACATTATTGTATTGTGAACAAAATACATTTATTGAGAGAAATAACTGAACCAGTTTAAAGTTGTTTCACTGAATACACTATTTATAGCCAAGGCCTGTATTTATTTACCTTTTACCACTAATGTTCAGTAGCTCAGCCAACATTTTTAAAACGATAAAGCGAATCATTGTACTTCGAATGCATATACTGCCATCTTGTCGAGATGATAAACTACAACAGCCAATTGCCTACAGCCACAGCTGTTGTAGCTACTGTTTTTTTCCACCTAGAGCTATTTGGAGACTATGGCAGTTTTTTTGCTTTTGTAGACTGAACACTGATGTGGAGGAAATAATCGATTTGTAGAAGTATCGCAATTCGGACATGGACGGTTATAGAATCAATTTGTAAATGTCTATAATCGACTTATATATTTTGAATAAAGTAATGAAGACATTTCTAAAAGCCACCTCCATTGAGAGATCCGACCAGCTCTTTATCTTAAGGCATTTATGTTCCAGTTTCTATTAATTTCATAGTTGGGGGAATTCATTTTAAGGCCTACTGAAATGAGATTTTCTTTTTTAAACGGGGGATAGCAGGTCCATTCTATATCTCATACTTGATCATTTCGCGATATTGCCATATTTTTGCTGAAAGGATTTAGTAGCGAACATCCACGATAAAGTTTGCAACTTTAGGTGCTAAGAGAAATGCCCTGCCTCTACCGGAAGTCGCAGACGATGACGTCACTCGTGTGATGGCTCCTCACATATTCACATTGTTTATAATGGGAGCCTCCAACAAAAAGTGCTATTCGGACTGAGAAAACGACAATTTCCCCACTAATTTGAGCGAGGATGAAAGATTTGTGTTTGAGGATATTGATAGCGACGGATTTGAAAAAAATAAGGTTAAAAAAAAAAACGCGATTGCAATCGCTTTGCATTGAGACGGATTCATATGTTTTTAGAGACATTTACTAGGATAATTCTGGGAAATCCCTTATCTTTCTATTGTGTTGCTAGTGTTTTAGTGAGTTTAACTGTACCTGATAGTCGGAAGTGTGCGTCCACGGCCGGGTGTTGACGCGCAGTGTCTCGGGGAAGTCGACGGCAGCTGTATGGGAGGCGCAAGCTCAGTTGATATCTGGTAAGTGGCGACTTTATAACCACAATTTTCTCACCAAAACCTGCTGGTTAACAAATGGTCGGGATCCATGTGCACTGTGATCCATAGTAAAGTTTCAACTCCGTGAATTTTAAACAAGGAATCACCGTGTGTTTGTAAGGCTAAAGCTTCCCAACTCCATTGTTCTACTTTGACTTCTCCAATATTAATTGAACAAATTGCAAAAGATTCAGCAACACAGATCTCCAAAATACTGTGTAATTATGCCGTTAAAGCAGACGACATTTAGCTGTGTGTGTGTGTGTGTGTGTGTGTGTGTGTGTGTGTGTGTGTGTGTGTGTGTGTGTGTGTGTGCGCGCGCGCGCGCGCTCATATTCATAATAGCCCGTGACGTCACACATGCACGTCTATCTGACTGACTAGTAGTGGGTTTCAGTAGGCCTTTAACGGTTCCTTATTCCAATGTTTTTTTTTTAAGTTGCTTGTGAAAAACGCTTATTTAGTGAAACAAAAAAACCCGCATCAATAATCAGTTTTTAATAGAATATTAACTCCTGATTCGTAATGGAATTGTAAGGTGGCCAAAGATTCCCACCTCTAGTACACACCCAGCAACTCCTATTTAATCAAATAAATAGTCTTAGATTAGATATGTGTTGTTGAGTAAAGGAACTATTTTCTTTTTAAAATGTGTCAGCATTTTTTACCCAGAATACCATGCGAAAATGTTTTAATTCTCATCTGGAACTTGCAGTGTTGGTTACCTGACCAGGTAACCTAACCAAAGACAATGTAGCAGAAAATGTATGAAAGGCACTTTGATTGAACTTATCTAAACAAAATACATTGACAATTAGTTTTGTGTGCACCCGCAGCTCGTCAGCTGACAGAGCAGCTTATGCAGAATCCACAGATCCTGGCTGCGCTTCAAGGGGGGCTTGAAGGCCTGAACGGTTCACCATCAGGGTACATAGAGAGGTGAGTGTTCGTTTTTTAGATCCACCTTTCCCAATTCCCCGCAAGCGAGTATGACACTATCTTTGGACTGACCAAGTATTGAAGAATGCCTGCTTACCTTGCTGCACCTTAATAAGTACGAAAAACTAAGCCTGTTGCCATTCAGTCACAGCAGGAAGCATTGGGGGTTTATTGCTTGTACAAGTATGTCACTTATTCACAATACATGTCAAACTGAGTGTGTGCATTCATCCCTTCCTAACTGTACATGTCTTGTTCTGGCTTCTACATCTGCTCCAACGTAATTTTCATGCGTTCCGCAGTTTACCGAAAGTTGTGAAGCGGCGTATCAACGCCCTCAAGAACCTGCAGGTGAAGTGTGCCCACATTGAGGCCAAGTTCTACGAAGAGGTCCACGAACTGGAGAGAAAATACGCTGCCCTTTACCAGCCCCTCTTCGATAAAGTATGTCACTTGGCTCTTTTTTTAAATTAACTTTCTAGGGTTGCATCTAACGATTTCTGAAATGTTTTCATCTAATTAGTTTTCCCCATTAATCGGTAGATAAATTACTTTTTTCTATCTTTTATAGTACTCGTGCAACAAATTTAGCCAAAAAATACACAGTTTCCTTTCTCAATTATGTGTTGTTGGTCAGGGATATAAAAGTAAATTACTCTAAGGAGCTGTTTATTTCAAATACCATTTGGAGAAATGCCCCTGATGCCACCTTTTCAATCAAGCATGCAGCACTGCTACTGTAAAGTCATTTATGATTTGCACAGTTTTCTCTCTGACTAGGACGCTAAACAATCGCTTTTTTTTGTCCTTTCTTTCAATGTTTAATAATCATGACCGGCAAAAGAAATGTCTAACATTCTAAAACAAAACATTTAAGCTGCTATTTCCTTTGTTTGAGTAAAACTAAAACCATAGTATACGATAAATGACCATCTAGTACATTTAAATCCTTTCGGTTTTTGCTCTAAGTCCTGAGTTTGTAAACCATAAGAAAACCAATATAGAATTTTTTGACAACAAAAATCGATCTAATCTTTCGAGTATAAATCATGCAGTGTTATTCTTGGTATCAACATTATAGATGCATGGATCGATCAGCTTCCCCTACGTGTAAGCTCAGTGCTGTAGCTGTTTTTTCTCTTTTGGACTTGAATTGTTCATCTACTCTTTGTAGCTTTTTTATTTTTCAGCTAGAATAATATGCATTTCAATCTATTTTAGTGGCTATTCCAACAATTAGCATGCCATATTGTTGCCTGTGCTTTCTTGCACATTGTCTGATGTTTAGCCTTGCCTTCCTGTGCCGCTACTTTGGAGAAATGTAGTTTATTTGCCACAACAAAGGAGATAAAAGCACAGATGATTGGCGTGTATTAGATTTAAATGACGTCACGTCCGGCTCATTAAATACGCGTGGTGGTCAGGTTAGCTCTGTTTTCAATGGATACTCGGCGCCATTTAGCCATTCTCCCAAGAAAAAGGTCCTAGGCTTGCCTTGTTTTTGGCAGTACGAACCGTTCAAATCGCAAAATGGATTAACGTTTCTTGAGAGTTTCGAGAGATATAATTAAGAAGGGCATAAGAGTGCAATATTTTTCATGTTTTCCCAAGTTTTCATCTGTTTTTCCGTGTAGAATGTCTGGGGCACAAGATAGTTTGACGTGTTTGGAAACGCTATGGGCATAAAATCGTCGAATAATCCTTTTTTGATCAAATAAAGGATTTATTCCATTGCATAGTTATATATTTTTTTCAAGTCAGGTGTCAGGAGTAGAAGCAATACAGTCATTGGCTGCTAGAAGAGTGTGCGCTGCATTGGCAATGACAAGCATCTGTTCATCACATTAGCCTTGTTTACACTACAGGTCAATTCGCATTTTTTTCCGTATCCAACCTAGGCTTCTTTCGTATGTAAAAATCGGCTGTATATGTGATGCGTCCTTAATGTGAACTCTCTCGCGCTTGGGTAGCATGTATCCGAACAGAATTTTACCAAAAAGCGCCATAATTGTTCGCTAAAATAGACAGTTACAAAAAAGTTGACAACGGAAAAGCAATGAAAATAAAATGTTTTAGGAACCCTCATGAAAGTTCCACCACTCCTGCCTCCTTGACTGCTCGGCCACTCGTTCTTCAAGCAGACTGCAAAGCAAAAAATACCGTAAATCTGCCAAAGTATGTCCTCTTCCTTCCTAATGTTTTAAATGTAATTTAAAAAATTTTTACGCACGTGCAACACTTTAGACCTTCAGTATATCAATGTGGAATTACATTATGGAATGGCATAAGCAAAGAAATCAATGTACTGATATCCAATACAAGAAACTCTTCACTCTTAGTGTTTACAAAGAAGAACCATAACCATTATCCAGTTATTTCATCCATCCAATCATTTTCTAGATAATCTTATCTCACCATATGAAATATAACTTACCTCACTAATTTATTTATAATTTTAATGTTATTAATTATGGAGTATATTGTGAATAAATTGAGAACAGGAAGTGGAAAAAAGTTTTAGCAATTGCTACGTAAAGGAAAATAGGTAGGATTAAATAAGCTCGGCTTCTTCCTACTCCTCTTCAAACATGTTTAATTGAAAAACTGGAAATTGTGATGTATCAAGTTGTATGCACAAATGTTTGAAATAAACAACTAGTTGGGCTTAATCTTGTAGGCGCGCAATGATTCCCTTCAGAAAATGTTTGATTTTGCACAAAATCTTTGAAACTGTCCCAAATGCGTCAGGACTGAGACCTACCAGAATTAGTCACATTTACTGCAGCGTGTGCGACGCATACAGATCAAATTGCATTCACATTAAAAATCTATTTTTTTTGTAATGAAAAGATTGGATTTGGCAAAAAAAAAAAAAAATCTGACACCTGGTGGCCCTGCAGTGTAAACGTAGCCTTTTCTACGGAAGTCGGCCGCTTTTGAGCGATCATTGTTTAGAGCACCGCTGGCGTCATTTATTTGTCCGTGCGTGGCCATCTTTTCTCGCTGCGTCGATGCAAATTGACATGCTGTATTTTTATTAAAGGACGCACCAGATTAAAAGGTGCACTGTCGATGAGCGGGTCTATTCATGTCTTTTTTTTAATACGTTTTAAAGGTGTCATATGACTTTTTTTCTAAATTCAAAACACTATCTTGTGGTCTACAGAAGATGTGATGGTGGTTCTTTGGTGAAAGTGTTGCATAGAGTGTTTTACAGACCATTTTCAAGTAGCTTTCTGAGCGTCTCTTCTGGATGCGCTGTTTTGTGGGCGGACTTATTTACGTCTTATTAGCGTCTTCTCCCCCGTCATCTATGTTGTAGCGTGCAAGGACGGGAGTGGAAGAAGCGTCAAAAGATGGAGCTAACTGTTTTAATGACGTTCAGACTATAATTTAATCAATAACGAAGCAGTCTCTCCTCCTTTGTGTCTCAATAGTGCAACGTTAACCCTGGAAATGTGTCCTGTGGAAAAAAAAACGTCCGACAGGAACCCTCTAATAACTAAAGTTGAGGGTGAATTATGTAAACTCGCTATAGTTTTTAGCACTTTGATAGCTAGTCTACTGACAGATATGAGTAAGAACGTTACGCTACTTTATATTAGAAATGCCAACAGCGGAAGATGAATGTCCTATAGGAAGGTAGAGAAAAAGAAGCTTATGACTACAATTGCGGACGTGAGCACATTTTCAGGACTTATGCAGATCCCAAATACACATCAGTTGGTACCAGAAGATAAGAAGTTGGATTTGCATAATCACAAAACAAAACGGCAGGTAATATGTCTGCTAATGGTTGCTATTTTGCGGTCCTTATACACACACCATAGTAATACTCGTATGTTTAATACCCTGACAAACCATCAAACGGTGCGGCTTCAACGACGATGCCTAAGTCGTACTAAATATTTAGACAGATTTTTGAGCACTGTGTGTAATGTTCTATATTCTCAATAGAACATTTAAAGTTTTGGTGTTGTTTATTGCCATCATATTGCTGTCTACATGTATCTCTAATGGATGATTGCTATCTACTGGTCACACTTATTACATTATTTACCAAATAAAATTGCTTCGAGGTCAGTAAGTACAACCAGAATTAAGCCGTACATCAGGTGCACCGGGCTATAAGCCGCACTGTTGATTTTTGAGAAAATTAAATGATTTTAAGTGCGGCTTATAGTCCAAAAAATACGGTATTTGCATTATCAAATGCCTTGACTAAGTTGATAAATTGGTCGAGATCCATTTTCAGAAAGCACTGTTTATCATTTTTGGTCAGTAAAGCAGGAGGTTTCTACTTGAAAGAAGCGCAAAACTTGAACTGTTTTTTTTATTTTATTTTAGTGCCCTGGTTTACTGACTTACTTTTATATCAGAAAAATCCAAATGAAATCTTGTGATCGCTGCACATGACTCTTTATTTAGAACATCACATTATTGACAAGCCAATTATATTTGGCTTTAAATCACATTCTAAATGTATTTAACTGTTGCTTGGGTGGATCTGAACTTTCTCTGTGGGTTGTCTTTTGCAGAGAAGCGACATCGTAAAAGCAGCCTACGAGCCTACAGATGAGGAGTGCGAATGGAAAGTGGATGAGGAGGAAGAGCTGACAGTAAGTAAGAAGGTACAGGTGACTTATATGCTTGCATGTCTTCTTATATACCCTCTTGTCGGCTGCTGATAAAGTACAAGTTTAGTTACGCGCAGTTGTATTGGTGATTTTAGTCAACATGTAAACAAGAAAATGTCCACTCCGCAGGACGAGATGAAAGAGAAGGCAAAACTAGAAGAGGAGAAGAAGGACGAGGAGAAGGAGGACCCCAAAGGCATCCCCGAGTTCTGGTTAACTGTTTTCAAAAACGTGGACTTGCTGAGCGACATGCTGCAGGTGTGTTCACAGCCAAGGAGCGCCTCTTTCGTTATTAGAGAGAGGCAGATGTGTGCTCATTCATTACTGGTTTTCCCCTGTCAAAACATTTTTCAGGCATGTGATTGTCTCGTCTATAGTTGGAAATCCGTCGTTTTTTTGTTTTGTTTTTTTATCTATCTGTAAAAATATATAAAATTATTTTCCGCTTTTCGTTTTTTCCGACCTACAATGTGAGTTAAAATCTTGATCCGTCTCTTTGCCATACCTGTCAAGAACTACGGTTTTCCCGTAATGAGTACGGTTTTTAATCATGGTAAAAACCTTTTTTTTCCATTTAAAATGATTAACTTACAAATGGAAGCAACTCCACGGGCAGGGGACAACATATATATGGGTAACATCAATGATGATGGGTTGGTTTACGTATGAGAAAATCTATGATTGTTTCGTTAGTTTTACTCTGAGTCATAATTGGTTAAGATGAAGGCAAAGCAATATGGACAGGACAATCTGAGGCAAGATAGGGCAGGTCATCGAACCAAGATGGGAAATCACAACAGACTGAAAGAGTCCCAGTGAAGAGGGAATATTCAAGTTAAAAAAAAGATTTATATATTACAACTAGTGGAAGATGGCCTGCAACCCCCAGTCTTTTTCATTAAGTTCAAATCACAGGCCTGATTGTGCTATCTTTAAAAAGACAACTGACTTTTGAACAAACGCATTAAAGCCTTTTTGTCTTGTCTCCCCAGGACCATGACGAGCCCATCCTTAAACATTTACAAGATATCAAAGTGAAATTTTCAGATCCAGGCCAACCCATGGTGAGCAATTGTAATGCAGTGGAAGCTGCTGTTGTCGACAAACTGTCTACGTGGACGAGATCGGTCTCGCGCCACAAAGTTCTTATTACAAACAAGTTTCTGACTAAGTGGACGTTGCCCAACATGGTCGTTGTCAACATAAAACTGGGACCGTTTTTATGTCAGATCTGTCAACTTCATCATTATCGGTAAAAGGACCACGGCAACATTAGACAGCTTTACATTTACAGACTACCTTCTACTTCAGTGCAAAGTAAGCTTCAAAATAAGAGTATGGCACAGGACTTTGAAACTTATTAGTAGATTGTACAGTACATATTCCGTACAATTGACCACTAAATGGTGACACCAGAATAAGTTTTTCAACTGTAATCAATTCATGGCGTGGCTCGGTTTGTAGAGCAACTCCATTGTTCCTGGTTTGATTCCCGGCTTCATCCATCCTGGTCACGGCCGTTGTGTCCTTGAGCAAGACACTTTACCCATGCTCCCGACTGCTCGTGTTTAGGGCCTTGCATGGCAGCTCCCGACATCACTGTGAATGTGGAAATAATGTCAAAACCCTTTTGAGTACCTTGAAGGTAGAAAAGCACTGTAAAAGTATCACCCATTTGCCATTTATTAGCAGAACTAGGCAAAATGCGGCCCGTTATGATTTTCAATCCGGCCCGTTGGACGGTCTACATAATTTTTTTTTAGACCTTTTAATATCAAAACTGTCGCCGCTAATATGATGTTCATTGCTGTTTTTAAATAATAGTAAGTCGTTTAAAAGTATTTCAATGGTCAAAATCTGCGCTTTTGGGTGTTATAGGCGTTATGGTAATCTACGTCACAGCAGCTCAGACGAGGAACAAACCAGAGTGGGCAGGGTTTGTTTCCAGAGCAGCCAGCCCGAGACGCGTGAATCACAAACTGATGTGGAAGTAGATTTATGTGATTATATATCATGTTGTAGGTGTCTATTGCACTTTGCATCCATATTATGCTGTTGTTCTTTTTTACATTTTTGTTGTTTGCTTGATTGGAAAATACACGCAACTATTGATGAGCTGTTCTGAGAAGTAAAAGAGAAGCTATGTTCATATTTTGTCAATATTCAGTGTTTTATTGTTCATAGTTAACATTGTAAATCTCTCTATTTTTAAGCTACATTTTGGGTGTCCCATTCAGTAAACTGTAAAATTCCATTCTGTTTTTTTGAGGTGGTCTGTCATAACGTTTTTAGAACCATCAGACATGACTTTTGGTATTAGTCTTCCTGGGGAAAAAGAGGAACCCTAACACACATACTGTACAGCAGATTTTTTTTTTACTAAATACACCTAGACATTTGTTTCTCTCAATGTGGGCCCTCCCACCCCGAGTCAAAATATTTGCCCAGCTCTGTCTTATAGTAACGTAGATTCTACCACAGTAACTTTAAAATATACACCCTTAAATTTGTTAGTCACTGGAAGAAATATTGTGTATTAATGGTGAGGATCTTGTGGCACCTAACGATTCGATCCGGTTCCTGGGGTAATGATTTCATTCAGAATCGACTCGCGATTCAAACCGATTCGTGCAATGTATTGTTGGGTGTAATATTTTGGAAAGACTTATGTATTTCAGATAATGCCTTCATATATGTCCTCTTTAATGTGTTGAAGTGTAAGTTTCCCTGCTTGTGGTCTGCGCTGAGTGCTGTGCTTCCTCCTTCAGAGTGAGGCGGGGTCTGAGCCGCGCTCACTTGAGAAAAACTCCAGTGCGAGGAGCGTGTGATGCATACCTATTTTTGCCGGGAAATCACCTATTTTGTCTTGCCGATCCCGGATTTTGCTCTTATTACAAGAAATCCTCAGTGTTCGCCAGCGATCGGCTACGTTTGACTCGAGCCTCGGCAACACACGTTCATGACCGCAGCAAGTCGCAAATTAGGTGATTCAATCAAGTCGCCAACGCACGAGAGAGGGATGCACTTTACGATGTATAAGACATTTCTGCCAAAATGTGTAAAGATATGTTCCTTGTTGCAACAGTATGGGGGAGAAAAATAGGTTTCTGAAAGGTGCCAGAAATCTTCTGTTAAATGAGCTTCCAGTCAACACTACTTTGCTCAAGAAGCGTAGCCGCAACAAACGTTTACGTACACCATCTGAAAGGGTGTTAAGCTGCAGTGGTTACATTGTCACCTGCCACTTCCTGCAGCTGACATCTTTGTCTTCCTGGTTTACATGTCAAAGAACAAGGGTATTCTAAAATGTTGAGGCAATAATTATTTTTTTAAATTCAAAATGTTCTTTTAAACAAGGGACTGTTTTATATTTCGTTCTTTTGTGTTTGTATATGTTGAGGATTTCAACATAGGTCAGAGCTGGGCAAATATATTGACTCATGGGGGCCACTTTGAGAGAAAAATGTGCCTGTGTGTATAAATGTGTGTGTGTGTATGTATGTGTATGTATATATATATATATATATATATATATATATATATATACACTGTCTATTAATCAAAATGTATTTCTTCTTCAGAGCTTTACGTTAGAGTTCCTCTTTGAGGCTAACGAGTTCTTCACAAACACACTTTTGACAAAAACCTACCAGATGAGATCAGAGCCTGATGAAGGCGACCCTTTTTCTTTCGACGGACCCGAGATCATGTCCTGCACAGGGTAAGAGTCTCTGACATTTTGTTGACACGGTGATTAATCACGAACCATGTCCCATCACAGTTGTACGATCGACTGGACAAAGGGCAAGAACGTCACGTTGAAAACCATCAAGAAGAAGCAGAAGCACAAGGGCCGTGGCACAGTCAGGACGGTCACCAAAACTGTCCCCAATGACTCTTTCTTCAATTTCTTCACCCCACCAGAAGGTATGATTACACATGGCTATTACACTGCAACATGATTCAAACTTGCTATACATGAATGCAAGGAGGAAATTTATTTATTTCACCCTTTTCCTCCATTTTAATTTTTGTTTTGCTGTATTTTATTACTTAATACAAAACCAGTAAAGTTGGTACTTGGTGTAATTCATAGATAAAAATAAAAACACAATACAATGATTCTACAAATACTTTCCAACTTATATTCAATTGAATAGACAAGATTTTTAATGTTGGAACTGAGAAACAATTTTTTGGGCAAATCATTAACTTAGAATTTAATGGCAGCACCACATTGCAAAAAAGTTGTCACAGGGGCATTTTTACCTCTGTGTTACGTGGCCTTTTCTTTTAACAACACTCCGTAAACGATTGGGAACTGAGACCAAAGTTTGAAGTTTTTCAAGTGGAATCCTTTCCCATTCTTGCTTGATATACAGTTTAAGTTGTTCAACAGTCCGGGGTCTCCGTTGTATTTTAGGCTTCTCATTGCGCCACACATTTTCAATGGGATACAGGTCTGGACTACAGGCAGGCCAGTCTCGAAACCGCACTCATTTACTATGAAGTCACGCTGTTGTCTTGCTGAAATAAACAGGGGCGTCCATAACGTTGCTTGGATGGCAACATATGTTGCTCCAAAACCTGTATGTACCTTTCGGCAATAATGGTACTTTCACAGATGTGTAAGTTACCCATGCCTTGGGCACTAATACACCCCCATACCATCACAGACGCTGGCTTTTACCCTTTGCACCTTGAACTGTCCGGATGGTTCTTTTCCTCTTTGGTCCGAAAGACACGACGTCCACAGTTTCCAAAAACAATATGAAATGTGGACACGTCGGACCAGAGAACACTTTTTTCCACTTAGCATCAGTTATTTTTTAAATTAGCTCGGGCTCAGCAAAACCGGCAGTTTTTGTGTTGTTGATGATTGATTTTCCCTAGCATAGTAGAGTTTTAACCTGCACTTAAAGATGTAGAGACCAACTGTAGTAACTGACAGCGGTTTTCTGAAGTGTTCCTGAGATTATGTGGTGATATCCTTTACACACCGATGTCGCTTTTTGATGCAGTACCGCCTGAGGGATCTAATGTCTGTAATATAATTGCTTATGTGGAGTGATTTCTCCAGATTTTCTTAACTTTTTGAGGATATTATGGACCGTAGATGGTGAAATCACCAGACTCCTCGCAATAGCTGGTTGAGAAATGTTCTTACACGGTTGGACCCTTTGCTCAGGCATTTGTTGACAAGGTGGTGACCCTCGCTCCATTCTTGTTTGTGAATGACTGAGCATTTCATGGAAGCTGCTTTTATACCCAATCATGGCACCTGTTAATAACACTTATTTGGATGTTCCAAATAAGTGTTATATGAGCATTCCACAACTTTCTCAGTCTTTTTTGCCTTTTGTGCCTGCTTTTTTGAAATATGTCGCAGGCATCAAATTCCAATAGTTCTAATTGCAAAAAATAACATTTTACCTGTTTGAACGTAAAGGATCTTGTCTTTGCAGTCTATTCAATTGAATATAAGTGGAAAAGGATTTTGCAAATCATTTTATTCCGTTTTTATTTACCATTTACACAACGTGCCAACTTCACCGGTTTTTGGGGTTTGTAATTTGTCTTCAAAGGTGAGAGTCTTCCTTAGGGTGGGTAACACTTTAAATAAAAATGAGCACTTTTTAAAAAAAAAAACTGTCATTCTGCGGCTGAACCGGAAGTCGCTGCATGTTTTTAATTCCTTGCAACTAAACAGTAGTTGCTCCTCTAGTGATGACAAAGTTAGTATTACAATACATGTCGACAAAAAGTGTTACGTCAGCTTGAGCACTTTTTTAGTTGTAAGATGAACACATTGTACCCGAACTTAATAATCTCTTCCACATTTGCGACGTTGCACTGTATTAAGGAGATTTCTCTTATTGGCATGTTTCTTGTTTGTTTCCCAGTCCCTGAAAATGCAGAACTGGTAAGTTGTTTGAAGTTTTGCAACGCACTAAAACCCGCTGACTTATTGTGAAGGTCAAACTAATGTGTCCAAAACGGATTGTACAGGATGAGGACTCTGAGGCGGTCCTCGCTGCCGACTTTGAGATCGGCCACTTCATCCGTGAGCGCATTATTCCTCGTGCAGTGTTGTACTTCACGGGAGAGGCCATTGAGGACGACGACGATGATGTGAGTGTGCTCGCTACTCCAAACTGAAACATTTCAGTGTAAATGTCTGAAAAGTGTTACATCTAGGAAGTAATGTACAGCATAGGGTCAAAAATATTACTGTACTTTTTGGAATTTTATTTTTATTTTTTTTACGACTCAGACAGCTCTCCGTTGGTTTTACAAGCAGAGGAGCATGTTCGGCAGCGCATAATCACATTACTTTCAAACAGACAGTGTATAGACAAAAAAAGGGAGGACTCATTTTGGCTTAAAAACTAATGACAAAGGTGAAGCTAAAACACTGAAACTCTGCATGATGTGCTTTGAAACATGGCTATCTAGCAGTGTTTTATCTACTTCTAAATCACTAATCCTCGCTTCCATGGCGACAAAGTAAGTTTCTTACAGGTAACTTTATCACTGCAGGATAAGGAATAGCTAAACATGCTTCACTGCACACCGTAGGAGGATACAGTAGCTACATAGCGTTCTTCAATGTAAACAAATGCCATGGATGGATCTACAACCATTACCATGAATTGATTAACGTGGACCCCGACTTAAACAAGTACCGAATTTTTCGGACTATAAGTCGCAGTTTTTTTCATAGTTTGCGACTTATACTCAAGAGCGACTTATGTGTGAAAGTATTAACACATTACCGTAAAATATCAAATATTATTTTGCTCATTCACTTAAGAAAATAGACTTATAAGATTTAATGGGATTTAGCGATTAGGAGTGACAGATGGTTTGGTAAACTTATAGCATGTTCTATATGTTGTAGTTATTTGAATGACTCTTACCATTATGTTACATTAATGTACCAGACACCTCAGTGGTTATTTATGCGTCATAAAACGTAAACTGATTCAGCCTGTTGTTCACCATTCTTTATTTATTTTAAATTGCCTTTCTAATGTCTAGTTTTGGTGTTAGGTTTTATCAAATAAATTTCCCCAAAAAATGCGACTTATACTCCAGTGCGATTTATGTATTTATCCTTTTTTATCATGCATTTTTGACAGGTGCGACTTATACTCCGAAAAATACAGTCCCAATGATTGTCTCACGCGCACACACACACACACACACACACACACACTAGGTGTGGTGAAATTTGTCCTCTGCATTTGACTCATCTCCTTGCTCACCCCCTGGGAGGTGAGGGGAGCAGTGGGCAGCAGCAGTAGCTGCGCTCGGGAATCATTTTTGGTGATCTCACCCCCAATTCCAACCCTTGATGCTGACTGCCAAGCAGGGAGATAATGCGTTCCATTTTTATAGTCTTTGGTATGACTCGGCCGTGGTTTGAACTCTGAACCTACCGATCTCAGGGCCGACACTCTAACCACTAGGCCACTGATTAGATGATACGATATTTAACAGTCAGAAAATGTGTTATTTATTTAAATACATATGGTTAGGCCCCTGGACACATGTGGACTTAAATTATGACCAATGTATGATCCTGTAACTACTTAGTATCGGTTCGATATCTAATTATGACCAATGTATGATCCTGTAACTACTTAGTATCGGATCGATATCTAATTATGACCAATGTATGATCCTGTAACTACTTAGTATTGAATCGATATCTACATTTGTGGTACCATCCAAAACTAATGTGAAGTATCACACAGAAGAATAAGTGATTATTACATTTTAACAGAAGTGTAGATGGAACATGTTAGAGAAATTAAGCAGATATTAACAGTAAATAAAAAAACGGATAGATTAATAATTCCTTTTTACAGCTTGTCCTTAATAATTTTGCCAAAATATTAGGTAGACACTGTTACTGCATACGTCAGCAGACTAACTAGGAGTCTTGGATTGTTTACTTACTACTAAAAGACAAGTTGTCTAGTATGTTCACTATTTTGAGGACAAACTTGCAATAATAAACAAATGTTTAATGTGCCCGAAAATGTTTTGTAAAATAAAGCCAATGCAATTTTTTGTGGTGCCTTTTTATTTAGAAAATTATCGAAATACATTTTGGTACAATATCAAAATATCTGTATTGGGACAACACTAATTTCTACCGTATATGGATAATCCAGTTGACGTCACACTTTGTAAAAACGTCACCAGTTGGGAAAATACCAAACGGTTCGTTTAGTGCAAGTATGAAGGAAGGCGTGATTTTTTTACTTTTCTTTTCACGCATGCAACGAATGAAGCGCCAGACAAGCAAACGTGATAATTGATACTGTCCCCTTATTGGCTGTTGGCGTGTCCTTCCCAATTAACACTGATCACTTCCTGCGTTGCTGGGTCACCAGAGAGCGAGTGCCTTTGTTCATGCAACCTACCTTACTTCCTGTTCCTACCGATAGAGAAAAAAAATGTACACAGCAAACGTTTTATCAAACGCAGTTTCATTGATATTGTGTGTCTATTGCAATGTAATCATCTTATTGGCCTGCCCTATGGCTAACGCTGCTTGATGTTTTGCAGTACGATGAGGAGGGCGAGGAGGCGGATGACGAGGTAAGGCTGCGTCAACTCCAGATGATTATTTAAACGTATCACTTGTTAAATATGTCATGCCTGCGTGTTTCAGGAAGGCGAGGAGGAGGCAGACGAGGAGAACGACCCCGACTATGACCCCAAGGTGTGTGAGCCCCTCCCCCCACGGCGTACACAATATACTTGAACTTACACGGCAATTCTCTACGTCCTCTCTGCACCTTCACCCTAAAACCTTCACCAGGGCATGACTTTGAGATAATAATACTAACGAGAGGATGAGAACTGCTGTTGTAACTGTCAACATACGGACCACTCACATTCCATTACTTTTTATTTTTCTTGCTTCTGGGCTAAAACTCATGACTGTCGTATTGTCGCCCTCATGTACTTACACCTCTTTGATATTTGGAAAAAAGTTGAAGTCACCGCGGAGACAAGCATGTTGCTTTTTGCATTAAAAAAACAACAATCTCTGATTTTACTGTATGACGCGAGTCTGGCTTTTTTTTGTTTTGTTTTGTTCTCCGACTCATGAATGTTCATCTCCGACGGGTCACTTGTTTGACATATTGTCAGCTCCTCTTCAAATCTTTCCTCACTAGGTTTAAGTGGTGACAGTAGAAAAATAACCCTGTCCTGGTAGGTACAGCTTGTCAACTGTCGGCTCACTAGCGCCACCTTTTTTTGCTTCTTGGCTGTCTTTTTCATCGTCATCCTCCTGCACACCCCCCGCCCCCTTCCGTTCTCACTAACACACTGGTTTGCATTTGGTTGCATTTTTTTGGTTGACCTTTAACCCATAGTGCGTGCTGCATTGTACACGTTTCTGTCTGACGCAGTTTCTGTTGTTTTGCTACCGTTTTATAAGATGGCTGTGTGTTAAACGGGTCCATTTCATTCTTTATTTGTCTCATCCCTCCTGACTGATATCTGCAAGTTGTTGCTTTTTATACGCTATATCCCTGGTATTATGGTTTGAAAACCAACAAATATAAATAAAATTAGCTATTTTTCCTATTTAAACCAGTTATTGAATTACCGCCATATCCCTGGTATTATGGTGGAAAACCAACAAATATAAATGAAATTGCTATTTTTCCTATTAAAACCAGTTATTAAATTACCGTAATTCAGTTTTCAGAACAATAACTGGTGTATGATATTCTTCAATAAGAAATATCACGTCTTGTTAGAGCATCTTCCTGCTGGAGAATGTTGACTGAGTTAGAAATCGACCGATTATTATTGCTTATATTTAGCATTTTGACGTATATCTTTATCTGTATCAACATATTTTCCCCCTCAACTACAACAGATGCAATATGTACATGATGCCAGTGCTAAGTATTTAAAAAATATATATATAAGTGAAGTAGTAAGTTCCTTGTGCAGTGCTGGACACTTGTACACACTATCTCTACTGCTTAACTTTCAAAACTTAAATAGTTTTGGTTTTTGGCTGACAAATCCAGTTTTTGTCCTTCTTTCCCGTGTGGGCTCATTAACCTCTTAAGGTCCAAGCTGTTTGTTTACATGCTTTTTTTTTTTATTTCTCTTTAGTATTTGGGCTTATATGACCCTAATTAGAATAAAAACTAAGAATCATCTGTTGATATGATGTACTTAGTCCATAAGTACACAAACGTGTACTTCATGTTTAGTGACACACTTTTTTTTTTTCTCCCAAAGTCCAATGTATGTTATGCTCCTGACATTACCAGATAGTAGTATGTGTCCACATAAGTGGCTATAATACCCCAATTCAGTAGTGTACATCCATCCATCCATCCGTTTTCTACTGCTTGTCCCTTTCGGTGTTGCGGGGGGTGCTGGAGCCTATCTTCGCTGCACAAGGGTGGAAGTCGATGTACAATTTTGGAAATAAGAGCTAGGAAGTCGATGTACAATTTTGGAAATAAGAGCTAAAAGGTGCTGTCCACTCATGTGGCCACTAAGCCTTTAGTGGTCTTAAATGAGCCCATTGACATAAAAATGACAAAATATTTCTGCAAAAAATCTGAACTTTGTAAATATGTTGACATTTATCAAGTGCGCGTAAAATAATTAAAGGGTAAAAACGCTCTCGGTCTGAGACACTCATTAGCGTTAGAGGAGACACACAAATCAATCAAATCATCTTTTCAATTGTCCAACTTGTCATTAATGCTTTGTTTTAGTCCAATGTAATGCTGGGTAATATCCTGAATTCGGATTTCTCAAGGTTGACAAGTATGGGTGAGAGACTTCATTTATAATCTAGAATTAACTTTCACCAACTCAGAGCCGATGCAGCAGCTCAATATCTCAACATAGTCGCATAAGCAAGTTAGCTTGCTAAAAATTGTCTGCGTTAGTACTTGTAATAACATCGTTAAAACTTGTTGCTATTCAAGTCACGACATGCCAATGGAGTGTTGTTGGTGTGGAATAGTGTATTTTCCATATCAGCTATGTTAAAAATGCAAAAGAAAAAAAATGTTGTTTTTTTTGCAAAGAGATTAATTTAATTTCCCCAAAAAGCAGAGTTGTCCTTTAAAACAATCATATTAAATTTACACCAACATAAAGATGAATATGTAACTTGTGGGTAAACTATTTCCCAGTACCAGGTTGACATGAAGTACTTTGTGGGAAAGATGAACTTGTTGTAATGTTGCTCTTTGTTTCTTGCAGAAGGATTCAGCGCCAGCTGAGTGCAAGAACCAGTGAAGCCAGCCTTTGCTGCCGTGAGAGGATCCACTGCACTGTTACTTCCAAACATGGGGTCTATATATATATATAAAAACAAATAGTAACTTACCGCCTTATAATAATGTTTTTCTATTTTTCTTGGTAGAGAATTTGAAGGGTTTTCTTTACAACAACAACAACAAAAAATCATGGTAATATACTTGGAGCTGCGTGGCTCACTATATAGTATTTTACTAGACCAGTTTTTTCTTCCGTACGATCTAGACTAGAGGGACAAACTCTGGAAGCATGTTCACCGCTAAAATAGTTGGGGTTCTTGTGAAGTCTTTTGTGCTCCTTGCTCTTCGACAACAGCTGCGCTCGCTAGTCATCGCTCTTGGTGGGGGTGGCCTCAAATATCAAACATTCCAGCAGGCAAACCAATCAGGTCCATTGATTGTCATAGCGCGCTCGTGGAGGATTGACGGCGACGGGGGCTAACATTCCGCAGAAAGAGGGTCCTTTGGCGCTTTCATGTGGAGTAGTAGCAGAGTGGCAGAATACATGTCAGGGTTTCACTCGCCTGTGGAACTTTCCAACACTGTGAAAGCGAGTCGGCCTCCTAGAAGGTCTAACATCAGGACTGAGGACGACGGGGAGCTGGGGGTCCACATGTAAAAAGCAGCTGTTGTGAAGGCAAAATGCTATGTTATGAAACAAATACTAATGTACTCAATAACTGTTCGTGTCTGTTCATGAATAAATCGGTTAAACATGTCGCACAACTTTTCCCCAGCAGTTTTTGCTTCGTCAGCATGCATCTCCTTTTGGGGTCAGCAGAAGGCGCTGTTGCCTTGTGTTGACATCTATTTCTGCAGGCTGGCTACTTTTCAATTGACCTCATTCATATATTGTATTTATTTATGAAAGATGTTTTTAAGTTAAATGTGTTAAATGATAATCATGTCATCGGCGGTCACTCAAGCGAGTATGATTATCCTCGTGGTAGAGGTGTATCCCTTCTATGGAGGATGCATATGCGTGTCTTAGTTTTAACATGGGGAGACTGGTGCACAGACAGTCACCACATGATCCTTGACAGGATCGGGTCAGGGTCCAGTGGCATGGAGTCCAAGACAACTGGGGACCCTTGTCCGCTGCAGCCGTTGTGGTAGTTCTAAAATCTACCGTCTTTCGCCTGCTCTGCTGTTGAGGTCTTCACCGTATGGCTGGCTAGGAGGCAGTCCGGTACTAGGCCTTTGCCAAGGGCCACCTGGGGTCACAGTAGAAAATGGGTTAACCTCCTAGTGCCCAAAGACCCCCATAGAGGAGCTTCCATTGCTGGATGCACTTTAACGTCATGCCAAGGACACAATATAATAATAATATTATAACCATGTTCAACACATATATTCCTTTCTTTCATGAATATAAGTTGGTGTATTACCTGATTCAGATGACTTGCATTGATTGGAATCAGACAGTTATGATAATGTCCACATTTACAAGTGGAGGGGAAATTTATTTTCTGTCCAACACCACATGAAAGTGGTTGCTTTTTGGCTTCTTATTTGTCCAGCTGCCATACTCCTTTTTATACACTTTCCAACGGGGTCACCAAAAGTTTTGACCCGAGGCCGCATTGGGTTTAAACACATGTTAGGTCAGGAAGAAACACAAGAGGCTATTTCATCCCTACAAGCCTGTTTCGCAGGTTTCCCTGCTTGTCAGGTGATTTTATAAAATGTATAACCCGGCCCCTGGCAGGAGATTTTAAGAAATCCCCTGACGAACAGGGAAACTTGTGAACAGGCTTGTAGGGATCAAATAGCATCTTTTTCCTGACCTAACGTATATTCCGTTCTGCCCCGGTGCTGAGCACTGTATAATGGATAAACCACAGAAACTTTGACTATATGTATACTATATATATATATTTATTACACACACGTTCCATAAAAGCAGAGGCCATTTGATCCCTACAAGCCTGTTTTGTCCTGGGGATAAAATGTATAACCCGGCCTGCGAAATGGGGAAATCGTGGTGCGGCATAGCTCGGTTGGTAGAGTGGCAGTGCCAGAAACTTGAGGGTTGCAGGTTCGATTCCTGCTTCTGCCATCCTAGTCACTGCCGTTGTGTCCTTGGGCAAGACACTTACCCACCTGCTCCCAGTGCCACCCACACTGGTTGAAATAACTTAGATATTGGGTTTCACTATGTAAAGCGCTTTGAGTCGCTCGAGAAATGCGCTATATAAATATAATTCACTTCACACAAATAGGCTTGTAGGGATGAAGTAACCTGAGTAATAATATATTATTACAGAGGCTATTTTTAATCACTACAAGCCTATTTCGCAGGTGTCCTCGATTTATTTATATATATATATCTGTCTCATTGCAGATTAGACAAACTGCCTTTTCCTTACATTGAACAAGAAAGTCATGACTGATATTTAAAAATAAAAATAAATGATTTTTTACATTTCCCCCAACAATTTCGCCATTTTTTTCCTCTCCTCGTGCACTAATTGACTGAAGGCGCGTGTACATGCTGCACTCTCGCCAGACTTTGTGGAGTGAGCGTGATGAAGTCTCGTTATCGACAGGAAAATGCATTTTTAGACTATATGATCGGCCTGAGCGGCTGGGAGACCCTGAAACAAGCGATAGTAGATGGATTGATGAATGGGTGAGAAAAGACAGAATTAAAAAAAAAAATTTAATAGGGACTTCATGCGGGCCAGACTTAGGAAGCTTGCAGGCCAAATCTGGCCTGTGGGCCGTAGTTTGGGGACCCCTGCTTTACAAGAAATACATTAGCGGCAAACTCCGTAGCTTGTTCACACCAGTTTTCTGAGACTCTTTAGTTCGCGCAGGCAGGAACTCTGCAGTCGGTCTTTAGAGTTTTGACGGCAGGTACGACGCAAGAGTGTTGAAATAGTGTTTCTCTCGCCTCCCTGTCGGTCATTTTTTCTTAACAATCTCACAGCGGCCAGAGTCATCTCACAAAACCCTCGGCTGTCAATCTTCTCTAAGACAAGTTATTGCTATCGGTTTCTTCTTGAACAATATGCCGAGGGCCGATTAGAAAGACATAAAAGCTGCAGTACAAAAATGGCCCTGACTATTTGGACACGCCAACAATCAGATCAACCCTTTACTCCACTTTATACCACAAAAGGTTCCCAGTAATTTAGTTGCAGATTACAAACAC
The DNA here is from genome assembly GCF_033978795.1 of Nerophis ophidion. Lineage (NCBI taxonomy): Eukaryota > Metazoa > Chordata > Actinopteri > Syngnathiformes > Syngnathidae > Nerophis > Nerophis ophidion. The sequence goes on along the minus strand of NC_084620.1, from coordinate 47,811,402 downwards.
GTACAGTTTGACTAGGATATATATATATATATATATATATATATATAAAACATTCTCTACATGTTAAGGAGTAGATAGGACATCTTATTTAATCAATCCACTTAATGGCAATTATGTTAGCTTCCTGTTCTCAATATGTAAAGATTTCTCTAAACTAAAGTCCTCTCTAAATAGTTAATTCAGTTGTAATCCACCTGACTCATCCCATTTTCATTCAATTTAAGATGTTTATCCTATTTATTTATACTTTTAGCCAGTCACTTTGACCTCACAACCTGCTTTTATGACCATAACTATGATGGACGCACATGAAGCAAATTTTAATGAAGCTTATTGCATTAATTCTACAATAAATTAGTATGTTCTTGTATTCTTAAAAGTACCACTAGATGGAGTCCAAGTACCATTAGTGGAACTCTTGCCACTGTTGGCCAATTACGAACTTCTGTTCTCTATAAAAACATTAAAATTTTGTTTTTGCAGTTGCTATGTTAATGTTTGATTGCCAAATCGGGGCCTGTAACAAACTATATTTGTGTATATAAATTCCAAAAAAATGTGCATATGGTATATAAAATGTGTGTGTATGTACATCTGCATATATATATATATATATATACACACACACACGCCATAGTGACAAGCTGTAGAAAATGTGTATGCGAATAAATGTGTGTGTGTATGTATATGTGTGTGTGTAGATATATATATATATGTATATATATATATGTGTGTGTGTATATATATATATATAATGTGTGTGCATATATATGTATTTATATGTGCGTATATATATATGTGTATCTGTTTATATGTATATACATGCCATAGGGACAAGCTGTATGAAATGTGTATGTATATATGTGTGTGTGTATATATATATATATATATATATATAAATGTGTGTGTATATATTTATATGTGTATATATATGTGTGTGTATATGTATGTATACAGTATATATATGTATGTGTGTATATATATATATGCACGTGTGTGTGTGTGTGTGTATGTATATATATTTGTGTATATATATATATATGTAAAATGTATACCGTATTTTCTTGAATTGCCGCCGGGGCGCTATTTATTTTAAAACCTCTTCTCACTCCTGTGCTTACAGAAGGCATGCGGTAAAAGTAAGCATGTGCTAATTATATTTAAACCTCTTCTCACTCCGGCACTTACCAAAGGTATGCAGTAAAAATTTGAGTGTAATGTAAGCTTGGACTTTAAATCCCACTGAAACGCTCTTAATCTTCTTCCCTTTAAGCGATTACAAATGATAGGTAATGAAATCAGCCTCCTCCATTTTGAAAATGATGACAGGGGAAGTGTCACTCGTGATGTCACGAGTTTGACCAGGCGGTAATACTAAGCATGCGCTAATCATTTTGGGAAGCGAGTTTGACCTGGCAGTAATTCAAGGCAGGCGCATACTATATGCCCTGCGGCAATTCAAGGAAATACGGTACATATAAATATACATACACATCTAATTTTCCCTCCAATTTTACATATGTGAGCAAACGCCAAAACTCCTTGAGCATTCAGTGGCGCACATGTGAGCAACGGCAGACTTGCACACTGTTATCCACTTATCTTTTCTTTTGTATTTTGTGCGTGGCCTAGATTTGCCGTGAGCAATTGCACAGGAGCGTACCTTTTTAGAGCAGTGGTCCCCAACCACCGGGCCGCGGCTCGATTGGTACCGGGCCGCAGAATTTTTTATAATTTTAAAATTTTTTGTTTTTATCAAATCAACATAAACACAAGATACACTTACAATTAGTGCACCAACCCAAAAAACCTCCCTTTTTCATGACAAAGAAGAAGAAGAAAAAAGTCTTGGCCATAGTGGAGTTTGGAGTCTGCCTGTTTGAGGCTGTGGACAGGTGTCTTTAATACAGGTAACGAGTGGAGGACAGAAGAGCTTCTTAAAGAAGTTACAGGTCTGTGAGAGCCAGAGATCTTCCTTGTTTGAAGTGACCAAATACTTATTTTCCACCATAATTTACAAATAAATTATTTAAAATTCCTACAATGTGAATTCCTGGATTTTTTTTTCACATTCTGTCTCACAGTTGAAGTGTACCTATGATGAAAGTTACAGACCTCTGTCATCATTTCAAGTGGGAGAACTTGCACAATCAGTGGCTGACTAAATACTTTTTTGCCCCACTGTATATATTTATGTATATATATATGTGTGTGTGTGTGTGTATATGTTTAAATACCTTATGACCCCGTGTTTATCACTGATTACGTGTCTAAGCATCCTGGTGAGGTGTATTCAACTTTTATTTATATATATATATATATATAGCAATACATGACACATTTGTGTATGAATGTATTTTAAAAAAACGGTAAAATATTTTAAATACATGTAATATATGGGGGGAAAAAATCAAGTGCTGATATACATGTGTACATACAAATACATATACACCATAGGAACAATCTGTAGAAAACCATATCCATATATATATACAAGCAAAATCATAGTTTGTTGAAATGGTGTATGAATAGTTGGTTTACATTGAAGTTATTTTTTATTTTTTGTTAAATGTAATTCAGAATACCCTGCGATGAGGTGGCGACTTGTCCAGGGTGTACACCGCCTTCCGCCCGATTGTAGCTGAGATAGGCACCAGCGACCCCAAAGGGAATAAGCGGTAGGAAATGGATGGATGGATAGTTCAAAAATAAATATTTTAAATACATGTAAAATAGGGCTTCACGGTGGCAGAGGGGTTAGTGCGTCTGCCTCACAATACAAAGGTCCTGCAGTCTCGGGTTCAAATCCAGGCTCGGGATCTTCCTGTGTGGAGTTTGCATGTCCTCCCCGTGAATGCGTGGGTTCCCTCCGGGTACTCCGGCTTCCTCCCACTTCCAAAGACATGCACCTGGGGATAGGTTGATTGGCAACACTAAAATTGGCCCTAGTGTGTGAATGTGAGTGTGAATGTTGTCTGTCTATCTGTGTTGGCCCTGTGATGAGGTGGCGACTTGTCCAGGGTGTACCCCGCCTTCCGCCCGATTGTAGCTGAGATAAGCGCCAGCGCCTCCCGCGACCCCAAAAGGGAATAAGCGGTAGAAAATGGGACATGTAAAATAGGGGAAAATAACAACTTAAGTGAGATTTTTTTCTATTTCAATAGTTTATTGAATAAACGCGTGTTAGGTATATTAATGTGTGAATTCCGGATATTGAAGTTAATTGGATTCTATTGTGGCGGTGTACCTATTTGAGTGGGCGCTGGGGGAACTATAAATGTGCGTCTCGGGGGGGCCACTCGTGTGGGCGGTGCAGCGGTCAGACCACCCCCGCCCACCTCAGACAGCCAGTCGTGCAAAACAAACCAGCCGCCACAGACAATCCCCCCACCGCGACCACAGTGTGCCGCGTGTCCCGTATGCCTTCACCCTCTCCGGGGTAGACCTCCGCGTCCGAGTCGGTCCGCGCCTGGAAGCCGCATTGAGGCGAGGATGCTGGAAAACGGGAGGAAGGTGCTGAAGGAAGGCGTGCTGGAGAAGAGAAGCGACGGTCTGCTGCAGCTGTGGAAGAAGAAGCTGTGCGTCCTGACCGAGGACGGCGTGCTGCTGCTGCCGCCCAAGCAGCACGATTCCCCGCAGCAACACCAGGGCGGCCCCGGGGGGGAGGCGGGAAAAGTCAAGGAGCTCCACTTCGCCAACATGAAGACGCTGGACTGCGTGGAGCGGAAGGGCAAGTACGTCTACTTCACCGTGGTCATGTCCGAGGGCAGGGAGATCGACTTCAGGTGCCCGCAGGACGAAGGCTGGAACGCGGAGATCACCTTGCAGATGGTCCGCTACAAGAACCGTCAAGCCATCCTGGCCGTCAAGTCCACCCGCCAGAAGCAGCAGCTGCTCGTCGTCCACATGCCCGCTCACAGCCGCAAGACCCTCCGGAGCTCGCCCAATGTGGCGTGACCTGCGGGCCAGTCGTGCACCATCTGCGGTAAGAGGAAGGGAGACGGCGGGGGAAGGTGTATGGGGGGGGTGGACGGTCTCTCTGGTCCCTCTGGTCCGGGGACCACCCCGGGAACCCCCGTGTAAACTGGACCGGTACTTTAGTCCTGGATCTTAATATTTTAATTTATCACCATTTGGCTTCTTTTTGGATGTTAACTGGCAGGTATTGATAAAAGATCAATGCATCAACTAGTAGGCAGCATTTGTAAAAGATTACTTTATCAAACCTCTGATGGAAATTACGTTACAATTTCATAATAGTAAAAAGACACAATTGTAATAATGTATACACACAAACTCCATTTCCATATGAGTTGGGAAATTGTGTTAGATGTAAATATAAACAGAATAAAATGATTTACAAATAATTTTCAACTCATATTCCGTTGAATTTGCTACAAAGACAACATATTTGATGTTCAAACTGATAGAAATTTTTTATTGTGAAAATAACTTTGACAAAGAATTTGGGAAAGAAGGCAATAAATACTGATAAAGTTGAGAAATGCTCATCAAACACTTATTTGGAACATCCCACAGGGTTGCAGGCTAATTGGGAACAGTTGGGTGCCATGATTGGGTATAAAAGCAGCTTCCATGAAATGCTAAGTAATTCCCAAACAATGATGGGGTGAGGGTCACCACTTTGTAAGCAAATTGTCTAATAGTTTTAGAACAACATTTCTCAACAAGCTATTGCAAGGATTTTAGGGATTTTACCATCTACGGTTCGTAAAATCATCAAAAAGTTCAGAGAATCTGGAGAAATAACTGCACGTAAGCGATAATATTATGGACTTTTGATCCCTCAGGCGGTACTGCATCAAAAACCGACAATGTGTAAAGGATATCACCACATGGGCTCAGGAACACTTCATAAAACCACTGTCAGTAACTACAGTTGGTCGCTACATCTGTAAGTGCAAGTTAAAACTCTACTATGCAAAGCAAAAGCCATTTATCAACAACACCCAGAAACGTCACCGGCTTCGCTTGGGCCCGAGCTCATCTAAGATGGACTGATGGAAAGTGGAAAGGTGTTCTGTGGTCTGACAAGTCCACATTTCAAATTATATTTGGAAACAGAGGATGTGGTGTCCTCCAGAACAAAGAAGAAAATAACCATTCGGATTGTTATAGGCACAAAGTTGAAAAGCCAGCATCTGTGATGGTATGGGGGTGTATTAGTGCCCAAGGCATGGGTAACTTAAACATCTGTGAAGGCACCATTAATGCTGAATGGTCCATACAGGTTTTGAAGCAACATATGTTGTCATCCAAGCAACGTTTTCATGGAAGCCCTTGCTAATTTCAGCAAGATAAGTGTTACAACAGCATGGCTTCATAAAAAAAGAGTGTGGGTTCTTTCCTGGCCCGCCTGCAGTCCAGACCTGTCTCCCATCGAAAATGTGTGGCGCATTATGAAACGTAAAATACGACAGCGGAGACCCCGGACTGTTGAACGACTGAAGCTCTACATAAAACAAGAATGGGAAAGAATTCCACTTTGAAAGCTTCAACAATTAGTTTCCTCAGTTCCCAAACGTTTATTGAGTGTTAAAAGAAAAGGTGATGTAACACAGTGGTGAACATGCCCTTTCCCAACTACTTTGGCACGCGTTGCAGCCATGGAATTCTAAGTTAATTTTTTTTGCAAAAAAAAATAAAGTTTATGAGTTTGAACATCAAATATGTTGTCTTTGTAGTGCATTCAACTGAATATGGGTTGAAAATCATTTGCAAATCATTGTATTCTGTTTACATTTACATCTAACACAATTTCCCAACTCTTATGGAAACGGGGTTTGTATATATATAAAGTGCAACTTTAAAAAATGTCTACACTTAGCTACATTTCAAAAAGGGTTAAAATAGATTTCTGACCTATAAACAAATACATCATGACAAAGTTCACATTGTACAAAACCAGTGAAGTTGTCACGTTGTGTAAATGGTAAATAAAAAAAAGAATAAAATGATTTGCAAATCCTTTTCAACTTATATTCAATTGAATATACTGCAAAGACAAGATATCTAACGTTCGAACTGGAAAACTTGTTTGCAAAATTTGCTCATTTGGAATTTGTGTTGGCCCTGCGATGAGGTGGCGACTTGTCCATGGTGTACGCCGCCTTCCGCCCGATTGTAACTGAGATAGGCACCAGCGCCCCCGCGAGCCCAAAAGGAATAAGCGGCAGAAAATGGATGGATGGATGGATGAAATTTGATGCCTGCAACATGTTTCAAAATAAGCTGGCGCAAGTGGCAAAAAAGACTGAGAAAGTTGAGGGATGCTCATCAAACACTTATTTCGAACATCCCACAGTTGAACAGGCTAATTGGGAACAGGTGGGTGCCAGGATTGGGTATAAAAGCAGCTTCCCTGAAATGCTCAGTCATTCACAAACAAGGACAGGGCGAGGGTCACCACTTTGTCCACAAATGCGTGAGCAAATTGTCCAACAGTTTAAGGACAACATTTCTCATCTAGCTATAGCAAGGAATTTAGGGATTTCACCATCTATGCTCTGTAATGTCATCAAAAGTTTCAGAGAATTGGAGAAATCACTGAACGTAAGCGGCAATCCCCATGACCTTGGACCTCTCATGCGGTACTGCATCAAAAAGTGACAATGTGTAAAGGAACACTTCAGTAACTACAGTTGGTCGCTACATCTGTAAGTGCAAGTTAAAACTCTAGTTATGCAATGCCAAAGCCACCTATCAACAACACCCAGAAACATCGCTGGCTTCTCTGGGCCCGAGCTCATCTAAGATGGACTGTTGCGAAGTGGAAATATGTTCTATGGTCTGACGAGTCCACATTTCAAATTGCTTTTGGAAACCGTGGACGTCGTGTCCTCCGGAACAAAGAGAAAAAGAACCATCTGGATTCTTATCGGCACAAAGCCAGCATCTGTGATGGTATGGGGGTGTATTAGTGCCCAAGCATGATTAATGCTGATGGGTACATACAGGTTTTGGAGCAACATATGTTGCCATCCAGGCAACGTTATCATGGACGCCCCTGCTTATTTCAGCAAGACAATGCCAAGCCACATGTTACAACAGCGTGGCTTTGTAGTAAAAGAGTGCGTGTTGAGCAACTTCAGCTGTATATCAAGCAAGAATGGGAAAGAATTCCACCTGAAAAGCTTCAAAAATGTTTCTCCTCAGTTCCCAAACGTTTACTGAGTGTTGTTAAAAGGAAAGGTGATGTAACACAGTGGTAAAATTGCCTCTGTGACAACTATTTTTGTAATGTGTTGCTGCCATTAAATTTTAAATTCATGATTATTTGCAAACAAAAATAAAGTTTCTCAGTGTGAACATTAAATATCTTGTCTTTGCAGTATATTAAATTGAATATAAGTTGAAAAGGATTTGCAAATCATTGTATTCTGTTTTTATTTACCATTTACACAAAGTGAAAACTTCACTGGTTTTAGGTTTTGTACTTGGCAGAACTGTTCCAAGGTTGTTGAACTCGAGGGTCAGTCTGGGTTCTCATTTTGTGGTGACGTCTGTTGACTTAGAGAATGTTCTCGGTCTAAAAAAAAATTTTTTTCACCAGAAAATAATTCTTCAATGGTCAAGCATGAGTTTTCTGAGCTTTGTTCCTTTATAAAGAAGGTTCCACCAATACTTGTATTGATTTATCATCTCACTCTAGACATGTTCAGTAACTTTTAACAGCTTTATCACTGCTTTGTTTTTCATACTAAATTCATTACATTTTATTGTAAAGTTAAAAATATATAAACATTAATGAAAAATAGTTATTATATTGATATAAATTCAGAATTTTGGGAAAGGGAAAACATGTTTTGTGATGGATATATGTGAAGAGTAGTTTGAGAGGATGGTTGAAAGGTCGAAATCGGGTTTAAAAATTGTACAAAATTTAGAGAATTTAAGACATCGTAGAACTATAAATACGTTCATTCATTTAAATGGGAATTTCCTGGAAATTTCAGAAAAACTGGTAAAGAGTTGATGTTGGAATTTTTGGAATCGGTTGACAAATGTTGACGTAGTGACAGTTTGAATTGAGGATGGGTGATTTGGAATTCCTGGAATTACCAGGAAAACTGGGAATTTTTATGGGGAAAAAAGAACGTGTTGTCCCAACTAAAAATAATGTTTTGAAAATGGAATGGTCAAAAACGGTTAAAAACTGGACTGTGAAAACATTCCAGGAACAGGTAGAAATAGGGCTTTGGGGAAAACTGGGAATTCCTGGAATTTATTTAACTTGGTAGTTAGATCGTCCAAAGTGTGTGGATGTTGGAATGGTTCAAGTTGGATGAGAAACGTGAGATATGGAGTAGATTGTGTATTTCATCGTCAATGGGGGGGAAATTACCAGAAAACCGGGAATTTTGGTAAAGGGAAAACATGTTTTGTGTTGGATATGTCAAGCTTTCCCCTGATAGTTTGTCTATGTTTTAGTTTTCCTCTGCATTTTTCTGTTTCCTCTGTGTTTAGTATCTCCTGTCTAGTGCTCTTATTTTGTCAGCTTCCTGTCTTGTTCCCTCAGTGCTATGTTCCTCCTCAGCTGTTGCTGATTGGCACCTGGTCACACCTGTTGCCAATCAGCCCGCTCCTATTTGTACCCTCTTCGTCTTGTGTCAGTTGCTGGATCATTGTATTGTCATTCGGACTTGTCGTTGCCATATGTTGCTCTTGTCGTGTCTGTGATTCTTTTCAGCTATTACCTGTCATGCGACATTTGGTCCTGGTCGTCGTAGCGGTAAGCTATTCTTGTTAGCCATTAGTTATTTCTAGTTTTTCTGTTTGCTATCCACTAGCTTCAATGCTAAAGTTCCTTTTTGTTTTCTAGCTTCCAGTGCTAGCTCCCTTAGTTTGTTATTCCGCCCACGTGCGTGCTTTTTGTTTGTTCTTATTCTATTATTTGTATTAAATAATGTCTTCATATTCAATGCCTGCCTCCGTCTCTGCATCTTGGGGTTCGACAACAAATAACTCTGACAGGATATATATGAAGAGTAGTGTGTGAGGGTGGTTGAAAAGTCAGAATCGGGTTTAAAAATGGTGCGAAATTTACAGAATGTAGGACATTGTAGAACTTCTAATACATCCATTTGAATGGGAATTTCCTGGAAATTTTGGGAAAACTGGGAATTTTTGGAAATATATATACTAGCACAATTGTCCCAGATGATGTGAAAGGGTTGATGTTCGAATTTCTGGAATCGGTTGACAAATGTTGACGTAGTAACAGTTTGAATTGAAGATGGGTAATTTGTAATTCCTGGAATTACCAGGAAAACTGGGAATTTTTATGGGAAAAAAAGAACATTTTTTGGCTCAACTAAGAGGAATGTTTTGAAAATGGAATGGTCAAAAACTGTAGACTGTGAAAACATTCCAGGAAGAGGGGAAAATAGGGCTTTGGAAAACTGGGAATTCCTGGAATTTATTTAACTTGGTAGTTGGATCGTCCGGGGTGTGCGGATATTGGAATGCGGATATTGGAACGGTTCAAATCGGATGAGAAACGTGAGATATGGAGTAGATTGTGTATTTCATTGTCAATGGGGAGTAAATTACCAGAAAACCGGGAATTTTGGTAAAAGGAAAACATGTTTTGTGTTGGATATAGGTGAAGAGTAGTGTGTAAGGTTGGTTGAAAAGTCAGAATCGGGTTTAAAAATGGTGCAAAATTTAATGAATGTAGGACATTGTAAAACTATGAATACGTCCATTTGAATGGGAATTTCCTGGAAATTTCGGGAAATATGGGAATTTTTGAAAATATATATATATATTAGCACAATTTTCCCAGACACATTTTTGGAATCGGTTGATAAATGTTGATGTATTAACGGTTTGAATTGAAGATGGGTAATTTTCTAATTCCTGGAATGATGGGAAAACAGGGAATTTGTACGGAAAAAAGAGCATTTGTTGTCCCAACTAAGAGGAATGTTTTGAAGGTGGAATGTTCAAAAACTGTGGACTGTGAAAACTTTATATTCATATTTAGTATTTAGAAAATGTGGGGCATCGTAGAACTATAAATACGTTCATTCATTTAAATGGGAATTTCCGGGAAATTTCGGGAAAACTGGGAATTTTTAAAAAATAGATATACTAGCACAATTGTCCTAGACCAGGGGTATCCAAAGTGCGGCCCGGGGGCCATTTGCGGCCCGCAGCTAATTGTTTAGTGGCCCGCCACACATTCTGGAAATGCTATTGCAAAAATAAAAACACTAAAAAAAAGTAGGATGAGTTGAAATCTAACGGGGGAAAGTTGCCATGCAGGCTGTTTGTTTTTCCTTTGTCTTTCTTTATTTTGCTCTTTTTACCAATGCTAAAAAAAACGTAAAACAATTTTTTTTTTATAATGAATTATTGACCTATTTAAGGCTCTAATGTTTTATGTGGAAAATTTTATGTGCATATATTGTGACAAAAGAGCATAAAACCAACAAAATAATAGTTCAAACGTAAAATCGACAGATACATCTGAATTTGATCTCGTAACTTAAGTGTTGAAAGTAAAACTAATAATAATAAAAATGTATCATTTTATGAGTGGGGGACCTTTTGGATACCAAAGATATTTAGTGGTATTTTATTAGTTTTTTCATTGTGATTACTCAGAAATAATAATACATTTAAATCAATGTTGTCCGGCATTATTGATCTTTTTAGGGCTCCAATTACTTCAGATCAAACATTGCTTTCTGAATGTTTTGCACTGGGGGAAATACTGCATATTTCAGTTTTACTATAAAAAACAAAGTTGTCTTTGACGTAAAAGGCATAAAACCTTTATATCAACCTGAAGTTGATATAGATATTTATTTGTAAGCGTTACATAAAAAATGAAAATAATAATTTGACTTATTTTTAACATGTTAATGACGGAGACCCTCTATGGTCCCTGGGAGTCCTAAAGGTAAATAAAAAAAGAATCCATATATGTAGTTATGGTTTGAAAATGAAAAATATCAAAACGGCCGTCGCATGGTTTAATTTTTCCGTTTGTGGCCCTCAGTGGAAAAAGTTTGGACACCCCTGTCCTAGACGATGTGAATGGCTTGGTGTTGGAACTTTTGGAATCCATTGACAAATGTTGACATAACAGTTTGAATTGAAGATGGGTAATTTTCTAATTCCTGGAATTGCGGGAAAACTAGGAATTTGTATGAAAAAAAAGAGTGGCACTTGATGAATACTTAGGTCTACTACGCTACTGTATTGTAATGTTGTCATTATGGTGGTATTTGATTAATACTTAGGTCTACTACACTATTGTATTTTAATGTCATTATGGTGGTACTTGATGTATGGTGGTACTTGATGAATACTTAGGTCTATCATGCTACTGTATTTTATTGGTGTTGTTATGGTGGTTCTTAATGAATACTTAGGTCTACTACACTACTGTATTTTAATGTCATTATGGTGGTACTTAATGAATACTTAGGTCTATCACGCTACTGTATTTTAATGTTGTCATTATGGTGGTTCTTAATGAATACTTAGGTCTACTACATTACTTTGTTAATGTTTTCATTTTGGTGGTACTTAATGAATACTTAGGTCTACTACCCTACTATATTTTAATGTTGTCATTATTGTGGTACTTGATGAATACTTAGGTCTACTACACTACTGTATTGCAATGTTATTATGGTGGTACTTGATGAATACTTAGGTCTACTACGCTACTTTATGTTAATGTTTTCATTATGGTGGTACTTGATGAATACTTAGGTCTACTACCCTATTATACTTTAATGTTGTCATTATGGTGGTACTTGATGAATACTTGGGTCTACTACGCTACTGTATTGCAATGTTATTATGGTGGTACTTGATGAATACTTAGGTCTACTATGCTACTTTATTGTAATGTCATTATGGTGGTAATTGATGAATACTTAGGTCTACTACCCTACTATATTTTAATGTTGAATTATGGTGGTACTTGATGAATACTTAGGTCTACTATGCTACTGTATTGCAATGTTATTATGGTGGTATTTGATGAATACTTAGGTCTACTACGCTACTGTATTGCAATGTTATTATGGTGGTACTTGATGAATACTTGGGTCTACTACCCTACTATATTTTAATGTTGTCATTATTGTGGTACTTGATGAATACTTGGGTCTACTACACTACTGTATTGCAATGTTATTATGTTGGTACTTGATGAATACTTAGGTCTACTACGCTACTGTATTTTAATGTTGTCATTATGGTGGTACTTGATGAATACTTTGGCCTACATGGTGAAGTGTGTCTAATTGATGGTCGTACATCCTTAGGTTCCCTGGACACTGGAGGATGAACACACACACACACACACACACACACACACACACACACACACACACACACACACACACTTTGTCCGGGACTCTTCCACGTTGGTGACTTCCTCCCAGACAGGAAGTGACCTCACCAGAGACTGAGGGACTAAAAAGCAGGTGAAGGTGACATTATTTATTTATTACACATGTAAATAGTTTTTTCTACAGAACAGAAGTGTTGTCGCCGCACGAGCGTAGACAGGAAGTGCGCCTCTCTTCGGTCTTATTAGAAGGCTCCTCCTACTGTTAGTGCAAAGCAACGTTCTCTAATTGTGCTCGAATTCCGTCCGATGTCACTTTTTATTTGCCAGTAGAAATAAAAAAGATGCTGTCATGTTGGTGTGTTTATTGATCAGTGAGCTTCATGTTATTATTTATTCTGTTTTCCATCGAGTTTTTAGGTTTTTTTTAATCAAATCTTTCTTTGTGAGGATTTTTGCCATGAATTTGTCAAATTTGTGTTCTTTATTTGATTTATTTGACACATTGGAATTTTTTAGGTCATTTAAATTTTCTGCTAGTTTGTTGTGTTAGCCTAGTGCTAACTGGTCCCCACATTGTTAGAATTATGCTAGCATAGTTTTGTGTACAATTGTCCCCCAAACGTATTTATAGACCTTCATTGTTTATAAACATTTAAATAATGACCTCACCAATCAGTTCTATGATTATCAGTTGTGAAAAGTTAGTAAAAAAAAAAAAACCTTGGTTATTTCATGTTATTTTAAATTAGAACATTGTCGCGGCCATTATTGGCATCATGCTAAGCTATGTTAAATCTTTTGTTTGACAGGATGTGTGTTCTTTATTTGACCATTAGAATTTTAAGTAAGTCATTTACAATTTTTTGCTAGTCGTTTGTTGTGTTTGCCTAGTGCTAACTGGTCCCCACATTGTTAGAATTATGCTAGCATGGTTTTGTGTACAATTGTCCCCCAAAAGTGTTTATAGGCCTTCATTGGTTATAAACATTTAAATAATGACCTCACCAATCAGTTCTATGATTATCAGTTGTGAAAAGTTAGTAAAAAAAAAAAAACTTGGTTATGTCATGTTATTTTAAATTAGAACATTGTCGCGGCCATTATTGGCATCATGCTAAGCTATGTTAAATCTTTAAATAATAACCCCAACAATCCGTTTTAAATGATTATCAGTTGTAAAAAAAAAAAATTAAGTTATTTCATGTTTTCATTTTAAATTAGGACATTGCGGCCATTGTTAGCATTATGCAAAGGTAAGTCAAATATTGTGTCCGACAGGATCCGTGTTCTTTATTTGGTTTATTTGACACATTGGAATTTTAAGTGAGTCATTACAATTTTTGGTAGTTGTTTGTTGTGTTAGCCTAGCACTAACTGGTCCCCACATTGTTAGAATTATGCTAGCATAATTGTGTGTACAATTGTCCCCCAAAAGTGTTTATAGACCTCCATTGTTTATACACATCTAAATAATAACCCCAACAATTCGTTCTAAATGATTATCAGTTGTAAAAAAAAAACATCAGTTATTTCATGTTCTCATTTTAAATTATCACATTGTTAGCATTATGCTAAGGTAACTACATTTTTTTGTCTGACAGGACGTGTGTTCTTTATTTGATTTATTTGACACATTAGAATTTTAAGTTAGTCGTTTTGATTTTTGCTAGTCGTTTTTTGTGTTAGCTTAGCGCTAACCTGTTTGTACATTGTTAGCATTTTTCTAGCGGGGTTGTGCAAACAATTGTCCCCCAAAAGTGTTTATAAACATTTAAATAATGACCTCAACCATCAGTTCTAAATGATTATCACTTGTGAAAAAAAAACTCCGTTATTTCATGTTCTCATTTTAAATTAGCACATTGTCGCGGCCATTGTTAGCATTATGCTAAGGTAACTACATTTTTTTGTCTGACAGGACGTGTGTTCTTTATTTGATTTATTTGACACATTAGAATTTTAAGTAAGTTGTTTCGATTTTTGCTAGTCGTTTTTTTGTGTTCGCTTAGCGCTAACCTGTTTGCACATTGTTAGCATTTTTCTAACGGGGTTGTGCAAACAATTGTCCCCCGAAAGTGTTTATAAACATTTAAATAATGACCTCAACCATCAGTTCTAAATGATTAATACTTGTGGAAAAAAAACCTCAGTTATTTCATGTTCTCATTTTAAAAAAGCACATTGTCGCGGCCATTGTTAGCATTATGCTAAGGTAACACATTTTTTTTTTGTCCGACAGGACGTGTGTTCTTTATTTGATTTGACACATTAGAATTTTAAGTAAGTCGTTTCAATTTTTGCTAGTCGTTTTTTTGTGTTAGCTTAGCGCTAACCTGTTTGCATATTGTTAGCATTTTTCTAGCGGGAATGTGCAAACAATTGTCCACCAAAAGTGTTTATAAAGATCTAAATAATGACCTCAACCATCAGTTTTGTAAAAAGTTAGCAAAAAAAACCCCTCAGTTATTTCATGTTGTCATTTTTAATTAGCACATTGCCGCAGCCATTGTTAGCATTATGCTAAGGTCAGTCAAATATTTTGTCTGACAGGACGTGTGTTCATTTGATTTATGTGACACATTAGAATTTTAAGTAAGTCGTTTCGATATTTGCTAGTCGTTTTTTGTGTTAGCTTAGCGCTAACCTGTTTGCACATTGTTAGCCTTTTTCTAGCTGGGTTGTGCATACAATTGTCCCTTAAAAGTGTTTATAAACATCTAAATAATGACCTCAATCATCAGTTTTTTCAAAAGCTAGTAAACCCTCAGTTATTTCATGTACTCATTCTAAATTAGCACATTGTCGTGACCACTGTTAGCATTATGCTATGGTAAGTCAATTTTTTTGTCTGACAGGACGTGTGTTCTTTATTTTATTTATTTGACACATTGGAATTTTAAGTAAGTCATTACAATTTTTGCTATTTGTTTGTTGTGTTAGCCTAGCGCTAACTAGTCCCCACATTGTTAGAATTATGCTAACGTGGTTTTGTGTACAATTGTCCCTCAAAATTTTTTATAAACATCTAAATAATGACCTCAACCATTAGTTTTGTAAAAAGTTAGTAAAAAAAATAACCCCTCAGTTATCTCATGTTTTCATTTTAAATTAGCACGGCCATTGTTAGCATTATGCTAAGGTAAGTAAATTTTTTTGTCTGACATGACGTGTGTTCTTTATTTGGTGATAAATGTCCAATAAATTATGTTCTATGGTTGCAAAAATGAATGTTGGCCGGTCTCCAAAGTGGCTAAGGGCTAAAGGGAGCGACTTTAAAGCTAAGGTGGCGTACAAAAAGCCTTGATTAGCGTGTAATTTCAGGTGTGTTGTTGTCAATCTTTTCTCTCCGTGTGTCTTTGTTGTGGTCGTCATGACGATGACATCATCTTCCGGTGAAATAAAAAAGGTGAGGTCCATGTTTCCCAGCGCCTTCTCTTCTCCCGCTCTAAAAGTAGCCGCCGTCTTCCGGCTGGGATCGGCTTGCATCGCCAGTTGTCGCGCGACGTCAACGAGTCCATTCCGTCACTGAGCACGTCCTGTGCGACGCGCATCGCTGCTTTCAATGTTCAAACGCCGCTGTTTTCAATCCTGGAGACATGTGGATGTCACTCAAATGGCTGTTTTGGATATTTGAAATTAGGACATTTTTAAAAAAATTTATTATTTAACTAAAGAGTAAACAAAAGTAGTCGTTGCCGGCAAGCAAGAGGACACCTGTGTGGATAGTTTTATTGTTCCAAAATTAAATGAAAATAGAATTGTTTTAATTAAAAATATTATTTTTGAATTGTCTGTTAATTGATGAAATTATGAAATACAACCCATAATAATATTATATTTTTAATATTTAATTTTGATCTGTTATGTACTCATATTGGTGGGTTTTTTTTAGAATTTTTAAATCCTACAATTAAATTTTTTTAAGTTTGTAATTGCATTTGTTTTCCTTTATTAACTCTGTAATATGTCATCACATATTTTTATTTACTTAAATTATTATTTTATTTAAAAAAGGTACTCTGGATTTTTTTCTAGTTATATTTTCAACTATCCATTATTATTGAAATTGTGAAATACATATTCCATCCATCCATCCATTTTCTACCGCTTTTCCCCTTTGGGGTCGCGGGGGGCCCTGGTGCCTATCTCAGCTACAATCGGGCAGAAAGCTGGGTAAACCCTGGACAAGTCGCCACCTCAAGTACATATTCCTTTATTTCTAAATAAAAATATTGAAGCTTTTTGTTTCTTTTTTATTTCATGTCTTTTATTTCATCACAAGCATTATATAAGTTTATTAATTGTTTAAGATTTTTTTAGTTTTTTTCAAATTTGGCTTTTTAACAAAAAAACAATATTCTAAAATGAATTAGGTAATTCAAAATTGGCTTTGTATTCATTTAAGTGTTTACAAACGTGCTCCATTTGTGGTGAACTAATACAAATATTTGTGTTCACTTATAATAAACACGCATGCCTTTGATCCTGTAATAGTTGCGCTTTGACACATTTATTCCAACTTCAATCTGATCAGTTACACAGTTATTACTCTTATAAACTATTACGTGATACCAAATATAATTCTAGAACATTGCATCAGCCTGAAGGCCAACTTGTAATCCAGTACTTCCAACCTGTTCTGACTCAAAGTACATGAATAACTGCATACAGTTTTGTGTGTGTGTGTATATATATATATATCCATCCATCCATCCATTTTCTACCGCTATATATATATACACACACACGATACATGGCCCCGTTCATTCTTTCCTTAACACGGATCAATCGTCCTGTTCCCTTAGCAGAAAAACAGCCCCAAAGCATGATGTTTCCACCCCCATGCTTCACAGTAGGCATGGTGTTCTTGGGATGCAACTCAGTATTCTTCTTCCTCCAAACACAACAAGTTGAGTTTATACCAACATGGATACGTGGATGATACAGCAGAGGATTGGGAGAATGTCATGTGGTCAGATGAAACCAAAATAGAACTTTGTGGTATAAACTCAGGGCTTCACGGTGGCAGAGGGGTTAGTGCGTCTGCCTCACAATACGAAGTTCCTGCAGTCCTGGGTTCAAATCCAGGCTCGGGATCTTTCTGTGTGGAGTTTGCATGTTCTCCCCGTGAATGTGTGGGTTCCCTCCGGGTACTCCGGCTTCCTCCCACTTCCAAAGACATGCACCTGGGGATAGGTTGATTGGCAACACTAAATTGGCCCTAGTGTGTGAATGTGAGTGTGAAGGTTGTCTGTCTATCTGTGTTGGCCCTGCGATGAGGTGGCGACTTGTCCAGGGTGTACCCTGCCTTCCGCCCAATTGTAGCTGAGATAGGCGCCAGCGCCCCCCGCGACCCCGAAAGGGAATAAGCGGTAGAAAATGGATGGAGGGATGGGTATAAACTCAACTCGTCGTGTTTGGAGGAAGAAGAATACTGAGTTGCATCCCAAGAACACCATACCTACTGTGAAGCATGGGGGTGGAAACATCATGCTTTGTGGCTGTTTTTCTGCTAAGGGGACAGGACAATTGATCCGTGTCAAGGAAAGAATGAATGGGGCCATGTATCGTGAGATTTTGAGCCAAAACCTCCTTCCATCAATGAGAGCTTTGAATGGTTGACCAAATACTTATTTTCCACCATAATTTACAAATAAATTCTTTAAAATTCCTACAATGTGAATTCCTGGATTTCGTTTTTCACATTCTGTCTCTCACAGTTGAAGTGTACCTATGATGAAAATTACAGACCTCGGTCATCATTTTAAGTGGGAAAACTAGACCAATCGGGGCTGACTAAATACTTTTTTGCCCCACTGTGTACAAACCCCGTTTCCATATGAGTTGGGAAATTGTGTTAGATGTAAATACAAACGGAATACAATGATTTGCAAATCATTTTCAACCCATATTCAGTTGAATATGCTACAAAGACAACATATTTGATGTTCAAACTGATAAACATTTTTTTTTGTGCAAATAATCATTAACTTTAGAATTTGATGCCAGCAACACGTGACAAAGAAGTCGGGAAAGGTGCCAATAAATACTGATGAAGTTGAGGAATGCTCATCAAACACTTATATGGAACATCCCACAGGTGTGCAGGCTAATTGGGAACAGGTGGGTGCCATGATTGGGTATAAAAGCAGCTTCCATGAACTGTTAGGTAATTCACAAACAAGGATGGGGCGAGGGTCACCAATTTGGAAGCAAATTGTCGAACAGTTTTAGAACATTTCTCAACGAGCTATTGCAAGGAATTTAGGGATTTTACCATCTACGGTACGTAAAATCATCAAAAGGTTCAGAGAATCTGGAGAAATCACTGCAAGTAAGCGATGATATTACAGACTTTTGACCCCTCAGGCGGTACTGCATCAAAAACCGACATCAGTGTGTAAAGGATATCACCACATGGGCTCAGGAACACTGTCAGTAACTACAGTTGGTCGCTACATCTGTAAGTGCAAGTTAAAACTACTATGCAAAGCCAAACCCATTTATCAACAATATCCTGAAACGCCGCCGGCTTGGCTGGGCCCGAGCTCATCTAAGATGGACTGATGCAAAGTGGAAAGGTGTTCTGTGGTCTGACGAGTCCACATTTCAAATTATATTTGGAAACACAGGAAGTGGTGTCCTCCAGAACAAAGAGGAAAAGAACCATTCGGATTGTTATAGACGCAAAGTTGAAAAGCCAGCATGTGTGATGGTATGGGGGTGTATTAGTGGCCAAGGCATGGGTAACTTACACATCTGTGAAGGCACCATTAATACTGAAAGGTCCATACAGGTTTTGGAGCAACATATGTTGTCATCCAAGCAACGTTATCATGGACGCCCCTGCTTATTTCAGCAGTTACAACAGCGTGGCTTTGTAAAAAAAACAGTGCGGGTACTTTCCTGGCCCGCCTGCAGTCCAGACCTGTCTCCCATTGAAAATGTGTGGCGCATTATGAAACGTAAAATACGACAGCGGAGACCCCGGACTGTTGAACTCCTGAAGCTCTACATAAAACAAGAATGGGAAAGAATTCCACTTTCAAAGCTTCAACAATTAGTTTCCTCAGTTCCCAAACGTTTATTGAGTGTTGTTAAAAGAAAAGGTGATGTAACGCAGTGGTGAACATGCCCTTTCCCAACTACTTTGGCACGTGCTACAGCCATGAAATTCTAAGATAATTATTATTTGCACAAAAAAAAAAAAGTTTCTGAGTTTGAACATCAAATATCTTGTCTTTGTAGTGCATTCAATTGAATATGGGTCAAAAAGGATTTGCAAATCATTGTATTCCGTTTATATATACATTTAACACAATTTCCCAACTCATATGGAAACGGGGTTTGTATATGTGTATATATGCACATATATACATATATGTATAAATATGTCTATATATATATATATATATACATACATTTTCCCATATACTGTATGCACATATACATACGAATATGTATACATATATATGTATACATATTCGTATGTATATATATATATGTGCATACATATACGTATATATACATATGTGTGTATATATATATATATATATATATATATATACACACTATATGTTAGACGGCAGGTCCCTTTGAAGAAGCGTGCATCAGCTGCTGCTGAAACATGACACAACATGTCTCTTTCGAGGCGTGTTAGCATCACACCGCGACCGCTCACGTGTTCCTTTGGGACTTGAGCTGGTGCCGACCTGTGAGGGAGCAGGAACCCGAGCGGATGGAGCTGAACCTCCCTGGCATGGAGGCGGGTCCGAGCCTGGATGGTGAGGTGGAATTTCATCGGCTGGTCCTAAGCCTCAAATAATCATTTGAGAGTTACGTCACTCAGATAAAGAAGGTGAGTAACACGATTGACCTCGAGAAATAACTTTTATGGCACATCTTTACGGCCTTCTTCTGACATTCATGTCATGGACACGTGCTCATGAGGCCCAGAACCCGCCTGGCAAACAAAAAGGTACCAGAAGGGACTTTGAGGAGGTTGTGAACCCAGCCAGCAGCACTCAGGATCCGAAAGAGGCGCAGGTACATGTTGTTGATGTCGCCACCTGCTGGTGGGAGGTTGAATTGAGGACCAATTCCAGATCGTCAAAACAATACTGGAGGGAGAAAATGCTAATTAATAATATTTAGGACACGCAGTGTGATTTATCAACACTCATCCGCGCATTTTTTTTAGCCCTATTTAGCATTTTATTTAGCAGTTGTGGGAAGGACGTGCAAAGTGACAGTTCCTGACACGAAGGATTGACCACAATCCTATGTCCGACACATTTTGGACGCTCAGATTTAAAAAATATCAGATATATTGTCTTTTCAGCAACATTATTTTATAATTTTATAGCTGCTAGATGACTTCAAATGTATCCAATTGATGCCTTTTGGTGCCATTTAGCATTTGTATAGTGATACTCTTTTTAAAAAAAAAAAATAAATATCCATCCCTCCATCCATTTCCTACCGCTTGTCCCTTTTGGGGTAGCGGGGGGTGCTGGAGCCTATCCCAGCTGCATTAATATATATTGAAAAATATTTTCTTGTATGAAAAAAAACTTCTTTAAGTATGCATTTTTGAGAAGGGTAAAAAATAAATAAATGGTGGTGTCATTGGAGATGCACTGCATGTACAAAAAAAGAAAATACAATTTGCAAATCCTTTTCAATTTAAATATTTAATTAAATAGACTGCAAAGACAAGATATTTAACGTTGGACCTGGTAAACATTGTTATTTTTTGCAAATATTAGCTCATTTGAAATTTGATCCCTGCAGCATGTTTCTGAAAAGCTGGCACGAGTGGCAAAAAAGACTGAGAACGTTGAGGAATGCTCATCAAACTTATTTGGAACATCCCACAGGTGAACAGGCTAATTGGGGAACAGGTGGGTGCCATGACTGGGTAAAAAAGCATGAAATGTTCAGTCATTCACAAACAAGGACGGGGCGAGGGTCACCACTTTGTGGACAAATGCCTGAGCAAATTGTTTTAAGAACAACTTTTCTCAACCAGTTACTGCAAGGAATTTAGGGATTTCACCATCTACGCTCCGCAACATCATCAAAAGGTTCAGAGAATCTGGAGAAATCCCTACACGTAAGCCGTGATATTACGGACCTTGGGTACTGCATCAAAAAGCGACATCAGTGTGTAAAGGATATCGCCACATGGGCTCAGGAACACTTCAGAAAACCACTGTCAGTAACTACAGTCGGTTGCTACATCTGTAAGTGCAAGTTAAAACGCTACTATGCAAAGCGAAAGCCATTTATCAACAACACCCAGAAACGTCACCGGCTTCGCTTGGGCCCGAGCTCATCTAAGATGGACTGATGCAAAGTGGAAAAGTGTTCTCTGCTCTGATAAGACCACATTTCCAATTTTGGCAGGAAACTGTGGCCGTTGTGTCCTCCGGAACAAAGAGGAAAAGAACCATCCGGACTGTTTTAGGCGCAATGTTCAAAAACCAGCATCTGTGATGGTATGGGGGTGTATTAGTGCCCAAGGCATGGGTAACTTACACATCTGTGAAGGTACCATTAATGCTGAAAGGTACATACAGGTTTTGGAGCAACATATGTTGTCATCCAAGCAATGTTATCATGGACGCACTTGCTTATTTCAGCAAGACAATGCCAAGCCACCTGTTACAAAAATGTGGCTTCATAGTAAAACAGTGCGGGTACTCCATGGTGACACCCTGTATAGTACACGCTAAATACTGCACCTTTTTGTTACAATCACGCACACAGTCTTAGTAAATCACACGTAACATGCGGACCAATAGTACACACTATTTCATACTTTGTACACACTATCTTATTACATCAGGAAAGATATATATATATATATATATATATATATATATATACATATATATATATTTATATTTTTTTATTTTTAAAATGGCATAATGTTACTGAGAGGATGAATGCCACAAACAAGTGGAGTCGGATTAGCATCAACGTAGCAATGATTGAACATGCCAGGCAAAAAAAACAACAGCACTTGATAAAAGTGATCATTGTAATGAGACAGCAAGGCATGTTGGGAAACTTGCTTTTTAGACGCATGGTTCAGATTCTGTAGAAGACTCTAGAAAATGTGTCCTGACTCTCCATACTCCTGGAGGAAAAGCAACTCCATCCAACCCGACGGAGCTTGAGAGGTGCTGCAAAGAGGAACGAGAGAAAGTGCCCAAAGATAGGTGGCATCGTGTTCAGGCTGGCACTCCTGCCAAAGGTGCATCGACTAAGTACTGAGCCAAGACTCTAAATCAGGGGTCCCCAAACTTTTGGACTCGAGGGCCACATTAGGTTAAAAAAATTTAGCCGGGGGCCGGACTGTAAAATACATATCATGTCAGGAAATAACACAGAGGCTAATTCATCCCAACAAGCCTGTTTCGCAAGTTTCCCTGGTCTTCAGGGGATTTTATAATAACATAGGCCCCAGCAGCCCCCGTGACCCCGAAAGGGATAAGCTGTTGAATATAGATGCATATGTAATAAAATCCTCTGAAGAGCAGGGAAACCTGCGAAACAGGGGATTTTATAATGAAATATATGATAAAATCCCCTGAAGAGCAGGGAAATCTGCAAAACAGGCTTGTAGAGATGAAATAGCCTCTGTGTTTTTTCCTGGCCTAACGTATATTCCGCTCTTCCCCGTTATTGAGCAATGTATTTTGACGCTTGGTGGGCATAGCGATGCCGGATTTGTTCTTCCAAGGATGCGTCGGGCAAGAACACAGCGTAAGGTAAGCAACAAAGAATTTATTTCACAAATAAAAGGCTAAGAACAAAAATACTGGTGCTAGGCAGAAAAGGCAAATAAAAGGCACCAGCATGGAAGCCAGGGAAACAAACAGATACACTAACATTTGGCACAAGGCACAAAAAGGGAAAACCAAACAACTAGCATGAGAGCTAGGAAGAAATAAAGCGTAGCGTGAAAGCTTGCGAGTAAGAGCATGGAAAACAGTCGTCACTCGTTGCATGAGAGCAAATTAGGAACCAAGAAGGAAATAACAAAAGAGGCAGGCTTAAACAAGGCAGTAATGACTGTGTGTCGCTTTTAAAAGTCTCCCCCCACCCCTCTGGTCAACATATGAAAAAACAAGTGTGTGTGAGAAATTAACAATGAATAAAAGAAAGAAAATAAATACGTATATCGAGACATACAGTAATAACTTGAAGTAAATAATGAAGATTGAAAAACAATTATAAAAAAAATAAATAAATAAATAGATAAATTAACTGAAAACATTATTTTTCTCACAAAATTGGGAATAATTTGTCATATTTTTTCTGCTTCTGTAACATTGCAATATTTTCTAGTAAAAATGTGACTTTTAATGCAAAACGGTAACATTCGTCATATAACATTCTGACTTTTATCACAATTTTGCTAATTTTTTTGTTGTTCTTGTAAAATAGTGACTTTTTTTTAGTAAAATTATGACTTTTGTCATCATTTTGCTCTTACCTCTAATGCAGGGGTCACCAACCTTTTTGAAACCAAGAGGTACTTCTTGGGTACTGATTAATGCGAAGGGCTACCAGTTTGATACACACTTAAATAAATTGCCAGAAATAGCCAATTTGCTCAATTTACCTTTAATAAATAAATCAATATATATCAAAAAATGGGTATTTCTGTCTGTGATTCCGTCTTACATTTTTTTTCCTTTTACAGAAAGTTTTTTGTAGAAAATAAATGATGAAAAAAACACTTAATTGAACGGTTTAAAAGAGGAGAAAACAGGAAAAAAATGAAAATGAAAATTTGAAACATAGTTTATCTTCAATTTCGACTCTTTAAAATTCAAAATTCAACCAAAAGAAATGAAGAGAAAAACTAGCTAATTCGAATGTTTTTGAAAAAATGTAAAAAAGAATTTATGGAAAATGTTCTGCGATGAAGTGGCGACTTGTCTAGGGTGTACACCGCCTTCCGCCCAATTGTAGCTGAGATAGGCGCCAGCGCCCCCCGCAACCCCAAAAGGGAATAAGCGGTAGGGAATGGATGGATGGATGGATGGCATTAATAATTTTTCCTGATTAAGATTAATTTTAGAATTTTGATGACATGTTTTAAATAGGTTGAAATCCAATCTGCACTTTGTTATAAAATATAACAAATTGGACCAAGCTATATTTCTAACAAAGACAAATCATTATTTTTCTAGATTTTCCAGAACAAAAACTTGAAAAGAAATTCAAAATACTTTGAAATAAGATTTAAATTGGATTCTACAGATTTTCTAGATTTGCCAGAATAATCTTTTTGAATTTTAATAATAACAAGTTTGAAGAAATATTTCATAAATATTCTTCGTCGAAAAAACAGAAGCTAAAGTGAAGAATTAAATTAAAATGTGTTTATTAGTCTTTACAACAACAAAAAATACTTGAACATTGATTTAAATTGTCAGGAAAGATGAGGAAGGAATTTAAAAGGTAAAAAGGTATAAGTGTTTAAAAATCCTAAAATCATTTTTAAGGTTGTATTTTTTCTCTAAAATTGTCTTTCTGAAAGTTATAAGAAGCAAAGTAAAACAATAAATGAATTTATTCAAACAAGTGAAGACCAAGTCTTTAAAATATTTTCTTTGATTTTCAAATTTTATTTGAGTTTTTTCTCTTCTAGAATTAATAATGTTGACCAAAGCCAGACCAGCTTGCTAGTAAATAAATACAATAAAAAAAAATAGAGGCAGCTCATTGGTAAGTGCTGCTATTTGAGCTATTTTTAGAACAGGCCAGCGGGCGACTCATCTGGTCCTTACGGGCTACCTGGTGCCCGCGGACACCGCGTTGGTGACCCCTGCTGTAATGTGACTGTTGGCCATGCGCAGTGTGTCTCTCGTACGCCAGGGGGCGACGGCGGTCATTTCATCTATGTCAGAAGTATGTAGAAGAAGATAATGCTACATGCTAATAGGCTAGCGCTAGTAAAGTTCACGCTCCGTATCTGACAGATAAGTACAACTTTCCACTGCTATTTGATGTTGTTATTAATATTTTTATGTGTTTGAATTACCCTTGTGGTTATTAGTTTGTTCAGAGACATAAAAAGATCGTTTTTTTTAGTCAACTGTTTTAGGAGGCTTCTGCTGGCAATTTTTTAAAAATAATTTATTCATTTATTTTTTTATTTCATAAACATTTATTTATAAATTGCAACATTTACAAACAATTGAGAAATAATAACAATATAAATAAGTTCAAAAATTTTGCTGACCGGTTGTCTCTAAACAGCCGAGATGTGCTGACGTCATGTCACGTGATGCATTGCCTTTTAGGAACATTCTCACACTTATAAAGCAGTAATTTTCTATTGTGTAATTTTTTAAAATTATTATTGAACCAACATTTAACCACAATGTACATAAAAGTCAAGGCACTTGAGCAAATTATGGCATTAACAAAACATGTCAAGGACAGATAATAAAAGCAAATACAAATAACAATAAACAATAAAAATAATGATAAAATATACAATTCAAAAGGATAAAAAAATGGCTAATTTTAATCACTTTACATTTTTTCAATACGATATCTTGTCCAGGGTGTACCCCGCCTTCCACCCAATTGTAGCTGAGATAGGCGCCAGCGCCCCCCGCGACCCCAAAAAGGGAATAAGCGGTAGAAATGGATGGATGGATGGACGATATCAGTTTCAGGGCTCTTGTACTTTTAACACTTTCCCAAGACTATTTTAAATTATTAAACTAATTAGAAAATGGTTTACTTTCAGAAATCGACATTTACGTATAAAATTGTTTTCCATCCATCCATCCTTTTTTTTTCTGATGGATCTCTCCTGAAAGAATCAATAAAGTACTATCTATCTATCTATCTATCCATCTATCTATCTATCTATCTATCTATCTATCTATCTATCTATCTAGTTATTCGTCCATCCATCCATCCATCCATCCATCCATCCATCCATCCATCCATCTATCTATCCATTTTCCTCCGCTTATCCGAGGTTGGGTCGCGGGGGCAGCAGCCTAAGCAGAGAAGCCCAGACTTCCCTCTCCCCAGTAACTTGGTCCAGTTTTTCCCGGAAGATCCCGAGGGGTTCCCAGGCCAGCCGGGAGACATAGTCTCATAGATCTGAAGATCCTGGCCAAAATTATTTTGCTTGCGGCATAATAATGTTAACAAACATTCCTGTTACCATCATTTATCCATCAATCCATCCATCCATTTTCAACTGCTTGTTCCATTCAGGGCAGCGGGGGGCGCTGGAGCCTATCTCAGCGGCATTCGGGGGGAAGGCTGGATGCACCCCTGGACAAGTCGCCAACCATCATTTATATACGATATATGTCAAATTGGATCTCTTCTATAGAGAATGGGGACATCTCCACACCCTGGTTTCTCAGCCAGTTTCTGATCTCCTCCCAGAACCCATGTACACTCTCACATTCCACTAACAGATGATTGACAGCCTCTACAGCTCCACACATATTACAGCTGTCAACCTCCTTGTTAAATTTTAGTTTGAAAAAAAATAAAATTAAATGGTATATTCCAATAATAATTTAAAATCATATTTCTTTAATTTTAGGAAGAATTGGAGTGCCACCTTTCCGACGGTATGACATATGTGGGGGTTTGTTGGCCGGTTTTTCTTGTATTAAACCAAAGGGGCACACCCATTAAATTGGGCCATTTTTTGTTTGTTCGTAAATAGCGTTGCCATGATAACATGAAATGTACCCAAACTAGATTTCTGCCATTGGCGTGAGCGGCACCTTTCCGGCGGTATAACATATGTGGGGGTTTATTGGCCGGTTTGTCTCGTATTAGAACAAAGGGGCATACCCAATAAATTGGGCCATTTTTTTTTGTTCGTGAATAGCGTTGCCATGGTAACATTAAATGTACCCAATCTAGATTTCCGCCATTGGCACAAGCGGCACCTTTCCGGTGGTATAATATATGTGGGGGTTCGTTGACCGGTTTGTCTCGTATTAGACCAAAGGGGCGTATCCTTTAAATTGGGCCATTTTTTTTTTGTTCGTGAATAGCGTTGCCATGGTAACATTAAATGTACCCAATCTAGATTTCCACCATTGGCACAAGCGGTCTCTTTCCGACGGTATAACATATGTGGGGGTTCGTTGACCGGTTTGTCTCGTATTAGACCAAAGGGGCGTACCCATTAAATTGGGCCATTTTTTGTTGTTGTTAGTGAATAGCTTTGCCATGGTAATACAAAAGGTTCCCAATTTAGATTCCTGCCGTTGGTGCGAGCGGCACCTCTCCGACGGTATAACATATGTGGCGGTTTGTGGTCCGGTTTGTCTCGTACTAGACCAAAGGGGCGTACCTATTAAATTTGGCCATTTGTTTTGTTTGTGAATATCGTTGCCATGGTAACACAAAATGTTCCCAATCTAGATTCCCGCCACCGGCGCGATCGGCACCTTTCCGACGGTATAACATATGTGGGGGTTCGTTGGCCGGTGTGTCTCGTATTAGACCAAAAAAGCATGGCCCCTTAAATTGGGCCATTTTTTTTTTGTTTTTGTTCGTGAATAGCGTTGCCATGGTAACACGAAATGTTCCCAATTTAGATTTCTGTAATTGGCGCGAGCGGCACCTTTCCCACGGTATAACATATGTGGGGGTTCGTGGGCCGGATTGTCTCGTACTAGACCAAAGGGGCGTACCTATTAAATATGGCCAGTTTTTTGTTCGTGAATAGCGTTGCCATGGTAACGCGAAATGTTCCCAATCTAGATTCCCGCCATCGGCGCGAGCGGCACCTTTCCGACGGTATAACATATGTGGGGTTTTCGTTGGCCAGTGGGTCTCGTATTAGACCAAAGGGGCGTACCCATTAAATTGGGCATTTTTTTTCTTTTGTTCGTGTATAGCGTTGCCATGGTAACACGAAATGTTCCCAATTTAGATTTCCGCCGTCGGTGCGAGCGGCACTTCTCCGACTGTATAACATGTGTGGGGGTTCGAGGGCCGGTTTGTCCCATATTAGACCAAAGGGGCATACCCATTAAACTGGGCCATTTTTTTTGTTTTTGTTTGTGACTAGCGTTGCCATGGTAACACGAAATGTTCACAATTTAGATTTTCACCCTCTGCGCAATCGGCACCTTTCCGACGGTATAACATATGTGGGGGTTCGTGGGCCGATTTATGTGGAGGTTCGTGGATCGGTTTGTGCCGTATTAGACCAAAGGGGCGTACCCATTAAATTGGGCCATTTTTTGTTTGTTCTTGAATAGCGTTGCCATGGTAACACGAAATGTTCCCAATGTAGATTCTCGCCATCGACGCGAACGGCTCCTTTCCGACGGTATAACATATGCGGGGGTTCGTGGGCCGGTTCGTCTCATATTAGGCGTGGCAGAATAAAATAGAAGTATTATAATAATAATTTTAATAAAATTTGAAGTATGAGCAATACTAATATGGGCTGCTGGCATTTTAGCAGGCCCATTCACTGCTGCTTGCACAAAAGAATGGGCACTGGCAGTTCAGCAGGCCCATAATAAGGTGCAGATATAAATAGATTACTGTACAGCAGGGTTATCCAAACATTTTGACCTTGGGGCCGCATTGGGCTAAAAAGATGTTGTTGAGGGTTTTTGTGAAACTTTGTGTTGAAATGAGTTCCGAGCGAAAAGACAAAAAGATGTCTTTGAACCTACCAAGAAAAAGGCTCGTAAAACTCCACTGTGTAAGGGGGAAGATACAGGAAGGTGTGTCTGTGTTTCTTTCATGTACTATAATCAAACAGAAATATATTGTCTGACCCAAGAACTACAAAAGTGAATAGGAAGCAGGACCACACGCACCTCCAGGCGACCTTTTTTTGAACTGTTTTTTGAACCTCTCTTTGAACTCTTTTCCAAATCTCTTCTTTGAACTGTTTTCCGACCTTTTCTGTGAACTGTTTACGACCCCGTCCCTTTGGAAGCAGCTGTTGACATGTGGTCAGAGAAAGTCCAAATAAAGGAGGAGGCATGCAATCTTTCGCCAGAGCGTGCTGAGACACTACAAGAGTACAGACCAGACGTTTCTCCTCAAATTGAGCCAAATTGAATTCTGTCTCTTTTTAATTCTTTGCTTCTTGTCTTGTTTAATAGATGTCATCAGTGTTTGGACATACATATATATATATATATATAGATATATATATAGATATATATATATATATATATATATATATATATATATATATATCTATATATATATCTATATATATATATATATATATTATTGAGCTTCACGGTGTCAGAGGGGTTAGTTCGTCTGCCTCACAATACAAAGGTCCTGCAGTCTTGGGTTCAATCCCAGGCTCGGGATCTTTCTGTGTGGAGTTTACATGCATGAATGTGAGTGTGAATGTTGTCTGTCTATCTGTGTTGGCCCTGCGATGAGGTGGCGACTTGTCTAGGGAGTACACCGCCTTCTGCCCGGTTGTAGCTGAGATAGGCGCCAGCGCCCCCGGCCACCCCAAAAGGGAATAAGCGGTAGAGAATGGATGGATATATAAGGGTTGTACGATATACCAGTATTAGTATAGTATTGCGATTGTAAGGAATCATATTCGGTACTATACCGCCTCTCTAAAAAGTGCCAGTCATTTTTTCCATTGCGCTTTGTACTGGATGGGTGTAATTTAGATTGTTTTTATGGTGATTGGACGTTTTTTTTTTAATAATATCCACAAAGTTCACTGACTATTTTGTGTTGGTTGAATTTTTAAATAAATTGTTTTTGCACCATGACTAGGCAAGGTTGTTCATATAAATAGATGCTGCAAATTCCAAACATAAAAATGTCATTGACAAGGAAAAACTTATTTTGTCCACTAAATTGTGTCAAAATTGCAGGATTTAAAATTTTATACTTTTGAAATGAATCCAATCTTCATGCGGGCAAGATTCTTTTTCAAACCCCTGACGTCTCGCGGGCCAATTTGAGGATGTCGGCGGGCTGCACTTTGCCCGCGCGCCGTACTTTGGACACCACTGCTGTTCAGATAAATTTATTGCACTTTTGCATATGCATCTACTTTATGGATGTATGTTATATTGTTTTTATATCCCAGCGAGTTAACCTGTTTTTGGGGGGAATTGAGGGGAATATTATGATGCGTTCAAGGGTCTTACGGCCGGAGGGAAGAACCTGTTACAGAACATGGAGGTTCTGCTATGGAGGCTGCGGAACCTCTTTCTAGAGTCCAGCTGTGAAAACAGTCCTTGGTGGGGGTGGAAGGAGTCTCTACAGATTTTCTAAACTCTGGTCAGGCAACGGCTTTTTAAAAATCTATTTTGCAATTTATCCCAAAAGTTACTTGTTTAAATAAAATGGAGTCAATGTATTGTGTTACTACCCACCTCTGAAATCTACTGCAGGTTTTTGTTTGCTTGACACACCTTTGTGTACCCCTCAGGTACAACATCGCACATCAGGTGACGGTAGAGAGTGGCAGTTCCAAAACTGGGTGTGGATGTTTGTGCAGCCTTCAGACTGTTGGTGTTTTTATTGGACACACACAGCGGGACAGCGCAGGTGCTTCTAACTGCAGGTAAACACACACACACACACACACACACACACACACACACACACACACACACACACACACTCAAAACACAGCTGCGCACTCATAGGTGACACAGTGTCTGCCAGTGATATCAGCAGTCAGGCATGGAGCCCAGATAAGGTGAGTTAGAGGTCGACAGGTGCGTGTCGCCGACCTCCTGCTGTTTGTGAGAAAAGCTCACTTCCACTTTGGCAGGCGATAAAGTGTAATCAGTGTGTGTATCGTCCCCAATTAACGTGTGGTCAGAGTGTGTATCGTCCCCTATTAACGTGTAATCAGAGTGTGTATTGTCTCCCAATATCGTGTAATCAGTGTGTGTATCGTCTCCCAATAATGTGTAATCAAAGTGTGTATTGTCTCCCAATAATGTGCAATCTGAGTGTGTATCCTCTCCAAATAACGTGTAATCAGAGTATGTATCGTCTCCCAATAACGTGTAATCAGAGTATGTATCGTCTCCCAATAACGTATAATCTGAGTGTGTATTGTCTCCAATTATTGTGTAATCAAAGTGTGTATTGTCTCCAATTATTGTGTAATCAGAGCGTGTATCGTCTCCAATTATTGTGTAACCAGTGTGTGTATCGTCTCCAATTATTTTGTAATCAGAGCGTGTATTGTCTCCAATTATTGTGTAATCAGTGTGTGTATCGTCTCCCAATAACTTGTAGTCAGTGCGTGTATCGTCTCCCAATATCGTGTAATCAGTGTGTGTATAGTCTCCTAATAACGTGTAATCAGAGTCTGTATCATCTCACAATAATGTGAAATCAGAATGTGTATCGTCTCCCAATATCGTGTAATCAGTGTGTGTATTGCTCCCAATAACTTGTAGTCATTGTGTGTATCGTCTCCCAATAACGTGTAATTAGAGTGTGTATCGTCTCACAATAATGTGAAATCAGAATGTGTATCTTCTCCCAATATCGTGTAATCAGTGTGTGTATTGCTCCCAATAACTTGTAATCAGAGTGTGTATCGTCTCCCAATAACGTGTAATCTGAGTGTGTATCGTCTCCAATTATTGTGCAATCAAAGTGTGTATTGTCTCCAATTATTGTGTAATCAGAGCGTGTATCGTCTCCAATTATTGTGTAATTAGAGTGTGTATCGTCTCCAATTATTGTGTAATCAGAGCGTGTATCGTCTCCAATTATTGTGTAATCAGTGTGTGTATCGTCTCCCAATAACTTGTAGTCAGTGCGTGTATCGTCTCCCAATATCGTGTAATCAGTGTGTGTATAGTCTCCCAATAACGTGTAATCAGAGTCTGTATCATCTCACAATGTGAAATCAGAATGTGTATCGTCTCCCAATATCGTGTAATCAGTGTGTGTATTGCTCCCGATAACTTGTAGTCATTGTGTGTATCGTCTCCCAATAACGTGTAATTAGAGTGTGTATCGTCTCACAATAATGTGAAATCAGAATGTGTATCTTCTCCCAATATCGTGTAATCAGTGCGTGTATTGCTCCCAATAACTTGTAATCAGAGTGTGTATCGTCTCCCAATAACGTGTAATCAGAGTGTGTATCGTCTCCCAATAACGTGTAATCTGAGTGTGTATCGTCTCCAATTATTGTGTAATCAAAGTGTGTATTGTCTCCAATTATTGTGTAATCAGAGCGTGTATCGTCTCCCAATATCGTGTAATCAGTGTGTGTATCGTCTCCCAATAATGTGTAATCAAAGTGTGTATTGTCTCCCAATAATGTGCAATCTGAGTGTGTATCCTCTCCAAATAACGTGTAATCAGAGTATGTATCGTCTCCCAATAACGTATAATCTGAGTGTGTATTGTCTCCAATTATTGTGTAATCAAAGTGTGTATTGTCTCCAATTATTGTGTAATCAGAGCGTGTATCGTCTCCAATTATTGTGTAATCAGTGTGTGTATCGTCTCCAATTATTTTGTAATCAGAGCGTGTATTGTCTCCAATTATTGTGTAATCAGTGTGTGTATCGTCTCCCAATAATTTGTAGTCAGTGCGTGTATCGTCTCCCAATATCGTGTAATCAGTGTGTGTATAGTCTCCTAATAACGTGTAATCAGAGTCTGTATCATCTCACAATAATGTGAAATCAGAATGTGTATCGTCTCCCAATATCGTGTAATCAGTGTGTGTATTGCTCCCAATAACTTGTAATCATTGTGTGAATCGTCTCCCAATAACGTGTAATTAGAGTGTGTATCGTCTCACAATAATGTGAAATCAGAATGTGTATCTTCTCCCAATATCGTGTAATCAGTGTGTGTATTGCTCCCAATAACTTGTAATCAGAGTGTGTATCGTCTCCCAATAACGTGTAATCTGAGTGTGTATCGTCTCCAATTATTGTGTAATCAGAGCGTGTATCGTCTCCAATTATTGTGTAATCAGTGTGTGTATCGTCTCCCAATAACTTGTAGTCAGTGCGTGTATCGTCTCCCAATATTGTGTAATCAGTGTGTGTATAGTCTCCCAATAACGTGTAATCAGAGTCTGTATCATCTCACAATGTGAAATCAGAATGTGTATCGTCTCCCAGTATCGTGTAATCAGTGTGTGTATTGCTCCCAATAACTTGTAGTCATTGTGTGTATCGTCTCCCAATAACGTGTAATTAGAGTGTGTATCGTCTCACAATAATGTGAAATCAGAATGTGTATCTTCTCCCAATATCGTGTAATCAGTGTGTGTATTGCTCCCAATAACTTGTAATCAGAGTGTGTATCGTCTCCCAATAACGTGTAATCAGAGTGTGTATCGTCTCCCAATAACGTGTAATCTGAGTGTGTATCGTCTCCAATTATTGTGTAATCAAAGTGTGTATTGTCTCCAATTATTGTGTAATCAGAGTGTGTATCGTCTCCAATTATTGTGTAATCAGAGCGTGTATCGTCTCTAATTATTGTGTAATCAATGTGTGTATCGTCTCCCAATAACTTGTAGTCAGTGCGTGTATCGTCTCCCAATATCGTGTAATCAGTGTGTGTATAGTCTCCCAATAACGTGTAATCAGAGTCTGTATCATCTCACAATAATGTGAAATCAGAATGTGTATCGTCTCCCAATATCGTGTAATCAGTGTGTGTATTGCTCCCAATAACTTGTAGTCATTGAGTGTATCGTCTCCCAATAACGTGTAATTAGAGTGTGTATCGTCTCACAATAATGTGAAATCAGAATGTGTATTTTCTCCCAATATCGTGTAATCAGTGTGTGTATTGCTCCCAATAACTTGTAATCAGAGTGTGTATCGTCTCCCAATAACGTGTAATCAGAGTGTGTATCGTCTCCCAATAACGTGTAATCTGAGTGTGTATCGTCTCCAATTATTGTGTAATCAAAGTGTGTATTGTCTCCAATTATTGTGTAATCAGAGCGTGTATCGTCTCCAATTATTGTGTAATCAGAGTGTGTATCGTCTCCAATTACTGTGTAATCAGAGCGTGTATCGTCTCCAATTATTGTGTAATCAGTGTGTGTATTGTCTCCCAATAACTTGTAGTCAGTGTGTGTATCTTCTCCCAATATCATGTAATCAGTGTGTATCGTCTCCCAATAACGTGTATCCAGAGTGTGTATCGTCTCACAATAATTCGAAATCAGACTGTGTATCGTCTCCCAATATCGTGTAATCAGTGTGTGTATCAATCAATCAATCAATCAATCAATGTTTACTTATATAGCCCTAAATCACTAGTGTCTCAAAGGGCTGCACAAACCACCACGACATCCTCGGTAGGCCCACATAAGGGCAAGGAAAACTCACACCCAGTGGGACGTCGGTGACAATGATGACTATGAGAACCTTGGAGAGGAGGAAAGCAATGGATGTCGAGCGGGTATAACATGATACTGTGAAAGTTCAATCCACAATGGATCCAACACAGTCGCGAGAGTCCAGTCCAAAGCGGATCCAACACAGCAGCGAGAGTCCCGTTCACAGCGGAGCCAGCAGGAAACCATCCCAAGCGGAGGCGGATCAGCAGCGCAGAGATGTCCCCAGCCGATACACAGGCAAGCAGTACATGGCCACCGGATCGGACCGGACCCCTCCACAAGGGAGAGTGGGACATAGAAGAAAAAGAAAAGAAACGGCAGATCAACTGGTCTAAGAAGGGAGTCTATTTAAAGGCTAGAGTATACAAATGAGTTTTAAGGTGAGACTTAAATGCTTCTACTGAGGTGGTATCGTCTCCCAATATCGTGTAATCAGAGTGTGTATCGTCTCACAATAATGTGAAATCAGAATGTGTATCGTCTCCCAATAATCAATCAATCAATCAATGTTTACTTATATAGCCCTAAATCACTAGTGTTTCAAAGGGCTGCACAAACCACCACGACATCCTCGGTAGGCCCACATAAGGGCAAGGAAAACTCACACCCAGTGGGACATCGGTGACAATAATGATCCAGTGGGACGTCTGTGACAATAATGATTATGAGGACCTTAGAGAGGAGGAAAGCAATGGATGTCGAGCGGGTCTAACATGATACTGTGAAAGTTCAATCCACAATGGATCCAACACGGTCGCGAGAGTCCAGTCCAAAGCGGGTCCAACTCAGCAGCGAGAGTCCCGTTCACAGCGGAGCCAGCAGGAAACCATCCCAAGCGGAGGCGGCTCAGCAGCGCAGAGATGTCGAGGCGGATCAGCAGCGCAGAGATGTCCCCAGCCGATACACAGGCAAGCAGTACATGGCCACCGGATCGGACCGGACCCCCTCCACAGGGGAGAGTGGGACATAGAAGAAAAAGAAAAGAAACAGCAGATCAACTGGTCTAAAAAGGGAGTCTATTTAAAGGCTACAGTATACAAATGAGTTTTAAGGTGAGACTTAAATGCTTCTACTGAGGTGGCATCTCGAACTGTTACCGGGAGGGCATTCCAGAGTACTGGAGCCCGAACGGAAAACGCTCAATAGCCCGCAGACTTTTTTTGGGCTTTGGGAATCACTAACAAGCCGGAGTCCTTTGAACGCAGATTTCTTGCCGGGACATATGGTACAATACAATCGGCAAGATAGGATGGAGCTAGACCGTGTAGTATTTTATACGTAAGTAGTAAAACCTTAAAGTCACATCTTAAGTGCACAGGAAGCCAGTGCAGGTGAGCCAGTACAGGCGTAATGTGATCAAACTTTCTTGTTCTTGTCAAAAGTCTAGCAGCCGCATTTTGTACCAACTGTAATCTTTTAATGCTAGACATGGGGAGACCCGAAAATAATACGTTACAGTAGTCGAGGCGAGACGTAACAAACGCATGGATAATGATCTCAGCGTCTTTAGTGGACAGAATGGAGCGAATTTTAGCGATATTACGGAGATGAAAGAAGGCCGTTTTAGTAACGCTTTTAATGTGTGCCTCAAAGGAGAGAGTTGGGTCGAAGATAATACCCAGATTCTTTACCGTGTCGCCTTGTTTAATTGTTTGGTTGTCAAATGTTAGAGTTGTATTATTAAATAGAGTTCGGTGTCTAGCAGGACCGATAATCAGCATTTCCGTTTTTTTGGCGTTGAGTTGCAAAAAGTTAGCGGACATCCATTGTTTAATTTCATTAAGACACGCCTCCAGCTGACTACAATCCGGCGTGTTGGTCAGCTTTAGGGGCATGTAGAGTTGGGTGTCATCAGCATAACAGTGAAAGCTAACACCGTATTTGCGTATGATGTCACCTAGCGGCAGCATGTAGATGCTGAAGAGTGCAGGGCCAAGGACCGAACCCTGGGGAACTCCACACGTTACCTTAACGTAGTCCGAGGTCACATTGTTATGGGAGACACACTGCATCCTATCAGTAAGATAAGAGTTAAACCAAGACAGGGCTAAGTCTGACATACCAATTCGTGTTTTGATACGTTCTAATAAAATATTATGATCGACGGTATCGAAAGCAGCGCTAAGATCGAGGAGCAGCAACATAGATGACTCATCAGAATCCATCGTTAGCAATAGATCATTAGTCATTTTTGCGAGGGCTGTCTCCGTCGAGTGATTTGCCCTGAAACCGGATTGAAAGGTTTCACATAGATTGTTAGACGCTAAGTGTTCATTTAACTGCTCCGCAACAATTTTTTCGAGGATTTTTGAAATAAAGGGAAGGTGAGACACCGGTCGGTAGTTTACCATGAGGTCAGGATCGAGGTTAGGTCTTTTAAGAAGAGGATGAATAACCGCTTTTTTGAATGCTAGGGGAACAGTGCCCGAGGAAAGTGATAAGTTTATAATATTTAGCACTGATGGACCTAATAATACAAAGAGCTCCTTGATCAGTTTCCCAGGAAGAGGGTCAAGTAAACATGTTGTTTGTTTTATTCCATTTACACGTTGTAACAATTCCTCTAATGTTATTTCCTCAAAACGAGAGAAACTATTTTGGAGGGCAGTATCCGCCGTATATACAATCGTGTCAGTGTTAATAGAACCCCGTTGTAGCTGGGACGCATTGTCTTTAATCTCCTTTCTAATGACTTCAATTTTCTTACTAAAGAATTGCATAAAGTCATCAGCTGAGTGGGTGGAGCTACTGGAAGGAGTCCCTTGTTGGGTTAGTGATGCTACCGTACTAAACAAAAATTTAGGATCGTTTTTATTACGGTGGATGAGATTTGAGTAATAATTAGCTTTAGCTAAGGTAAGCATGCGTTTATAAGTTATTAAACCATCACTAAATGCTTGATGGTGCACCTCAAGTTTAGTCGTGCGCCATTTGCGTTCCAGCTTTCTGCATAATAATTTCTGAGCTCTAGTTTCTTCTGTAAACCACGGGGTGCGCTTTTTTGGAGCCTTTTTTAACTTTAGCGGTGCTATGTTATCAATGGTTTCGCGCAGGGCGTCGTTAAAGTTGTTAGTGAGGTTATCAATAGAGCCCACATACTTTGGGAATGGTGCCATTACCGAGGGCAGTAGGTCAGCAAGAGTTGTCGTTGTGGCCGTATTAATGTTGCGGCTGCTATAGCAGTTATTATTATTATTAGTTTGACGAACATGCGTCTGAACCTCGAATTTTATAAGGTAATGATCGGACAATACTTTAGTATACGGGAGTATCGTAACTTTGGAAGCGGTGATACCCCTGACAAGCACTAGGTCTATCGTATTACCGTTGCGATGCGTGGGTTCATTTATTATTTGTGTGAGACCACAGCTATCAATTATAGTCTGGAGCGCTACGCACGGTGGGTCCGATGGGGTATTCATATGGATATTAAAGTCCCCCATTATGATTATATTATCGGCGTGTGTCACTAGATCAGCAACGAACTCTGAGAATTCATTGATAAAGTCCGAACAGGGCCCTGGGGGGCGGTAGATAACAGCCAGGTGTAGAGGCAGCGGTGTGACAGACCTCATAGTAAGCACCTCAAACGATTTATATTTATTATTTATGTTAGGACTAAGGTTAAAGTTTTCGTTGTATATTAGTGCGACCCCCCCACCCCTTTTAAGCGGACGGGCAATATGCGCATGTGTAAAGTTAGGAGGACATGCCTCATTTAGCGCAAAAAAGTCGTTTGGTTTAAGCCAGGTTTCACTGAGACCGATGACGTTAAGATTGTTGTCTCTGATGATATCATTAACTAACAACGTTTTGGGAGACAATGATCTTATGTTTAAAAAACCTATATTATAGGTAGTGGGCTGTTTTAGGGAATTTTTGATCAAATTATCCGTAGTAGCAATATTAATAATGTTGTGTTTATTATGCCCAGTGCATTCAGTATAATTACGACCATATCTAGGAATTGATACGACGGGAATGTTCCGATTGTTTGATTGTTGCTTTGATAAACTGCACGCATCATGGTTAGCCTCCTCAGTAACGGGGATTTTCCGATTGTTTGTTTGTTGCTTTGATAAACTGCACGCATCATAGTTAGCCACCTCAGTAAAACACATGTCCAACTCTGAAACACTCAAAGCAGAAAAAACTTGTTCTAATTTAACTGACTCCTTACCCAGACCAGTAGTCTCGCATCCTTTATTTAAATCCGTCTTCAGGGTGGAGGGAAGTGGTGTTCTGTGGGGATTAGCCTTCTGCTTTGTTTTTAGCCCCGCTCGACATCCGCGTTTCCGATCACACCGCTGGCGTCTGCTCCGTAGACGGCCCCCGCTGCTACTAGACTCCGCTGCTTCACAGGCCGCTGGATGTAGCCGCCGACGTATCCCCATGCTAGTTAGCATGTTTAGCACGCCCGCGTCTATCAGTCCAAAACGGCCCGATATGTCCATATCCAGAAGTGTCTGGCGGTCGTACGTGATCACGGAGTGACCACGATGCGAGCCAGCCATGAAGTCTGCAGAACTGTCCGGCATTTCCGCCAAATGTTCCATCTTTAGCAAGAGCACCGCAGTGTCGCAGCCCGTCCGGGCGCCGCCATCTTGCCATTATATATTATATATATATAATGTGTAATCAGAGTGTGTATCGTCTCCCAATAACGTGTAATCTGAGTGTGTATCGTCTCCAATTATTGTGTAATCAAAGTGTGTATTGTCTCCAATTATTGTGTAATCAGAGTGTGTATCGTCTCCAATTATTGTGTAATCAGAGCGTGTATCGTCTCCAATTATTGTGTAATCAGTGTGTGTATTGTCTCCCAATAACTTGTAGTCAGTGTGTGTATCGTCTCCCAATATCATGTAATCAGTGTGTGTATTGTCTCCCAATAACGTGTATCCAGAGTGTGTATCGTCTCACAATAATTCGAAATCAGTGTGTGTATCGTCTCCCAATATCGTGTAATCAGTGTGTGTATCGTCTCCCAATATCGTGTAATCAGAGTGTGTATCGTCTCACAATAATGTGAAATCAGAATGTGTATCGTCTCCCAATAATGTGTAATCAGAGTGTGTATCGTCTCCCAATAACGTGTAATCAGAGTCTGTATTGTCTCCCAACAATGTGTAATCAGGGTGTGTATTCTCTCCCAATATCGTGTAATCAGTGTGTGTATCGTCTCACAATAACGTGTACTCAGAGTGTGTATCGTGTAAAGTTTCTGTTATTGAGCAGATGTATCAAAATATCGCACTTTCTCCTTTCGCTCCATGCGGAGAATCCACAGCGAGACAGAAAGACGCTTGGTAGTTGATACTGTTTCCTGATTGGCTCTTAGTGTGTCCCTCCCATCGCTCGGTGACACTTTCTGTTTCCTGTTTACACGGTCCCCAGAACTGCATCTAGCTTCATAATTTCCGGTTTCTTGCCACTAAAAAAATATAAATATATATATATATAAAACGCATTTTATACAGATATTGATTATCTGTAGTGGTTTGTGTTGTGGTTTGTGCAGCCCTTTGACACACTAGTGATTTAGGGCTATATAAGTAAACATTGATTGATTGATTATATATATAATATACTGATATCCTTGTATCGGCCCAGCCCTATCGACACAATACCTGTCCAAAATATTATTGGCATTGATGCTTGTTTCAATGTGACCCTGGAATACAAAAACACTTCATCACTCTCTCTTCTGGTCGTCCTATCTGGTGTTTCTTCTTAGCCCCCCCCCCCCCGGCAATCAAAAGGCCGTCACGCAGGAACACGTCCCCCCTCTCAAGCGACACTGTCAGCTTTATGGATGTTCTGCAGCCTGAGCGCTCACTCGCCCGCAGTCAAACGCGTGCCATACCGAGACGGCCTGCAGGTCTTGTGCGGGTCTAAACCGAAGAGGGCGGGGCTTGTTCGTTGGCAGGAAGTGTGAGACAACAACATGGCATTGCCAAAAAAGGAAAGCATGGATGCAGACTACTTTAAGTGTTCACAAGGCACATTAAAAATTTATGTTGCAATATTGCAGGGGTGTCCAAAGTGCGGCCCGCAGCTAATCGTTTACCGGCCCGCCACACATTCTGCAAAAATTGCAAAATTGATAGTATTGCAAAAATAAAAAAAAAACATTAAAAAAAAGTGTAATGAGGTGTAATCTAATGAGAAAAAGTGGCAATGTTGATACAAAGCTGCCATGCAAGGAGTTTTTTGGTTCCTTTTGTCTTTATTTTCTTTTTTTTCCATTACTCCAAAAAAATTTAAAAAAAATCAATGTTATAGTGATTTACTATTTAAAAATGATCACTTTAAAATGTTTTATGTGGAAAAAATATTGCATATGTTGTGTGGTTGCCATATAAAAACGTCAACGTTTTGACAAAAGAGCATAAAACAAACCAAAATAATAGTTTAAACTTAAAATCGACAGATATATCGGAAGTTGATCTTGAAATTTAAGTGTTAAAAGTAAAAATAAAGAAAAGTAATAAAAATGTATCACTTTATGAGTGGGGAACCTTTCGGATCTCAAATATATTTAGTAGGATTTTATTTAACTTTTCACTGTGATTACTCAAAAATATTAAATTATTAAAATCAATGGTGTCCTGCATTATTGATCTTTGAGGGCTTTAATTGCTAAATGAAGGAACTCTCCTGAAGGAATCAATAGAGTACAATCCATCTATCCATCTATCCATCTGTCTATCCATCTATCTATCTATCTATCTATCTATCTATCTATCTATCTATCTATCTATCTATACATACCTATATCTGCGGCTTATAGTCCGGTGCGAGTAATATACGGAAACATTTTTTTTTTTTACCTAAAATTTAGTGAGTGCTGCTTTTATATCGGTGCGCTCTATAGTCGGGAAAACGCGGTACGTTTTACAGGTCACATTCAATTCGCTTTCTGACCGTCTTTTCAGGACGTGCCGTTTTGCGGGCGCCCATACTTACGTGCCTCCACTTTGACTGTGTCCTCTCCCCGTTGTGGTATTTATCTTCCATACAGAGTCTACTGACAGAAGTTCCAAATGTACGCTACTTTGTATTCGAAATGGCAACAGCGGAGGACGCACGTGCATGTACGAGCCAGTCTGCCCCACAACAAGAGGATAGAGAAAAAGAAGGAGCTTATTGACTACAACGGCGGACTCGCGCAAAACACTTTGGCTACATTTTTACCATATATGGACGTCAGACTTAGGGAAAATGTCCCAAATTTTACAAATTCAAACGTCTCGTTTGGAGGAAATGTGAAGGAAGGCAAGATTGTTTTCTACATATCTCCACCATATCTTCATTGAACATTGTTGTGACCATGTAAGGAGCCTACTCAGTGGCCTAGGGGTTAGAGGTTGTGAGTTCAAACCCCGGTCGAGTCATACCAAAGACTATAAAAATGGGACCAGTTACCTCCCTGCTTGGCACTCAGCATCAAGGGCTGGAATTGGGGGTTAAGTCACCAAAAATTATTCCCGGGTGTGGCCACCGCTGCTGCTCACTGCTCCCCTCACCTCCCAGGGGGTGAACAAGGGTGACGAGTCAAAGGCAGAGAATAATATAATTTCGCCACACCTAGTGTGTGTGTGACAATCA
The DNA here is from genome assembly GCF_033978795.1 of Nerophis ophidion. Classification (NCBI taxonomy): domain Eukaryota; kingdom Metazoa; phylum Chordata; class Actinopteri; order Syngnathiformes; family Syngnathidae; genus Nerophis; species Nerophis ophidion. The sequence continues at coordinate 47,769,070 of NC_084620.1, read as the reverse complement.
TTGGTACTTTAACTTTAACTTTAAAAACACAAATGTTGAGATAGGGAACACTTTATTCAAAACAATACAACAGAATGTACTTTTATGAACAGTAGTTTGATAAAGTGATGTAATAATCGTGTACAGTGTCTACCTTACCTTTCTGTCAAACACACAATCAGCAGCTTCTCCATATTTTTGTGTGGAAGTCTTTTCCTAGACACGGCACCGGAGCCAAGCGTGCAGGTTTGACAAGGTTTTTAATGATAATGTTGTCAACAAAAGTTTTCTCTCCTAGTAGAACGTGACTTTAAAGTCACGTCCGTATCCTCTCCCTCCTCCTGCTCCCGGCCGCTTAATGTTACAGACAACAGATGATTAGATTAACACGTACCACCTGTGTTATCTAATTACCTGCTAGCTGTGTCTCGCCGTCAGTACTGCCACGCCCCCCGTCTGATGGCGCTCTGTCCTCAGCACCATGGACAGAGGCGGTGACTTTTGCTCCTGCTAGCTACATCTCTACAATGTTTGCTTTGTAACTTGAAGCGTAACATCGAGCTCGTATTGCAAAACACTCTTAAGTTGAGGTATTGTTATAGTCGGTGTCTCGCTAATTTAGGGAAGGGGTCATGCTCTGCATTAAAATATTTCGCAATTCATACGTCCGATGTTACACAAATGGGAAGTCCAGCCAGATCCATCATCCATGAGTGAGATCGGCCAATACCGATCACATGTAACGATTGTCAACAGTACTCTCCATAAAATTACACTTTAACAATATCAACACAATATCGACTAAGAGTACTTCCTTATTCTCTCTGATTACATCAAAATGTCAAGTCGTATGCAATAACCAGACACAAGGTGATTCCTGGGCGCGGCCCTCGCTGCTGCTCACTGCTCCCCTCACCTTCTAGGGGGGTGAACAAGGGGATGGGTCAAATGTGACTACACACCATCCTTTTCACGCTGAGCTCAAGCACTCCCGCACTTTGTGGACGCCGTCTCTTCCACATTCCTTGTAAGGGTTTTTGCCATGTTCCAGCATATTTTGTTTTGTTTACATCGTACCACTTCCCTTTTGATCTGGCTTTTTGTTTGTTCATTTAATCATTAGATACCTTTTTTTTACTACATGCTGCCTCCTCGTTCGTCGGCATTTTAAAATCACAGCAACTTTTGTAATATACTTATTAATGTCCTGTTAATATCTGCTTACACTTCTTCAACTTTACATAGCACTTATTTGTTTTGTGTCAAACTAGCTTAGCGGTTAGCTTAGATATAAGCATGCATACTCCTGGCGCAACACGTTTAGCCTTGTCCGCCAGTGATAATGCTACTTGATACTGAGTAACGCAAATGTTTTTCTGTAATGGAGGTGCTTATTTTTTAGTTTAGGGCATCGGCTTCACACTGTGTATGGAGACATGCAATTAGAATAGAATAGAATAAAGTAAAAAGTCAGCACCACAGTTCGCTCACAATAGACAATAAACATTTCGGCATTTTTACATGTGAATAATATAAATACAGTCTATTATGCAGTGTTATTCACATGTTAATAATAATAATTCAGTCTATTATACAGCATTATTCACATGTTAATAATATTAATACAGTCTATTTTATTATACAGCATTTAATCACATGTGAATGACATAAATACAGTCTATTTTACATCATTATTCGTATGTGAATAATATTAATACAGTCTATTATATATCATTATTCACATGTGAATACTATAAATACAGTCAATAATACAGCATTATTCACATGTGAATAATATAAATACAGTCTATTATACAGCATTATTCACATGTGAATGACATAATTACAGTATATTTTACAGCATTATTCACATGTGAATAATATTAATACAGTCTATTATATAGCATTATTCACATGTGAATACTATAAATACAGTCTATTATACAGCATTATTCACATGTGAATACTATAAATACAGTCAATAATACAGCATTATTCACATGTGAATACTATAAATACAGTCTATTATACAGCATTATTGACATGTGAATAATATAAATACAGTATTATACAGCATTATTCACATGTGAATAACATAAATACAGTCTATTATAAAGCATTATTCACATTTGAATACTATGAATACAGTCTACTATAAAGCATTATTCACATGTGAATAACAAATACAGTCTATTATACAGTATTATTCACATATGAATAATATAAACACAGTCTATTACACAGCATTATTCACATGTGAATAACATAAATACCGTCTACTATACAGCATTATTCACATGTGAATACTATAAATACAGTCTATTATACAGCATTATTCACATGTGAATAACATAAATCGGTCTATTATACAGCATTATTCACATTTGAATACTATAAATACAGTCTATTATAAAGCATTATTCACATGTGAATTTCAAATACTATTATACAGCATTATTCACATGTGAATAGTATAAACACAGTCTATTACACAGCATTATTCACATTTAAATAACATAAATACAGTCTAGTATACAGCATTATTCACATTTGAATACTATACAAACAGTCTATTATAAAGCATTATTCACATGTGAATAACAAATACAGTCTATTATACAGCATTTTTCACATTTGAATACTATAAATACAGTCTATTATAAAACATTATTCACATGTGAATAACAAATACCGTCTATTATACAGCATTATTCACATGTGAATAAATAAATACAGTCTTTTATACAGCATTATTCACATGTGAATACTATAAATACAGTCTATTATACAACATTATTCACATGTGAATAAAATAAATACAGTCTATTATACGGCATTATTCACATGTGAATACTATACAGTCTATTATACAGCATTATTCACATGTGAATACTACGAATACAGTCTATTATACATTTAATTAATTAATTAATGTGTGAATTAATTAAAACATTTAATTCGCTACTAGCTTGTCAGCCGGGGAACTCAAAATAAATAGAGTATGTATGAAATGAAATCTCGAAAGAACTGAACAGCCGTGTATTTAAGTGTTGTGTTTGCGGTGTGGCGTGGCGTTCATAGTGTTTATGTCCTGTGTGGATCTGTGGAGTGACATCTTCCGGGAAAAAAAAAACACTTCATCTTTTAAAAGGAAGCTCCTCGGTAAAATACAATTGAGCCACTGAATAAAACATTATGTGGGTCTGATGCTGCCTGCAAAATGGCGCGAGCGGGCCAAAAAGGAGTGTATTTTTTTAGGGACTCATTTCACTCAATGCCACGACATTAGGTACACCTGAAGAAGCTAGTGCCATCCAGTACGTGTTTCTGGTACTTAACGTACTTGGAGCTCCTTCCAGGTACACGAGCCGTGCTGCGATGGAGACGAAAACAAAGTGGACTAAAACCGGGAAGGGGGAAGTCGTTCATTATTGATGACCCAGTCTCTGCCAAGATGCCAGAAATAGACTCAAAGCCACACTTTGCTCATAATCACAACATACTTCACCTACTAGTACTAATATACTTTCTTGTGTATTACGTACTTCACCTACTAGTACTTGTATACATGCTTGTGTATTACGTACTTCACCTACTAGTACTAATATACTTTCTTGTGTATTACGTACATCACCTACTAGTACTTGTATACATGCTTGTGTATTACGTACTTCACCTAATAGTACTTGTAGACTTCCTTGTGTATTATATACTTCACCTACTAGTACTAATATACTTTGTTGTGTATTAGGTACATCACCTACTAGTACTAATATACTTTGTTGTGTTTTACGTACTTCAACTACTAGTACTAATATACTTTGTTGTGTATTAGGTACATCACCTACTAGTACTAATATACTTTGTTGTGTATTACGTACTTCACCTACTAGTACTAATATACTTTCTTGTGTATTACGTACTTCACCTACTTGTACTTCCATACTTGCTTGTGTATTACGTACTTCACCTACTAGTACTTGTATACTTTCTTTTTTAATAAGTACATCACCTACTAGTACTTCTATACTTACTTGTTTAGTACGTACTTCACCTACTAGTACTAATATACTTTGTTGTGTTTTACGTACTTCAACTAGTAGTACTAATATAATTTCTTGTGTATTACATACTTCACCTACTAGTACTAATATACTTTCTTGTGTATTACGTACATCACTTACTAGTACTTCTATACTTGCTTGTTTAGTACGTACTTCACCTACTAGTACTTGTATACTTTGTTGTGTTTTACGTACTTCACCTACTAGTACTAATATAATTTCTTCTGTATTACGTACTTCACCTACTAGTACTTCTATACTTGCTTGTGTATTACATAGTTCACCTACTAGTAATAATATACTTGCTTGTGTATTACATACTTCACCTACTAGTACTAATATACTTTCTTGTGTATTACGTACTTCACCTACTAGTACTTCTATACTTGCTTGTGTATTACATAGTTCACCTACTAGTAATAATATACTTGCTTGTGTATTACATACTTCACCTACTAGTACTAATATACTTTCTTGTGTATTACGTACTTCACCTACTAGTACTTCTATACTTGCTTGTGTATTACATACTTCACCTACTAGTAATAATATACTTGCTTGTGTATTACATACTTCACCTACTAGTACTAATATACTTGCTTGTGTATTACATACTTCACTTACTAGTACTAATATACTTTCTTGTGTATTACATACTTGACCTACTAGTACTTGTATACATTCTTGTGTATTACGTACATCACCTACTAGTACTAATATACTTTCTTATGTATTATGTACATCACCTACTAGTACTAATTTACTTGCTTGTGTATTACATACATCACCTACTAGTACTTGTATACTTTCTTGTGTTTTATGTACATCATCTTCTAGTACTAATATACTTTCTTGTGTATTACGTACTTCACCTACTAGTACTTGTATACTTTCTTGTGTATTACGTACTTCACCTACTAGTACTTGTATACTTTCTTGTGTTTTATGTACATCATCTTCTAGTACTAATATACTTTCTTGTGTATTACGTACTTCACCTACTAGTACTTCTATACTTGCTTGTGTATTACATACTTCACCTACTAGTACTAATATACTTGCTTGTGTATTACATACTTCACCTAATAGTACTTGTAGACTTCCTTGTGTATTATATACTTCACCTACTAGTACTAATATACTTTGTTGTGTATTACGTACATCACCTACTAGTACTAATATATGTTCTTGTGTATTACGTACGTCACCTACTAGTACTAATATACTTTCTTGTGTATTACGTACTTCACCTACTAGTACTAATATACTTTCTTGTGTATTACGTACTTCACCCACTAGTACTTGTATACTTGCTTGCGTATCACGTACATCACCTAAAAGTACTTGTATACTTTCTTGTGTATTACGTACTTTACCTACTAGTACTTGTATACTTTCTTGTGTATTATGTACATCACCTACTAGTACTAGTATACTTTCTTGGGTATTACGTACTTCACTTACTAGTACTTGTATACCTTCTTGTGTATTACATATTTCACCTACTTGTACTTCCATACTTGCTTGTGTATTACGTACTTCACCTACTAGTACTAATATACTTTCTTGTGTATTACGTACTTCACCTACTAGTACTAATATACTTGCTTGTGTATTACATACATCACCTACTAGTACTAATATACTTTCTTGTGTATTACGTACTTCACCTACTAGTACTAATATACTTTCTTGTGTATTACGTACTTCACCTACTAGTACTTGTATACTTTCTTGTGTATTACGTACTTCACCTACTAGTACTTGTATACTTTCTTGTGTATTACGTACATCATCTACTAGTACTAAGATACTTTCTTGTGTATTACGTATTTCACCTTCTAGTACTTGTAAACTTTATTGTGTATTATTTACTTCACCTACAAATACTAATATACTTTCTTGTGTATTACGTACATCACCTACTAGTACTAATATACTTGCTTGTGTATTACGTACTTCACCTACTAGTACCAATATACTTTCTTGTGTATTACATACTTCACCTACTAGTACTTGTATACTTTCTTGTGTAGTACGTACATCACCTACTAGTACTATTATACTTACTTGTGTATTACGTACATCACTTACTAGTACTAATATACTTTCTTGTGTATGGCGTACTTCACATTAATAGTGCTTGTATACTTGCTTGTGTATAACGTACATCACCTACTAGTACTTGTATACTTGCTTGTGTATTACGTACATCACCTACTAGTACTAATATACTTTCTTGTGTATTACGTACATTACGTACTAGTACTAATGTACTTGCTTGTGTATTACGTACATCACCTACTTGTACCTCCATACTTACTTGTGTATTACGTACTTCACTTACTAGTACTTTTATACTTGATTGTGTTTTATTTACATCACCTACTAGTACTAATATACTTTCTTTTGTATTACGTACATCACCTTCTAGTACTTCTATACTTGTTTGTTTTGTACGTACTTTACCTACTGGTATTAATTTACTTTCTTGTGTTTTATGTACTTCACCTACTAGTACTAATATAATTTCTTGTGTATTACGTACATCCCCTTCTAGTACTTCTATACTTGTTTGTTTAGTACGTACTTTACCTACTAGTACTAATATTCTTGCTTGTGTATTACGTACATCACCTACTGGTACTAATATACTTTCTTGAGTATTATATACATCACCTACTAGTACTAATATACTTTCTTGTGTATTACGTACTTCACCTACTAGTACTTGAATACCTTCTTGTGTTTTACGTACTTCACCTACTTGTACTTCTATACTTGCTTGTGTATTACATACTTCACCTACTAGTACCTCTATACTTGCTTGATTAGTACATACTTCACCTACTGGTACTAATATACTTTGTTGTGTTTTACGTATTTCATCTACTCGTACTAGTATAATTTATTGTGTATTACGTACTTCACCTACTAGTACTAATATTTTTGCTTGTGTATTACGTACATCACCTACTAGTACAAATATACTTCTGTTGTGTATTCCGTACATCACCTACTACTTCCAATCATTTGTGCTACATTTGTGCTGTACTTGTTTTGTCAAACTACTAATTCATAACCAGCCCCCCCAAACTTTTTCCAATCTTTTGTGCTACATTTGTGCTGTAAACATTTTTTGCCTAACAATTATAGTTTAGTAAAAACTTTGAAAACATTAATTGTGCCAGAAATAGACAACCAGCACAAACGGTGCTACATTTGTAGGGAATGAGCGGTAGAAAATGGATGGATAGAAGTGTGTGCACGGATTTGTCTTTCAAGGCAACTCCTGTCTTGGGAGCAGCAAAAATCAATATTCCGTCGACATCTTAATAAATCACAGGTGTGACGCATGCATGAGCACAGAACAATGTTGTGTCATGGTCATATAGTCTCTGTCTCTCTGAGTGTGCTGTCTGAAATTGTGACCAAGCAGTATCGTGGGGCTCTGCCAGAGAGTGGCCGCCCGACTTCACTTCCACACTTGGGGGACAAACATTTGTGCAGCAAGTTGCTCAAAAATTTGTATTTTCTGAGGGCCATATACATCTACTATTGGACACACAAATAACTATTTTTGTTTCCAAAGTTTGTTTTGAATAGAAAAACAAAGCTAAAGCACAGAAAAATATACCCACACATATTTTTCTATACGAAGAACGTCCTCTTGCAGAACTTTAACGCAGGATACCCGGTGTATTGTATATGATACACTCTATAAACAATGCCATTAGACTCTAAAGTATGCTGGGTTAATTTGCTGACCCAATTTATGGGTTGTTAGTGTTGAGTTAAAATTTGGAGTCTTTTTTATAAGGGCCATTTTCTGAGGGCCATCTACATCTACTATTGGACACACAAATAACTAATTTTGCTTCCAAAGTTTCCCATCCATCCATCCATCATCTTCCGCTTATCCGAGGTCGGGTCGCGGGGGCAACAGCCTAAGCAGGGAAACCCAGACTTCCCTCTCCCCAGCCACTTCGTCTAGCTCTTCCCGGGGGATCCCAAGGCGTTCCCAGGCCAGCCGGGAGACATAGTCTTCCCAACGTGTCCTGGGTCTTCCCTGTGGCCTCCTACCGGTTGGACGTGCCCTAAACACCTCCCTAGGGAGGCGTTCGGGTGGCATCCTGACCAGATGCCCGAACCACCTCATCTGGCTCCTCTCGATGTGAAGGAGCAGCGGCTTTACTTTGAGTTCCTCCCGGATGGCAGAGCTTCTCACCCTATCTCTAAGGGAGAGCCCCGCCACACGGCGGAGGAAACTCATTTCGACCGCTTGTACCCGTGATCTTATCCTTTCGGTCATGACCCAAAGCTCATGACCATAGGTGAGGATGGGAACGTAGATCGACCGGTAAATTGAGAGCTTTGCCTTCCGGCTCAGCTCCTTCTTCACCACAACGGATCGGTACAACGTCCGCATTACTGAAGACGCCGCACCGATCCGCCTGTCGATCTCACGATCCACTATTCCCCCACTCGTGAACAAGACTCCTAGGTATTTGAACTCCTCCACTTGGGGCAGGGTCTCCTCCCCAACCCGGAGATGGCATTCCAAAGTTTGTTTTGAATAGAAAGACAAAGCTAAAGCACAGAAAATAAAACCCACACATATTTTTCTATACGAGGAACGTCTTGTTGCAGAACTTTAATGCAGGATACCCAGTGTATTGTATGTGATACACTCTATAAACAATGCCATTAGACTCTAAAACATGCTGGGTTAATTTGGTGACCCAATTTATGGGTTGCTAGTGTTGAGTTAAAATTTGGAGTAATTTTTATGAAGGCTATTTTCTGAGGGCAATCTACATCTACTATTGGACACATAAATAACTATTTTTGCTTCCAAAGTTTGTTCTGAACGTAAAATACACCCACACATTTTTTTATACGAGGAAAGCCGCATGCAGAACTTTAATTTTAGATTTAGATTTAGATAGTACTTTATTCATTCCGTCAGGAGAGTTCCTTCAGGAAAATTACAATTTTCAGCACAATCCCATTCAAGATCAGACAAACATTACAGGGAGACAGAACAGGATTGCTGACGGGTCTGCCGGCTTCCAGCGCCCCTTACAAAAAAAGATGAGATACAGGTAAACATGGGGGGGGGGAAGATTAAAATGAAATAAAATAAATAAATAAAAATCGGTCTTAGCCTGGGCCTTGGAGAGGGGGTGCAGACTGAGGCCAAGGTGGGAAAAATAAAGCAGTATACCCGGTGTGTCGTATATGATACACTCTATAGACAATGCCGTTAGACTCTAAAACATGCTGGGTTAATTTTGTGACCCAATTTATGGGTTGCTAGTGTTGAGTTAAAATTTGGAGTCATTTTCATGAGGGCCATTTACTGAGGGCCATCTACATCTACTATTGGGTAGAGAAATAACTATTTTTGCTTTCAAAGTTTGTTTTGAACAAAAAAATAAACCCGTCAAGTCTTTGTGATCATGTTTTGTTTTAGTCACGTTCTGTTTGTTTTTTGGCTTCTCAGTTCCTGTTTTTGCACTTTCTGGTTTGTTTTGTCACCATGACTACCCATTAGTTTTCACCTGTCCTCATGTCTCACACCTGTTTTCCCTAATCACCACAGTATATTTTAAGCCACATTTGCAAAGTAGTCAGCCTGGCAACATCCCCTCCTTCACACCATCTATTACCTTCTATGCCTTCCATGCCGATGATCCATGCCCCTTGTCTTTTTCCAAGTAAGTTTTTTGTTATTCATGCCATTGTGCAAGTGTTTTGTTTTATGTTCATAGTTTTGTTTCATAGCCAAGTGTTTGTACCTCCTTGTGAGCGCCTTTTGTTTATTCCTTTTTTGTACTTGGTGTTAGAAAATGAAATATTCTTACATTCACATCTTGCCCGTGCCAACTTTCCTTTGCCTTCTGGAAAAACAAACCCCAAAGTCCACTCCAATCGCTCTGCACTTTGGGAAAACAATCTACGTCCAAGTCATAGTCCTGAAAAAACCCACACATATTTTTTATACGAGGAACGTCCTCTTGCAGCACTTTAACGTAAGGTACCTGGTGTATCGTATATGATACACTCTATAAACAGTGTCATTACACTCGAAAAAATGCTGGGTTAATTTGGTGACCCAATTTATGGGTTGCTGGGGTAAGTTAAATTTTGTCGTTATTTTTTTGAAGAGCAACCCATTTTAGGGGTTATAAGGGTATTATTTTAACTCAATTATGAACCATTGTTGGGTTGTTTTTCAATGAGTAACCCATTATTGGGTAAGAGGCTGCGTCATTTACCTTTTAAAGTGGCCCTCCATGTCATTTTATGTGGCCCGCAAAAGCCTGTAAATAATATGTGTCAATAGAATACCTTATTTTTACTTTCTTTACTTTCTTATTTTTTTACCAAAGGTTTTTGTTTTTTTCTAGTTTGACAGGGGGAAAAAATAGAATAGAATAAAATAGAATAGAATGTACTTTATTGATCCGTGGGGGAAAGTCAGCACCAAATAGTGTCCAATATTGCAAGAAATATTATATTAACTAACTTAGTTGGTCAAAATCCAAATATATCTGCCTAACTTATGATTTCGAAGCAAGTTATCCATCAAATTGTACATTATAGAAATGACCAATCGATTTTATTTAAAAATTTAGGCAGTTTTTTTCAGCATATTACTGTAAGTTGGAAAAAAAAACGACCAATGTCAGTTTTGTGTTTGTTTTTTTACTGTATAATCCACGGTTGAGGATTTTATGGCACCACATTTTATTATGGTAAAAAACTGGCAGCTGAGTTGCCAAAATGAAATTAAACAACGGTATTGTATTTCTATTTACAGTATTATGTTGTAAAAATAATAATAATTAAAAAAAAAACACACTTATATTTTACAGTAAAAGTCTAGCATTTAGGATGGCATTGTTTTTCCTGTAAAAAAGTGTTAAAATACACAGATTTTTTTTTTTACTCTTTACGTAATTTTTCTTTTTTAATATTTAAATTCATAGGCAAATTCATTAATTATTTACTGTTACATGCGGCTCGCTAATGGCAGCCATGACTGCGGTGTGGCCCTCAATAGAAATAAGTTTGACACCCCTGGTCTAGTGGGGCTGTCATTTTCTGTTATTTTTAGACTCCCTTAGTTCCTGTTTTGTGCACCTCTGGGTTTGTCTTGGTTTTTCTATGGGGAGTAATTGGGTTCACCTGCCTCTGGTTAGTGTTCGGCACGCTCACCTACCACTAATCAGAGAGATTTTGATCATATTGATCGCCACGCTCAGTCTGGCTTCCTTAGAGTAGAATAGAATAGAGTTTTATTGTCATTATTGCAGTGAACAGGTTAAAAGAAACTTCCAGGTTACCCTGGTATTTCTCGACTCCTAGTTTATGATTCCTGCACTAAGTGGTTATCTTAGCTTCCCGTGGGATCGGCACCTTTCTCTTGTTTTATGTTTTTTGGTACATTTGATTGACGAAGGTTAAATCATGTTCCTACCTGCAAGTCCTGTCCGGAGTCGTCCGTTTGCATCCTGGGGGGAACGGATCTCGCAGTAAGCTGCAACACCGCCATAACAGGGACAGGCTAAAGTTAAGTTAGAGAAAATGCAGTCCTTTATAAATGATTTCATGTTTCTCTCCGGCCCGGTAGCAAATGCGTTACAGACCGTTACCGGAACCAGTGGTTGGGGACCACTGGTTTAGGGCCTCAAAAAGGTGTTTCCAGAAGAAAAAACATAGCTATTTCAATGGGATCCTTGCTTTGCTGCTCGGGCCGTAATGAAATAAAATATTATCAATCAATCAAGTTGATGTCTCAAAGGGCTGCACAAGCCACTTTGACATCCTCTCCCAGATCCCACATCAGGGCAAGAAAAAACTCAACCCAATGGTAATGAAAAACCTTAGAAGGCACCGCAGATTTGGGGACCCCTTCTGTGTGACCAATGCAATGGATGTTGAGTGGATTATACAATTAATGATGTGAGAGTCTAGTCCATAGTGGGGCCAGCAGGGGGTCATCTTGCATGTAGAGACGTCGGGGTGGGGAGATGTCACCCACTGATGCCTAAGGAGTGGTCACACCGGGTCCCAATTTCATGTGAGAGTCCAGTCCATTGAGAGAGCAGCAGGCGATCATCTTGAGTGGAGATAAGTCAGCAGTGCAGGGAGGTCCCCAACTGATGCACAGATAAGTGGTCCACCCTGGAACCCGATTTTGAACAGCGAGCGCCTCATCCATAGTCACCTGATAACCTCGCTACGCAGGAGAGGGGGGCAGAGCAGAAAAGAGAGATGGCAGATCAACTGGCCTATAAAAGGGTCTATTTAATTTTAATTCTAGTATGCTATATCCACAATGGACTGGTTTTTCACAATATTATGCTTGACCCACTCGACGTCCATTGCATTATGTCTCCCCTCAAGGGGGGTCACCCACATATGTGGTCCTCGTCAAGGTTTCTCATTGTCATTCTCATTGACATCCCACTGGGTTGTGGGTTTTTCCTTGCCCTTATGTGGGTTCTGAACCGAGGATGTTGTTATAGCTTTTGCAGCCCTTTGAGACACTTGTGATTTTGGGCTATATAAATAAGCATTGATTGATTGATTAAAGGCCAGTGTATACAAATGAGTTTTAATATGGGACTTAAGGCTTCTACTGAGGTAGCATCTCTAACTGTTTCTCATAGAACATTCCAGAGTACTGGAGCCCCAATAGAAAACGCTCTAAAGCCAGCAGACTTTTTTTGGTCTCCGGGAATCATTAATAAGCCGGAGTTCTTTGAACGCAGATTTCTCACTGGTACATATGGTACGATACAATCAGCAAGATAGGATGGAACTAGACTGTGTAGTATTTTATATGTAAGTTGTAAAACTTAAAGTCACTTCTTAATTGCAAAGGAAGCCAATGCAGGTGAGCCAGTGTAGGTATATATATATATATATATATATATATATATATATATATATAGGTGTATCCATCTTCTTCCACTTTTCCGAGGTCGGGTCGCGAGGGCAGCAGCCTAAGCAGGGAAGCCCAGACTGCCACTGGGTCCAGCTCCTCCCAGGGGATCCCGAGGCGTTCCCAGATATAGTCTTCCCAACGCGTCCTGGGTCTTCCCCGTGGCCTCCTACCGGTCGGACGTGCCCTAAACACCTACCTTGAGAGGCATTCGGGTGGCATCCTGACCAGATGCTCAAACCACTTCATCTGGCTCCTCTGCATGTGGTGGAGCAGCGGCTTTACTTTGAGCTCCTCCCGGATGACAGAGCTACTCTCACCCTATCTTTAAGGGAGAGCCCCGCCACCCGGCGGAGGAAGCTCATTTCGGCCGCTTGTACCCGTGATTTTGTCCTTTCGGTCATGACCCAAAGCTCATGACCATAGGTGAGGATGGGAACATAGATCGACCGGTAAATTGAGAGCTTTGCTTTCCAGCTCAGATCCTTCTTCACCACAACGGATCGATACAGCGTCCGCATTACTGAAGACGCCGCACCGATCCGCCTGTCGATCTCACGATCCACTCTTCCCTCACTCGTGAACAAGACTCCGAGGTACTTGAACTCCTCCACTTGGGGCAGGGTCTACTCCCCAACCCGGAGATGGGCGAGAACCATGGACTCCGACTTTTCTGTGCGAAACATGATATGAGTTAATTAATTCACTTCACTATCGTCAATGTCAATTGCATCATACCTTATATCTATTCAACCTACCATTCTAAGTCAGTCATGGTTTGGTTACGGCCATCTTTGCAACCAAACTGTAGAAAGAAAGTGTACCTTTCAAAGAAATTAAAAGGTACAGTCATTTAAAGTAGCCTTGTAGGTAGATTTACAAAGCCAAAGAGTGTTGTTATTAATGCGTGTAAACTTTTTGTATCAACACTAATTTCCACATTTTAAAGTAGGAATTTATTATCGAATATGCGAGGAACTAATTGCTCATTTTTATTTTATTTGAAACATTGTTTATGTATAGGAATACTATGACCATACACTCAATGTTGGTGGTAAAAATATTAACAGTAATAATAATAATGGCTGCCGGCCATTTACAATAATTTCTCTGGAAAGGATGAGCAACGAAGTTTGGAACTGCAGTTCTCAACTTCCGGATTTGGATCAGCGCTTCGCCCTGGATTTCAACTCATTTGAAAGGATTCGCTTTGTGTCTTCAAGGTATAGCTATGTTGTTAGCGAAGATTGTATAACATTACACGGCTTGTACGGTAATGATACCACGTCGACTTTTTTACGGTGTCCTCGTTGCTAACTTAGTTTAGCACAATTCGTTAAGCAACGGTTGGTCTTTCGCGTTGTTTCGCACTTTTCTATAATCTTTTGGTCTCCACTTCTGTTATAGCATGCATTGGTTTCGGCCACAGGCAGTTAGCTGGTCGCTATTTAGCCGCGGCTAACACGGCCTCGTCAACCAGAGTCGACACACAAAAGTTACGGGAAAGTACACCGGACAAGTGCAGCTAGCTGGTCGCTATGTAGCTGTGGCTAACACGGCCTCGTCAACCAGAGTCGACACAGAAAGGATACGAGAAAGTGCACTGGACACGTGCAGCTAGTTTGTTGCTATTTAGCTGCGTTAGAGGCCATAGTCAACCAGAGTCAACACAGAAAGGATACTGGGAAGGTACACTGGACACGTGCAGCTAGCTGGTCTCTATGTAGCCGCGGCTAACACGGCCTCGTCAACCAGAGTCGACAGAGAAACGTTATGGGAAGTACACCAGACATGTGCAGCTAGCTGGTTGCTATGTAGCCGCCGCTTACGCGGCTTCGTCAACCAGAGTCAACACAGAAAGGTTACTGGGAAAGTACACCGGGCACGTGCAACTAGTTGGTCGCTATGTACCCGCGGCTAACACGGGATTGTCAACCAGAGTCAACACAGAAAGGTTACTGGGAAAGTACACCGGGCACATGAAGCTAGCTGGTCACTATGTAGCCGTAGCTAACACAGCCTTGTCAACCAGAGTCAACACAGAAAGGATACGGGAAAGTACACTGGAAATGTGCAGCTAGCTGGTCGCTATGTAGCCGCGGCTAACAGCCTCATCAACCAGAGTCAACACAGAAAGGATACGGGAAAGTACACCGGACACGTGCAGCTAGTTAGTGGCTATGTAGCCGCGGCTAACACAGCATCGTCAACCAGAGTCAACACAGAAAGGATACGGGAAAGTACACTGGACACGTGAAGCTAGCTGGTCGCTATGTAGCCGCAGCTAACACGGCCTCGTCAACCGAAGTCGACACAGAATGGTTACGGGGAAGTACACTGAACACGTGCAGCTATCTGGTCACTCGCTATTTTGCCGCGTTAGAGGACTCATCAAACAGAGTCGACACAGAAACGTCATGGGAAAGTACACCGGACACGTGCAGCTAGCTGGTCGCTATGTAGCCGCGGCTAATGCGGCCTCATCAACCCGAGTCGACTCAGAAATTTTACGGGAAAATACGCCGCACACGTGCAGCTAGCTAGTCGCTATGTAGCCGCGGCTATCACGGCCTCGTCAACCAGAGACATTTCGGGAAAGTACACCGGACATTTGCAGCTAGCTGGTTGCTACGTAACCGGGGCTAATGCGGCCTCTTCGACCCGAGTCAACACAGAAACGTTACGGGAAAGTATACTGGACACGTGCAGCTAGCTGGTCCCTATGTAGCCGCAGCTAACACAGTCTCGTCAACCAGAGTCGACACAGAAACGTCACGGGAAAGTACACCGGACACGTGCAGCTATCTGGTCGCTATGGAGCCACGGCGAAAGCTTCGTGTATACTCTCGTGTCAAGTCACTTGCAAGGGCGACTGTCTTGGCCGCTCTCCCCGCACACCATCCCGCCAAACTACTAAAAAAGCATAATTTTATAGTCGGTAAAACATGATCATTGAAATGAATCCTGAACAGCTACTCTTTTTCCTGGACATCCGGCAGGTTCGCTCATCAGCTTCCAGTGGCCTGGACATAATAAAGACCCTCGATGAAAGCGGCCTTATCATCAGAAAATAAATAATTTCATTCAGCCCAATCCAGGCACCTTTCCTGATGGAGAGATATGGAGAGAAGTATAACAAATATTTTTTGTTCACCTGCAATTTTAACCGAAACGTGTCTCAGGATACTCACAAAGAATGAAAGGTCTCATATTTTCACATCTGTACTAGAAATATGCAACGAACCTCACGTCGTCAACTTGTTTCATCATTTGGCAGCTTAGGGTGGCATGATCCCGCCTCTGCCGGCTTCATTAATATTTCTCCATAAGCAGCAGTTGCCACGGCAACAAAGGGGGACAGTGACGAGGCCGTGTTTACACGATGACCATCAGGAAAGAAGTCGCGCATACACTAATATTTCTAGGACTCATCCTTTTACATATGCCTGCAGCTTGTCGTTTACCTAAATATTTTGATGCCATCCATCCATCCATTTCTACCGCTTATTTCTTTCGGGGTCGTGGGGGGTGCGGGCGCTGGAGCCTATCTCAGCTACAATCGGGCAGAAGGCGGTGTACACCCTGGACAAGTCACCACGTCATCGCAGGGCCAACACAGATAGTTTAGTCTTTATTTTGAAGGGACAATGCACAGAAACATTAAACTCAAAGAAAGATACGTTCTCCACCAGATTATAGCTAAATAGCTAATTTCCATCTTCAGTCCCTGGCTTCTTAAATTAAAGGGATATAAAAATCATGCAATAAAATTATATGCCAATCAAATCATACCTTAGCATGTAATCCAATTAAGAATGCCGTTTCATAGACACATACTTAATATACAATACAACCACATTTACATCATCACACAAAGACAATACATGCTCTTGTTCACATCCGTCATCCTTTGTAAAAACAACCATGATTTTAACAGACACACCTCACAATTTACAGCAAAAAGGCTGTCATGGATAAATATAATACACATTACGTTGATCTGCCAAACATAGTGGCCACCTTATTGACCGTGTGAGCATCTTTGATTGCTCCAAAGCCACAAAATACATGAAAAATTAAAGTAAATTAAATAAATACAAACTTTAACTGGACACGCAACCCTAAAAAAAAAATCAACAAATAAAATCTGTACAATAAACAAATACATTTATCTGGATTTTCTCCTTTAAAAAATACAGAAAAAAATCCTCATAAATTGTAAAATAAATGAATAAATTGAACTCCACTCCTCCAAAAATATACCTGCTGCTTGTCGTTTACCTAAATATTTTGATCACATAAATGATAAATGATTGCTCGTCTCTTTAGTTTAAAATAATATATATATATATATATATATATATATTTTTTTTTTTTTTTTAAAGCACCATCTTCAACATATTTACCCCCAAAATACATGAAAAATTTAAATAAATGAATAACATTTTATTGGACACCCAACACTAAAAAACGACAACAAATAAAATCTGTACAATAAACAAATACATTTATCTGGATTCTCGCCTCTAAAAATACAGATGATGGTTGTAGTTTCTCTTGTTATATTCTTACTTTATTATTATTTTTCTATTCTTTGTTTCTTTTTTAGTGTTATTCTTATTGTAATATTTTTCTATTTTGTTTCCATTCATCCCCCATTATTTACGTTTTACTTTTTAAATTGATCTTAACTCTGTACACTGCTGCTGGAATTTTAATTTTCCTGAGGAAACTCTCCTAAAGGAATCAATAAAATACTATCCATCTATCTATCTATCTATCTATCTATCTATCCATCTATCTATCTATCTATCTATCTATCTATCTATCCATCTATCTATCTATCTATCTATCTATCTATCTATCTATCTATCTATCTATCTATCTATCTATCTATCTATCTATCTATCTATCTATCTATCTATCTATCTAACTATTCATCTATCCATCTATCCATCTATCCATCTATCTATCTATCTATCTATCTATCTATCTATCTAACTATTCATCCATCCATCCATCCCTCCCTCCATCCATCCATCATCCATCTATCTATCTATCTATCTATCCATCCATCCATCCATCCATCCATCCATCTATCTATCTATCTATCTATCTATCTATCTATCTATCTATCTATCCAACCATCCAAATCACCCTCACACTTCCAAATAAAATTATTAGGGAGGAACAAAGCCACATTTTAACATAATAGCCTGTTTCAAAGGAACAGTGCTTAAAATAATTCCATCCATCCATCCATCTTCTTCCGCTTATCCGAGGTCGGGTCGCGGGGGCAACAGCCTAAGCAGGGAAACCCAGACGTCCCTTTCCCCAGCCACTTCGTCTAGCTCTTCCCGGGGGATCCCGAGGCGTTCCCAGGCCAGCCGGGAGTCATAGTCTTCCCAACGTGCCCTAAACACCTCCCTAGGGAGGCGTTCGGGTGGCATCCTGACCAGATGCCCGAACCACCTCATCTGGCTCCTCTCGATGTGGAGGAGCAGCGGCTTTAAAATAATTTAAAACAAATAAATACTAACAAAAAAAAACAAAAAAATATATATTTACTGTATATATTATGTGTTTATATATATATATATTAGGGGTGGGCAAATTAATGCGTTAATTATGAGTTAACTCATCAATCTATTAACGCCGACAATTATTTTATCGCACATTTGCGTATGTTGTTTACATGCTTTTATTTTGATAACGCCTTTTCTTAACAAGATGACGTCGCCCGGCGTCGAGGGGCTCTTGGTAAAGATGGAACATTTGGCAAAAATACCGGACAATTCTGCAAATTTCATGGCTGACTTACAGCGTGGTCACGACCGCCAGACAATTTTGGATGTGGATAGATCGGGCCGTTTTGGACTGAATGACGCGTGCTTGCTAGACCGGCTAGCTAGCATGGGAATACTTTGCCGGTTACATCCAGCGGCCTGTGAAGCAGCGGAGTATATGTGTTGTTTGTCTATTTATGAATAATGCAGACGAGTCGTGTTGGCTGAGTTCTCAACGTTTGCTTTCAGAGCGTGCATATCACAACATACAAGATGCCGTCATGGCGACACAACCTATACCGGGCTACCGCGTATGCTCGTCATTCCTGTTGCATGCTGGATAGGGTAGTTCTTTTTTTCCCTGGCTCATAACATCACCATATAGTACCATGTATATGATGCGTTCAGTTTATCAAAGCACCAAGCAAACAATCGGAAAATTCCCATCATATCAATTCCTAGATATGGTCATAATTATTCTAAGTGCACTACGCAGAATAAACACATTATTAATATTGCTACTACGGATAATTTGATCAAAAATTCCCTAAAACAGCCCACTACCTACAATATAGGTTTTTTAAACATAAGATCCCTGATAAAAAAAAATGTTTCTGCTGTTACCTCAGAAAGTGCCTGTTCAGATGTTATGATTGTGGCTCAGAGATTTGTATGTAGATTATATTTATTTTCCATAACAAACAGGATAACTTAAATACCCTGGCAGTGGCATTAAGCTTAAATGTTTGTATTTACATTTTTTGAGTTGATTTTCATAAAATATGCTATTTAACTGCTACTGTTTAACAAGGACTGACTTAAATTGTGTTTGCACAACAAATGTTTTGGCGCTTTTGTTCATGTGGGGGAATATTCCAATAAAGGTGCACTACACATTACTTTTGAATTCATTATTGGGCTTTGCGTATACAATGCAGTTAATCACGATTAATCAGAGAAATAGTGCGATTAACTTCGATTAAAATGTTTAATCGTTGCCCAGCCCTAATATATATATATATATATATATATATATATATATATATATATATATCTTCACTTTTTAAGCACTAAAATGTGGCTTTAGTCCTCCCTAATAAATGACAACTTTATTTGGAAGTGTGAGGGTGATTTGGATAGATGGATAGATAGATAGATAGATAGATAGATAGATAGATAGATAGATAGATAGATAGATGGATAAATGGATAGATGGATGGATGGATGGATGGATGGATAGATAGATAGATAGATAGATAGATAGATAGATAGATAGATAGATAGATAGATAGATAGATAGATAGATAGATAGATAGATAGATAGATAGATAGATAGATAGATAGATAGATAGATAGTGTCCCGCCCAGGAAATCATGTTTTTTTTTGGTCATGTTATGTTTTGTTTTTTGGACATTCAGTTACTTGTTTTCTTTGTTTCCATAGCAACTCCTTAATTTTCAGCTGGCCCTCATGTTATGCCCCTGTCCTTAGCTCTCACACCTGTTTGTAATGATCATAGTTATTATTTAAACCACAGTTACCTGGTAGTCGGGCTGACAACTTCACATCCCGTATTCTCAACTCCTATCATACCAAAGACCATGCTGTTCATTTTGTCCACGCCACGTAAGTTTTGTTATTCATGCCACAGTGCAAGTGTTTTTGTTTCATGTTCATAGTTTGTAGCCTTTATGCTAGCCATTTGTTTTTCATTAGTCAAGTTTGTTCTCTGCCATTGTTTGCCTTTTTGTAGTTTGTTTGTGTGGTAATAAATCAAAATGTACTTACATTCACGTCTCGCTCGTGCCAATTTCCCTTTGCATCGGAGAAACAAACTATCCCATATTCCAAGTCATAGTCCAAGTGTGACAGATAGATAGATAGATAGATAGATAGATAGATAGATAGATAGATAGATAGATAGATAGATAGATGGATAGATATCCATTTAAAAAATAAAATAACTATGCTTGATTTGTTATGGGGCATAAATACATGGCATTATTTTTTATTGAAGAATATCCAATAAAATGTACATCTATTTATACTTTCTAACAGATGACATCCAGGTAAAAGCAAAGGCTCAGTATAACGTATAAACAATGTTTAGAACAAATAAAGTGAATTCTAAAGAAAAACATCAATACAGCATGAGTGTCGCCGGCACTCTCATATTATTATTATTCTTCGAGTAGACAGTCATGTGCTCCTTGGCAGCGTTGCAATGGCGGGTTTTCCCTCCCAGCAGCCACTCCTGGTGGTCACGTGTGTGTCCTGCAGGCAGGATGACGCAGACGCTGTTCTGAGCGTGCCTTTTGAAGGACGCCGCGTCCTAAACCGGCGCGGACTCACAGTCCTCTTTTCATCATCCCTTCTTTTAGCCCGCTTCCTCTGATCACGGTCTTGCTGCCACAAAATGTTTCCATCTTTACCCCCCTTGCTTTGTGGGGCTTTGAAGAAATACTTCCACCGCAAATCTGGAAGCAATTACCCGCTTATCTGGGATAGGTTAAAACCAGCTAGCAAGGGCAAACAACCTCTCTTAAAGGGGAACTACACTTTTTTGCTATTTTGTCTATCATTATTTCCAACATGCATACCATGATGTCTTCCTTTTTTATACATTCTGACTTGTAAATAAAGGCTAGCAATAGTCAGCTAAAAAAAAACCTCCATCAAGGTTTTTTATACACAATTTAAGTTGTCAGAGTCGGTTGGTGACGAACCCCAAGATGCAGAGAAGGCGGCAGGCACTGTGCGGGAAAACATGATTTCATTAAACACTAAAACAAGAACAAACTAACGGCGCGCACGAGGCGGATAACAAACTTGGCTAAGAACAAAAACACTTACTGTGACACGACAGAACTATGGCATAAACAGAGTGAACAGAAGTAGACAAAGCTACAAGCGACAAGACAGGTAGTGGTGACATCGACACAACACCACACAACACGACAATAATCCAGCACTGATTGGAGGAGAAAACAGGTCTAAATAGCGTCTGCCTGATTGACACCAGGTGTGGCCATGTGCCAGTCAGCCACAGCTGAGGGGACACAGCACTTAGGGAGACAAACAGGAAACAGAACCAAAAAAAGAGTGCTTACAGGAACTAAAGACAGGAAGCAAAGACAAATGCAGGGGAAAAACTAAGACATAGACCAAACTGTCAGGGACAAGCCTTACATAAGTAAGGTAAGGGAGTGCGAGGTCATGGTCATGGTAAGGAGGTGCGGGGTCATGGTGGTAAGCCGCAGCTCTCAGGTGCTGACCATCGTGGTCTTAGGTTTTATGATGGTCCTAGGTTTTATATACACACTTTAAGTATATAGTTAGATAGAAAGATAGGTCTTTATTGTCATTGCACAAGTACAACGAAACCAGCACAACCCCATTCAAGATTAAACAAACAAACAGTATACAGGGTTACAGAACAAGAACGCGGATGGGTCGCCACAAGGCGCCCCGTAAAAGATGGGGAAAAAGGTAACGCGCTGGGGAAGGATGAGTAAAAAAAATACAATCTAGACTGGCTCCTAAGGGGGCCCAGTCTGGAGTGGGAAAAAACCTCCATAGCCAAACACATATACATATTACAACGTACATCTCCAGACATCTAGCAACAGAGGGAAGGGAGTGCAGGGTCATGGTGGTAGGCCGCAGCTCTCAGGCGCTGACCATCCTTTCTCCACCCCTATGGGATTTGTGCTGAGGGCGTTGAGTTGGGCGTGTGGCGTATATTTTTTGGATGCATGTTTGTGTGTAAGCCTGCAGTTTGTCTCTGTTCCGCGGCCTTTATCTTGTGCAGTTGCAAGTCCAGAGCAGGGGCGTCACTAGACCTAATACTGTACTGGGGCACACCTGGGGCACAAATAATTCATGTGAGCGTGCAAAGCGCGCAAGCAAAAACATTTTCAGCACTTATTTATCATAAAAAATACATAAATAGTGATTTAAACTATGAAATCATATCAGATTATGTTGTATGGATCTTTGATTAACCACCTGAAATTAACTAATGCATTTGACCTACTTGTGCACTTTTTTACTCCAGACTTCTAAACTGCTACTGGTAAACGCAAAAAGGAAGAGCAATGAATCTTTTTGAAATATATATTGCAGTAATCATCTGCAAATTTAACATCTACAAAAGTAAAACAAAAAATAAAGCACCCCTACATCTCTGGGTTCTTTTATATCATTTAATTTCCATTTATGGCAATGTGGCGAATCATATTTCAGATACACAAAACTATAAAATATACACAAAACAATAAAGCCACAGTAGTAGAACAAATGAATAACTGTTGTGTGTCTGTTCAGGGAATCATTTTCTGAGAAGTAAACTGTAACGTCTCGTTTTCATTTTTGCAAAGTGGTCAATCACTCTGGCCAGACATGGAATTATTACAGTAACTGTTATACAGTTGACCAGTGGTTCCCAACTGCTGGGTCGTGACATAAAAGTGGATTGTGTGTCATTTTCAGTGAGTCGCAGTCAGATGTGTGCATGAAAAAAAAAGTTTAGGGAGAAAAAAATCAAATAGTGGCAACAAAACCAGATATTTTTAGCCATTCTTCTAGTGACTATTAGTGAGTATTTTAGCAAAAGGCAAACCGACTAACAAGTTGGAGGAGGACTCAGGACAGACATGGAAATATATTTTTTTTAAATCTAAATGGGGCAACAAAACCCGATATTTTCAACCATCTTTCTGAAAACAAATACAGAAATGTTACTATTTTTTCTGGAAACAAAACCAGATGTTTTAGCTGTAGCCATTTTTCTGGTGACAAAACAAGATTATTTTAGTCAAAGTCACAAAGATTAACAAGACAAGTCTACTGTGCTATTTTTCTGTGAAATAAACTTAAATGATTTAAAAATTTGGCTCACGGCTTGATGATATGGAAAAATGTTTTTCTTCCTGAAGATAAACCATTTGAGAAGCACTCAACTCACACATGCTTACTCCAAATCATCATTGATGCAGAACCAGCAGACAATAACCAACATTATGTTTCATGTTCATTGGAAATTCCCCCGACAGCTCGTACAGCAAATGAATATGTTTGTCTTGATACAAGGAATTACGTTAGCTAACTTAGCATCAACTTAATACAATGATGTTGCCTAGCTAGCTAGGACTTCACTTACAGCTCTCATTCCTCGCTGCTTCTTCTCTGCTGCGGGCGAATAACTTTCTTAAATCCATCTAGGAGTTACAGTTTGAGTCAAATCAAAATCAAAATAATGTAATTAACAAATTGTTGTTGGCTAACGTTACCTACCTCACGCAGTGATTCTCATCCTCTCTCTCTCTCTCTCTCTCTCTCTCTCGCTCTCTCTCAACCAAGTCTCGATCCACACATGAATAAATTACCATATTAAGTAGCCATGTGCTCATTGTTTCGTGGAGTGAATACAGAAGCAATCAATTACCATACTAAGTAGTATGTGCGCTGTTGTCTATGTTATGTAGACTTAAAACGCTGAAGCGTTTTTTTTTTTATTGGTGAAATTTTTAGTGGGGCACTGCAGATCAACAGTGGAGCACGTGCCCCAGTGAAATCTGTCTGGCGACGCCCCTGGTCCAGAGTCAACAACAACAGGTGTGTGTCCATGAGAGACAGGAAGGGAGTTTGTTGTGTCTTTGCTGCATTGTCCTTTCGGGAGAGTTTCAAAGCCAGGGAAACAATCCAAGTTAGAACGTGAAAATAAAATTTGCTTTTCACTCTAAAATTGTCTATGACTGGTCCTCAAAAAACTGTATGTATGTAGTATCTAGTAACATTCAGAACAACATGTTATATTTACATATTTTGATCATTTTAAGCATACGACGTCGTATTAACGTTCACTTTCCCTTGCACAAGACGACTACTAATCATGGCCGACTTGATGAGAGACAGCAAAGACTACTTTGGGACAAATGATGATTCTAATTTTGAGCCTGAATTTAAGGAGGGAGATCGACAAGTTTTAGAAGCTGTGTGCTAAACCGACGCAGCTTTAGTCAAACACTAAGCATCGTGTAGCAGTAATGTTCAGTGCATTACAATATATACAAACAAAATAAAATAATCACTTACCGTACAATGTCTGCTCTCACTGGGCTAAAAACTAATGGCATGTTTTTCTTTAGGGCTGTGAATCTTTGGGCGTCACACGATTTGATTCTTGGGAAAAGCGTTTCGATTCGGAATCACTTCCTGATTAAAAACGATTCTTGATTCGAATGCAATACTTTTTTTAAATAAAATTGTGTAAACAGCTTTAACATATTTCTATATTACTTAAAATAAAACTGGTTTTGTTTAATAATATTATAACAAAACATTTATTAAAATTACTTCACAGATTTTTGAGGGGAATTTATTTTTATTTTTTTTAAATGTTTTGAATCGGTTAAGAATCTTTACAAATAAAAGTTGCGATTAATTCGGAAATCGTTAGTTTATATTTTCTTGTTAAGATGAATAATTGATACTAATTCTCACAAAGGGGTCTAATTTGGATGTCAATGTTGACCAACTTGTGGGTTTATTTCCACAACTTTCTACTATCCAGACATGATTTATAATCTAGAATTAACTTTCACCAACTCAGAGGCGATGCAGCAGCTTAACATGTCAATATAGCAACAAAAGCTAGTTAGCTCTCTAACTAGCTTTTGTTGGCGCTTTTAGATGTTTTTTAGAGGTTTTTATGGGCGCAGTCTTGTACTCCCGTTATCTGCATGGTTAGCCACCTCCTAGTTGCCATATTTTACGACTTATAATGCATAAAAAAAAACCCCAATGTGTTCTTGTCTTACATAAGGACTGTGGATGAGAGGCAAAATGTTATGGTTCGACAAGGGGGTAGGAGACGGCACGACAACAGGAGGGTCCAAATCCGAGCGTGGGGTCGAGGATCGAGGGAGGCAGTCAGAGTCCGGGGGGAAGATCTCCAGGGCACGGCTTCTACTGGGACACGGAGGACTGTGGAAACAGGAGATGACAAGGAGTAGTCAGTGAAGAGATTCTTTACGCTGTCGTCTCTCATCAGTACCAAGTGCGTGGATTGCAGATTGTCTCCGGCTTCGGCGACGCTTGGGGGCTGTCTGCGCGGCAAACGAGGGGGCGTGTCCTGTGGGGCTTACAGCGAAGCCCCTAGGTGCTCCTGAGAAGCAGACTGCGTGTGTGCCAAAACACAAAATTCCCCCAAAAAAGTGCTGTTCCTCTTTCAACACGCCAACTCTGTACTCTGTGGTCCAGTTATTTTGCACTTAGGGATGCGATCCAGAATTAAAACGATAAATTCTTATTTTCGTGAATCGGCAGCGACATTGTGAAGTGGAAGAATGCAAAGTGATTATGAGAGTTCAAACCAATCAAAGGACAACCCGCTTAACTCGTCTCCAGTTCCGCATGTGTATCAGCTGATATCAATCACCTGAACCGATACATTTCAGTCAAGGGGATAGGGTAGCGAAAACAAACATGTTTCATGATTCGATATCAATGAGTCATGGGCGATACTACAAATTTTGCAATTAAAGCCAGAGCTAGCATCGCCGATACGGGCACCTAATTTTTTGATCACAATATCATTCGAATAAAACACAGGACAAAAATTTTAGCCAAACTAAACATAGATTTTTTATATACATTTGTCAACAATTTATCTACAATTATACAACTATAAAAAATACAAAACAATGTAAGAATAGCTGCAAAATAATGAAGTTAATTCTTTTTATTACCGTTTATACAATTAATTAATGTCTTTATATTACTTTATTTTTATGATTATACTATAAATTCAACATTACAATATGTAATAAATACAATTTGCCACAATATTACGTGCATATGTCGTTCTTAAATGGAAACATTTGTAGAATGAGGGGTTTGTAAATGGAAGTCCCATTGTCTAACAGTATCAACAATGTTATCATTTTGATAACACAGGTCTACTACACTACTGTATTGTACTGTTATCATTATCATGGGACTTGATAAATACTTTGCTCTACTAGACTTCTGTATTGTAACATTGTCATTATTGTGGTATTTGATGAATACTTAGGTCTACTACACTACTGTATTGTAATGTTGTCATTATGGTGGTACTTGATGAATACTTAGGTCTACTACACTACTGTATTTTAATGTTGGTCATTATGGTGGTACTTGATGAATACTTAGGTCTACTACACTTCTGTATCTTAATGTTGTCATTATGGTGGTACTTAATGAATACTTAGGTCTACTACGCTACTGTATTTTAATGTCATTATGGTGGTACTTGATGAATACTTAGGTCTACTACGCTACTGTATTTTAATGTTGTCATTATGGTGGTACTTTATGAATACTTAGGTCTACTACACTACTGTATTGTAATGTTGTCATTATGGTGGTACTTAATGAATACTTAGGTCTACTACACTACTGTAATGTAATGTTGTCATTATGGTGGTACTTAATGAATACTTAGGTCTACTATGCTACTGTATTGTAATGTTGTCATTATGGTGGTACTTGATAAATACTTAGGTCTACTACACTACTGTTGTGTAATGTTGTCATTATGGTGGTACTTAATGAATACTTAGGTCTACTATGCTACTGTATTGTAATGTTGTCATCATGGTGGTACTTGATAAATACTTAGGTCTACTACACTACTGTAATGTAATGTTGTCATTACGGTGGTAGTTGATGAATACTTAGGTATACTACGCTACTGTGTTGTAATGTTGTCATTATGGTGGTACATGATGAATACTTAGGTCTACTACTTTACCGTATTTGAATGTCAGTTATTATGTTGGTACTTGATGAACCCTTAGGTGTACTATGCTACTGTATTGTAATGTTGTCATTATGGTAGTACTTGATGAATACTTAGGTCTACTACACTACCGTATTGTAAAGTTGTAGAATCATTGATCAACATTAAAATGAACACTTGATGCTGCACATTTTCATAAACATATCCTGCACTGGAAGACAACATTACATATACATTATATAGTATACGTTCTAAATTATTTATTATATATTATAGTATATATTATGTATCATATATTGCATATTATATAGTATACATTCTATATTCTGTATTATATATTATATATTATGTCCAGCCTTCTATCCATTTTCTACCGCTTGTCCTTTTCGTATTATATATTATTATATATTGTATATTATACATTACATTTAATATATTGTATGTTATTTATTATGTATTATGATATATATATATATATATATATATATATATATATATATATATATACATATATTATATATTGTATATTATTTATTATGTCATATATATATATATATATATATATATATATATACATATACATTTATATATATATATATAAAGCATAATACATAATAAATAATATACAATATATAAAATGTAATGTATAATATACAATATATAATAATATATTTCTATCCAGCACGCCGAAAGGGACAAGCGGTAGAAAATGGCAGGATGTTCAGTGTGTGACAGCCAGGCACTAAAAATATAAAGCCAGCTGATGTGTGTGGAAGTCACAGTCCGACCCAAGCTTCCTGCAGGCCATGTGACTCTTCAAACGTCAACAGGAAGTGAAGGCAGCATGTCACATGACCACTCTGCGCTTGGCACGCTTTATACTGCTACACAACTACACACACTCTACACAAATACACACAATGTACACAAATACATACACGCTACATATATACACACTACATGAATACACACAAAGTACATAGAAACACGAACTACACAAATACACAATGTACTCAAACACATACACTCTACATATATACACGCACACACACACTACACTAATACACAATGTAAACAAATACATACACTCTACATATATATTCACAATATACACAAATACACACATTTTACATTTATAAACACGTACACTATACAAATACACACAATGTACACATACACATTCACTACATATATACCCACACTCAACACAAATACACACCATGTATACAGAACACACAATACACAAATATACACAATGTTCATGAATAGACACACTGTACACAAATACGCACACACACTGTGCACAAATACACACTGTACACAAATACACACTGTACACAATTACACACACACTGTACACAAATACACACAAACACACACTGTACACAAATACACACACTGTATACAAATACACGCACTCTACACGGATACACAGTGTAGTGTACACAAATACACAAACAACACATGAATACACAATTGTATACAAATACACAAACAATACATAAATACACGTTCTGTACACAAATACACACAAAAGCTTCAAGCAAATGCACACACACACACACACTGTACGAAAATACACACATTGTATGCAAATACACGCTGTACACAAACACACACACACGTGCGCACACACACACGTACACATTCACACACACACACGCTGTACAAAAATACACACACTGTATGCAAATACACACACGTGAGCACACACACATACACACGCTGTACAAAATTACACACACAGTATCCATACACTCACTCTACACACACACACACTCATCACAAATACACACAGT
>NC_084620.1:47354700-47399700 GCF_033978795.1 Nerophis ophidion | reverse complement strand
GTATTTTACTGTTTATCTCTTTTTTCCAACCAAAAATGCTTTCCTCTGATTAGGGGGTACTTGAATTAAAAAAAAGTTTATAGGGGGTATATCACTGGAAAAAGGTTGAGAACCACTGGTTTAGGTCAATGTATTCCTCTCCGAACTCATCCAAAGCTGTTCCGTTGTCTTCTACAAAGACTTTGTGCAAGATTTCAAAGACGTGTGTCTGTGGAAACGGGTCTAGGTCAATGTTTTCCTCTCCGAACTCATCCAAAGCTATTCCGTTGTCTTCTACAAAGACTTTGTGCAATATTTCAAGGACGTGTGTCCGTGGAAACCGTGGTCTAGGTCAATGTTTTCCTCTCTGAACTCATCCAAAGCTGTTCCGTTGTCTTCTACAAAGACATTGTGCAAGATTTCAAAGACGTGTGTCTGTGAAAAGTGGTCTAGGTCAATGTTTTCCTCTCCGAACTCATCCAAAACTGTTCTGTTGTCTTCTACAAAGACTTTCTGCAAGATTTCAAGGACGTGTGTCCGTGGAAACCATGGTCTAGGTCAATGTTTTCCTCTCCGAACTCATCCAAAACTGTTCAGTTGTCTTCTACAAAGACTTTGTGCAAGATTTCAAGGACGTGTGTCTGTGGAAACTGGGCTAGGTCAATGTTTTCCTCTCCGAACTCATCCAAAGCTGTTCCGTTGTCTTCTACAAAGACTTTGTGCAAGATTTCATGGACGTTTGTCTGTGGAAACCGTGGTCTAGGTCAATGTTTTCCTCTCAGAACTCATACAAAGCTGTTCAGTTGTCTTCTACAAAGACTATCTGCAAGATTTCAAGGAGGTCTGTCCGTGGAAACCGTGGTCTAGGTCAATGTTTTCCTCTCCGAACTCATCCAAAGCTGTTCAGTTGTCTTCTACAAAGACTTTGTGCAAGATTTCAAGGACGTGTGTTCGTGGAAACCGTGGTCTAGGTCAATGTTTTCCTCTCCGAACTCATTCAAAACTGTTCAGTTGTCTTCTACAAAGACTTTCTGCAAGATTTCAAGGACGTGTGTCTGTGGAAACCATGGTCTAGGTCAATGTTTTCCTCTCCGAACTCATCCAGAGCTGTTCTGTTGCATGCCATACTTGGTGGTGGTAGTATATCTGCAACAAGCGCTTGATACAGGTGGCAAGGAAAGCCAATAATGGCCGGCACTGTTGTCACTTTCCTAGCTGTGGGCCTCGTTAAATCTGCCTGAAGGTCCAGCTCAACAGTGAGCCCTTTCTGCTCTCTGCCTCGTTTGACACCATCCTGGTCATAAATATTGGACTGTTTTCCCAACCACACTTATGTCGTACCGCAGAGAGTAGAACATCCAGCTGTTGCTTGCGGTTTTAAGCAGGTGCTCGGCCTAATTGCATGTAAACAAAGAAGTAGTCTTGACACAAACCTTCTTTGTGGTGCTTAAGCTAAATGTGCAATATGATAAATACTGAAATACAACGAGAAAAGGCATACTCTTAGATACATCATCTGTCAACTTCTTATTCTTTCATTAATCTTCAAGCAATTAATAAATATGGCGCTGTTGATTCAGTCTGAATTAGTTTACATCACAATAGTTTATATGTTTCCAGTCCATTTAGGGTTGGGCGATATGGCCTTTTATTTATATCTCGATATTTTTAGGCCATGTCACGATTTGCCATATATATCTCGATATTTTGCTTTAGCCTTGAATGAACCCTTGATGCATATAATCACAGCAGTATGATGATTCTATGTGTCTACATTAAAACAGTCTTCTTCATACAGCATTAATATATGCTCATTTTAAACTTTCATGCAGAGAGGGAAATCACAAGTAAGTCAATTGACCAAAACTGTATTTGATAAACAGTTATTAAGCAGTGCAGGGTTTCCCACACAATAATTTATTTATGGCGGCCCGCCACGAAAGAATTACGGCCGCCACAAATAAAAAATTAAAATAAAACAATTTTTAAAAATTCGGCTTTTGTCTCGCTCGACCGCTCATCAAAGCATTGGGACTCTGTCTGTGAATGGAGCTTGTAGTTACATATTATATAAATATGTAAATATTATATAAATAGGTACATAAAGTGTTGTAATTATATTCCAACTCCGCATTCTTCTTGGTCACCCCCCCCTCACAACCCCCCCTCCCAAAAACAGAAAGTGCAGGATTTTCAGAGATATTTTAAAACAAGCTATTAGTGCACTTTTGTGCATGATGTCACTAAGATGACATATCAAAACAATACTAAATTAAAGTGCACTTTTTGTACAGAACGCCACTACAATAGTTTAAAACAAATAAAGTGCACTTCTGTGCATGATGTCACACGATATTTCAATAAATGTCAAATCAAAATGAGCTGCATAATAGGAAATCAAATAGTGTATGGCCTTCGCTATGTGGTAGGTTCCTGTGGAAGTTATCTCCTTCTGTTGTTTACTTTTTTTTTCATACGATGTTGATGTGGAAGTGGTTGCTTGGGCATTTTGTTGGGTGTGGCACCAGCCGAGATGTTGACATGCGTTGTTTCAAGCACTCTTTATTCTCTAGCGCAGGGGTCGGGAACCTTTTTGGCTGAGAGAGCCATGAAAGCCAAATATTTAAACAATGTATTTCCGTGAGAGCCATATAATATTTTGCGTGCATTTTTAAGTAAGACCAATATTTTTAGAGCACAATAAGTCTCTTATTATTTTTAATAACATTGTACAAAACGGATATATGGATTAAAATCCATGAGAATGTTTTATATTTTCAACGTTAATTTTAACACTGTGATTACCAGCGGAATTATTCATTACTTATTGTGTTAAACTATGTCAGCTAAGATTTATCTGAGAGCCAGATGCTGTCGTCAAAAGAGCCACATCTGGTTCCCTACCCCTGCTCTAGCGGGTGACTTTTCAAAAGTTACAAATTAGCAGTGCTGCTACTTTTTGTAGCAACGCTTTTGCCGCAAACTTGACATATTACGGTTGTCTGTTCAGCATCTTTCCGCTTGAAGCCAAACCACCGCCAGACGATGGACTCCGTGCTGTTTTTCTTGGGAATTAATTCTTCCTTCATTCGTTACCAGATTTGCACCCTCTCTCTAACGTATTACCACTCGCACCGCACCTCTAGCACCACAGCTAACGTTGCCCATTCCGCTACCTCTCTGCTCGGCGAGAGCGTATGACGTTGCACACGTGACAGTATGTGACGTTTGTAAGAATGTGCCCTTGTTTTATCTCTTTGTGAGAATGAGAGACAAGAAAAAGTGAGAAGAGCCTGCAGTGTAATGCCCGCAGCTAAAAGCAACTGCGTGAGAATTTATACTTGAATATCAGGATATAGTCATTTTCTACATCGTACAGAGACAAACCCGCGATATATCGAGTATATCGATATATCGCCCAGCCCTAAGTCCATTAGCCCATTTCTTTCGAAGTAAGCACATTTGTACGTTCGCACGTAATGAAATAAAACATCCGCTCTTGACTTGGTCAATGTGTTCCTGTCCATGTCTTAGTGTTAACTGTCATATGCTGAGTGGGAGATAATGGGTGCTGCAAAATGTTCTACATGCTGCTGCAGGGAAGTGAACGACCTTGTCTGCTCTACCTTTACGCTCACGTTAAAGGGGAAGTGCACTTTTTTGGGAGAATTTTGCCTATTTCTCCCAATCCTTATGTAAGACAAGAACACATGTTTTTCTTTTCTGTGCATTCTAAATTGTAAATAAGTTAAGTAAGAGATGGCTAACAATTCAGATGATAAACCATTGCGCCCATAAAACCCTCAAAAAACATTCAAAAAAGTGCCAATAATACTCCATTTACATGTCGTGGCCTGAAAATTAACAAGTATTAGCATTATCGTTATTATAAGCGCTAACACAGACAAACTATATTTTTAGCAAGGCCGATGTAGCAATGCTGCTATATTGACATATTGAGCTCATGGTTTACCTCTGAATTGGTGAAAGTTAATTCTAGATTACAATTCCGGGAAATCTCAAAAAGCCGCTGCCTGACCATGGCTCAGAAAATCAATAGAGACTCCTCCCACCCCCACCAAGGACTGTTTTCACTGCTGGACTCAGGAAAGAGGTTCCGCAGCCTCCGTAGCAGAACCTCCAAGTTCTGTAACAGCTTCTTCCCTCAGGTTGGAAATTTTCTACGGGAATATATGGGAATTAATGGGAATAAACATTGAATACAACATGCTACGTCTTGCAGCGTGATTATTAGCTAAAACAACCTGATTTAATGCAAATTCAGTTGAATTTCAACCCTTCACGTTGCATTCCTCCATCACATGTGCAGTGCATTATTGTATCACATGCACAGTATGCTACACACTACAGGCCACACTAGTATTTGAGCCCAAGGCCTTCATCCAGTTAGGTAAGTGTTGATGATATTACTGGGGTAAATATATTTGATCCATGGTATTTAAATGTGATAGAGGTGTAATTGCTTGTTACTGTATGACTGTAGACTACTCCAGATGACTTCCACTCAAGCTCGCTAGCTGTTCCTGTACTTGTTAAATGATTTCGGGGCCAATATCTTTAGCTAGCCAGGTTTATGTACCACCACGGTCTCAGAATGAACCGGAAATATTTATCAGTTAGCCGTGAGGCAAATTTTCTCTATGTTAAATCCCATTCATTTATGCTAACAACGGTAGCGATCCGAATTTACCTTTTTTGTGATCTGTAAAGCAAATACTAAATCAAAAAGTTTTCTTCTGCCTTCTGTTCTGCTAGCCATTCTGTTGTCATACAAGAATGTAAGTTAGATTTAGATTGAGTGTTCATTATTCATCTAGCCTATTTCTATTCATTTGTCCATCAGTCAAATATTTTTAAAGACTACTCCAATAGTTTAGCTGACTATATATATCTGTGTGTGGCATTGCATTAGTGTTTTACAAGCTTCTCTTCTTATTTTATAGAAAAAGATGGACGGTGTCCAACTTTGAATAATCCGAAAATGGTCAAAATTTATAAGCTTCCCGACCTTAACTTCTCGTGGTAAATTTCCGGAAAGAAACTTTCCACCCCTTTGCGACCCTACTCTTGAACGCATTATAATAATCTCCTCAATACCCCCAAAACGGATTAACTCGCTGGAATATAAAGATAATATAACATACATACATAAACGTGGATGCATATGTAAAAGTGCAATATATTTGTCTGTACAGTAATCTATTTTTTATATCTGCTCCTTTGTTTGTTAATGCAAACTTTGCACTTTATTGCTCTTTTATCCTGCACTACAACGAGCTAATGCAACAAAACTCCGTTCATATCTGTACTGTAAAGTTCAAATTTGAATGACAGTAAAGGAAGTCCTAAGTCTCTCTAAGTCCTGCCTTTCACCTAGATAGTAGAAGGTTGTGGACACAAACCCACAAGTTTGTCAACTTTGACATCCAACTTAGACCTGGAGATGGCCAGAAAAAACGGAAAAGACGCTCTATTTGCGGCACCTTTTATTTTTAACCTTTCACGTGGATTATGATTAATTCTTCATTGAAACGAAAATTTATAAATATTCCATCATTCGGCATCCCAGTGAGAGCAGAAATGGTACATTAAGTGATTGTTTTTTTTTTAATGTATTCTTACCAAGGCTACGAGTTGCAGTGAGTACAGTAAGTGATTGTTTTTTTTTTATGTTCACTTACCAAGGCTACCAGTTGCAGTTAAAGAAAGAACAAACCGTTTGGCAGTGTTTCGACTAACCATTCAGCTGTGGTTACAGTTGAGCTATGGGTAGTCACAGCAGCACTCAATTGGGTAGAAGAGTCACATCTAAAAAAAAAAAAGTTGGTGGTCTGTTCAGACTCAAGGTCAGCGTTAATCTCTATTCAAAATTTCAAGATACAGTTATCGACATATACGAACCACAGTTCAGGCTCGTGAGGATGAATACCAGCGTAAGGTTCCTATGTGGTCACAGGCATAGAGCAATGAATTGGCAGATCAGCTGGCAAAGCGGACATTTAACGCCAGAGCAGCTCAGAGAGGTTCCTCTCAGTAAGACCGAGGCAAAATCTATAGAGTGGCAATCACATTGGGACACTAGTACGACAGGAAGACACTTACAGTATATGCAATACAGAATACAGTAGGAGCAGGAAGAACTGTAATGGGGAGCACAAAAGAGGAAGGAATCCTTTCGCGCGTTAGATTAGGACAAGCCAGACTGAATAAGACCTATGAAGAAACACCCAACAAGAATATGTGATAGCTCCATTTCCTACGGCTTTTTTTACTCGGGTCCTCGGGGGAGGGGCAGTGCTTGAGCCTTTCCAAGTCCAGTTTATAAGATAATGCAACTCCATGAGAAATTGTAAGTGTGAGCATGTTAAATTTCATACTTGGACTCATTACTGTTCCTGGGGGTGCAGATAACTGACAATATAACCTGGTCCCTACACACCGGAGCTCTTGTAAAAAGAGCTCAGCAGCTCATGCACTTTTTGCGTCGGATGAAAAGACCACAGCTCCCTCCCCCCATTCTCACCACATTCTACAGAGGCACTATACAGAGCCTGCTGACCAACAGCATCTCTATCTGGACTGGAGCCTGCAATGCCTCAGACTGGAAGTCTCTCCAGAGAGTGGTGAGGAAGGCGGAAAAGGTCATCAGGACTCCTCTTCCTCCTATCCAGGAGATCGCAAAAAGCCGCTGCCTGACCAGGGCTCAGAAAATCTGCAAAGACTCCTCCCACCCCCACCAAGGACTGTTTTCACTGCTAGACTCTAGAAAGAGGTTCCAAAGCCTCCGAAGCAGAACCTCCAGGTTCTGTAACAGCTTCTTCCCTCAGGCCATAAGACTCTTAAAACGCATCATAATTAAATTATCCCCTCAACTTCCCCCAAAATGGAAATAACTCGCTGGAATAAAAAAGACAATATAACATACATCCATAAACATGGAAGCATGTGAAAAAGTGCAATATATTTATCTGTACAGTAATCTAATCCATTTATTTATATGTATTTATATATATTTATTTAATATATATATATATTTATATATTATTTATATATATTCATTTAATTATGCACCGTATTGCTTTTTTTTATCCTGCACTACCATGAGCTTATATAACGAAATTTCGTTCTTATCTGTACTGAAAAGTTCAAATTTGAATGACAATAAAAAGGAAGTCTAAGTCTAATTATCAATTGCTGTAGCATGGATCGGTAGGTTGTGAGTTCAAACCCTAGCCGAGTCATACCAAAGACTCTGAAAAGTGGAACCCATTACCTCCCTGCTTTCAAGGGTTGGAATTGGGGGTTAAATCACCCAAAAAAATTCCGGGGCTCAGCCACCGCTGCTGCTAACTACTCCCCTCACCTCCCAGGGGATGATCAAGGGGATGGGTCAAATGCAGAGAATAATTCTGCCACACCTCGTATGTGTGTGGCAATCATTGCTACTTTAACTTTAAAAAGAATTGGGACTAATTTAATATCTGTCTACTCCTTTTCAGGGATGTTGCATTGTTGCTAGTTGGAATCATCCACCCATGTTCCACCGCTTGACCCTTTTTGGGGTTAAGTTGAAAATTAAACTTGCCTCAACTTCTCCCTTCAGACTCCTACCCATATGTGGCATCGGTGGTCTGTGCCTTCTTCATGTGTCTGACCCCTCTGTGGATGGTGGTCTCCTCCAAGCACCCGGCCAGCCGCACCCTGCTGTACTCTGGATGGGAGCCAGTCATCACGGCCATGGTCATCAGCAGGTAGGAGAGTGTGTGTGTGTGTGTGTGTGTGTGTGTGTGTGTGTGTGTGTGTGTGTGTGTGTGTGTGTGTGTGTGTGTGTGTGTGTGTGTGTGTGTGTGTGCGCGACTTCAGAAGAGAAGGAAAAAAACAGTCAACCAAAGCGTCTGGTTTGCACGATGACTCATCCTCTAAACAAATTGCAGAAGCACCAAAGTCCCTTAAGCTTTGGAAATACATATTTCATACAGCGGTGGGCACTTCGAACCGTGTGCTCCAGTTTTCATAGAGGGTCCGGTCCGCACATTGGTGCGATACAGCTTTAGCTGAAAACAAACACAAACGAGTCATCGATCATTACATTTTTTTTTCAGGGCTAATGCCGATACACAATATTAGTCGTCAAGTAGGCTGATCAGCGATATTTGGAGATTTTCATTTACAGTAAAAGTTACCACACAAGGGTTGAATTGGTGGGATCTAGTCTTGGACTTAAATTGGTCAGATGTAGTCTGATTAGATGGTAGATCGTCTTCTAAGACAAGCCGAACAGTCCAGTTGCAATTCATTGAATGCCTTTAGAATAGCCATTGATTATTTTTGTTACTATTGTCAATGAAGACAAACTGTACTGCTTTAAACTAGCTTACATTTTTTAAATTCCTATTTCACTGTAAAATGGGAAAATAACTCCATTTCGTTCATCTCTCCCTAAGCTTCACTTCCAGAGTTTATTGCTTCCTGGGGCCATGACTCCATACTTTGCCTTGTTCCTTTAGCACCGTTTTCGCTGTCTCGTTGCAAAAGCTGGTGAAAAATGTCCTTTGGACCTGTTTTTATTAAAAGAAAAATGAGACAATTAATTCATTTTTCAAACTGAGACTCACTGACTTTGGCTCATTTTCCGTGAAGAACATATATCACAGGGTTTCTCGCAGCGCTTTGTTGTTAAGGGCCGCTTTAACAACAAAGGGCCACCACTAAAGTCTAAAAAAAAAAATAATAATTTATTTTTTTTCTTGTCTTGCTTCTCTGGGTCAGCTCGTGGCCCCACTTTTATTTTATCATTTTCAAACGCTTATTGCAAACACTTATTTACAGTAAGTCATTAATATGACTTAGTCAAATTAATTGTCTTAGTAAGTCCATTTTACTAAGTCAAAATAATGACGTGCTTAGTATCTCAGGTAACTAGGATTGTTTTGTGTTTTGTTTTTACTTCACGGAAAAAATATGGAGATGTATATTGTAACACAAACCAAAATTGTAGGCTTCTTCACGACAGTCAGGCCAAATTACACTGTTCATTGGACCCACCTAGCCCCTTTCCCGTCCGTCCGTCCGTCCGCCTGGAGAGCACCACCTTAACTAACAAAAATTTGGGGGAGAACACTGTATCAGAATAAATATTTAATGACCACACACCATACACACACCCTACACATTTCTATTAGAATAGATTAGAAAGTACTTTATTGATTTCAGGGGGAAATTCAGCACCACAGTTCGCTCACAATAGACAATAGTAGTAATAAATGATATATAACATATATATATATATATATATATAAAATGTATGAATAATATGAATATATTTTACGTATATTCTACATTTAAGTGCAGTCAAGAAGGAACATATTGATTATACAGTCTGCATATGTTCCTTCTTGACTGCATTTAAATGTAGAATATATGTAGAATATATTTATATTATTCATATATCAAAACCTTGTTTTTATGAGTTGGGAAATTGTGTTGGATGTAAATATAAACAAAATACAATTATTTGCAAATCCTTTTCAACCCATATTCAATTGAATACACTTCAAAGACAAGAAATTTGATGTTCAAACGCATAGCCTTTTTTTTTCTTTTTGCAAATAATAATTAACCTAGAATTTCATGGCTGCAACACGTACAAAAGTAGTTGGGAAAGGGCATGTTCACCACTGTGTTACATCACCTTCAACTAATTGTTGAAGCTTTGAAAGTGGAATTCTTTCCCATTCTTGTTTTATGTAGAGCTTTAGTCTTTTAACAGTCCTGGGGTTCCGCTGTCGTATTTTACGCTTCATAATGCGCCACACATGTTCAGACGGGCAGGGAAAGTACCCGCACTCTTTTTTTACGAAGCCACTCTGTTGTAACACGTGCTAAATGTGGCTTGGCATTGTCTTGTTGAAATAAGCAGGGGCGTCCATGAAAAACACGGCACTTAGATGGCAGCATATGTTGTTCCAAAACCTGTATGTACCTTTCAGCATTAATGGTGCCTTCACAGATGTGTAAGTTACCCATGCCTCGGGCACTAACGCACCCCCATACCATCACAGATGCTGTTTTTTTTAACTTTGCGTCGATGACATTCTGGATGGTTCGCTTCCCCTTTGGTCCGGCTGACACAATGTCAAATATTTCCAAAAACTATTTAGAATGTGGACTCGTCAGACCACAGTACACTTTTCCACTTTGCATCAGTACATTTTAGATGATCTCGGGCCCAGAGAAGCCGGCGGGATTTCTGGATGTTGTTCATAAATGGCTTTCGCTTTGCATAATAGAGCTTTAACTTGCAATTAGAGATGTAGCGACCAACTGTATTTAGTGGCAGTGGTTTTCTGATGTGTTCCTGAACCTTTGTGGTGGTATCCTTTAGAGATTGATGTTAGTTTTTGATACAGTGCCCTCTGAGGGATCGAAGTTCACGGTCATTCAATGTTGATTTCCAGCCATGCCGCTTACGTGGAAATTTCTCCAGATTCTTTGAACCTTTTGATGATATTATGGACCGTAGATGTTGAAATCCCTAAATTTCTTGCAATTGCACTCTGAGAAACGTTGTTCTTAAACTGTTCGACTATTTGCTCACGCAGTTGTGTACAAAGGGGTCTACCTCGCCCCATCCTTTCTTGTGAAAGACTGAGCATTTTTTGGGAAGCTGTTTTATACCCAATCATGGCACCTGCCTGTTCCCAGTTAGCCTGCACACCTGTGGGATGTTCCAAATAAGTGTTTGATGAGCATTCCTCAACTTTATCAGTATTTATTGCCACCTTTCCCAACTTCTTTGTCACGTGTTGCTGGCATCAAATTCTAAAGTTAATGATTATTTGCAAAAAAAAAAAAAAATGTTTATCAGTTTGAACATCAAATATGTTGTCTTTGTAGCATATTCAACTAAATGTGTTGAAAAGGATTTGCAAATCATTGTATTCTGTTTATATTTACATCTAACACAATTTCCCAACTCATATGGAAACGGGGTTTGTATATATAATATATGTTATATATTATTTATTACTTTTATTGTCTATTGTGTATGTCTATTACATATAAGATGTCCGGATCCACTGGACCCGGGTCTAATAGAAGTGTGGAAATTGATGGCCTAGACAGGAGGAGGACAGAGTGTAGGTACATAGAACATCAGAGGGTCAAATGTGCGAGAAAATGAGAGCAGACCGTGTTGACGAACAATGTTGCAACCTTGTGTGGGAACTGCAGGTGCAGAAACATAAAAGAAGAATCCCAGCGGGATGCAAAAACTGGCAGAGAAATTTCCTGTGCAATGTTCATATTGTGGGTCTGATGGACCCGTTGCATTTTGTGGCTTTTAATGCCTCACAATCAAAACATTTTATGTTCTAATACTGAACAGATGATTACCTTATCCCAATAAACATCTGTTCATTATTTTAACATAAAAGTATGAACAACTTTAACACCGTTAAAAATATGTGCCACACTGTGAACCCACACCAAACAAGAATGACCAACACATTTAGGGAGAACATCCACACCGTAACACAACAGAAAAAATACCCATAACCCCTTGCGGCACTAACTCTTCCGGGAAGCTACGGCTTTTGGAGCTCAGTGCACAACTGCACACACAACAAAAATGAGACGAAGCAGAAGAACAAAGAAGAGACATGGCAATGACGAGTAAGAAGAAGATTTGTGAAGTGTGAAGTGTGAAGTGAATTATATTTATATAGCGCTTTTCTCTAGTGACTCAAAGCGCTTTACATAGTGAAACCCAATATCTAAGTTACATTCAAACCAGTGTGGGTGGCACTGGGAGCAGGTGGGTAAAGTGTCTTGCCTAAGGACACAACGGCAGTGACCAGGATGGCGGAAGCGGGAATCGAACCTGCAACCCTCAAGTTGCTGACACGGCCACTCTACCAACCGAGCTATACACTTGCAAGTTCCAAAATGATTGGAAAAAATAATTTAATTTCATCCAGGACAACTGGAAGGGGAAGGGGTATGCTGCCTGCACCTCAACCCCGCCCCCCACTCATCTCCCGAATTCGTAGGTCTCAAGGTTGGCAAGTAGGAGTGTTATCCATTTACAATTTTGTCGCTTCATCTGCAAGTTAAACCTCTACTAAGCAACGCTAAAGCCATTTATCAACAACACCCAGAAACGCCGCCGGCTTGGCTCGGCCCGAACTCATCTAAGATGGACTGATGCAAAGTGGGAAAGTGGATATATTGTGTACCAGCAAGCAACACTGCAGGATAAAGAGAAAGGGCGGTGAATGTTGTGTATAATTGAGAGACCGAAAAGATGCCAAATATGTTGATGAACACAAACTTTTCCTTTTTATCCTACTGTGGAAGCAGCAAGCTTTGAACAAAGGAACACATAATTAGTGGATATCTTCAGTGTTTAAGCACATAACTCCTTGCTTATGCTGGCGTCAGTTTGTGTTCAAACCGGTGTTGTTTTTTTTCTGGGATAGCAGATGTCGACTTGTCAACTGTCCAAAAGCGGTCCTTTGACTGCCGTCCAGCTGGAAAGGTGCAATGTCGGCGCCCGAGCTCCCAAATTGTCTGTAAATCGTGCAATCATGTCGTCCTCTGCAGCATCGGAGGACTCATCCTGGACAAGACGGTGTCTGACCCCAATCTGGCTGGAATTGTGGTGTACACCCCTGTTATCAATGGTGAGTCACACTGTGACACTGCAGGTAATAATGTCACAAGTGGGCAGGGAGCAGGTGAAGCACACTTTGAAATGAAGGTAGGGTAAGTTGGTGCCGCTGTATATGCTTGTTCTTATTACCACTCGCAGTTTGAAACACCCAAAGGCTGTTTTGTATTGTTACTTCATCACCAGCAACACAATTACTGTCCAGTTACAAAATCAAACAAGT
Source organism: Nerophis ophidion (assembly GCF_033978795.1). NCBI lineage: Eukaryota > Metazoa > Chordata > Actinopteri > Syngnathiformes > Syngnathidae > Nerophis > Nerophis ophidion. The sequence goes on along the minus strand of NC_084620.1, from coordinate 47,386,807 downwards.
ATCAAAAAATACATTCACATCAAAATCACGTGTCTTACTCCAAATTTCAAGTCGATTCTTAATTTTCAAGAATCAATTTAAAAATAAATATATTTTCTTGTTAATTTTTACACTTACTTGTGCGCCTGCACATCGTACGTCCACAGCCTTTTGTAACCTGTTTTAAAAATAGCTCTGCTACTTTTTTAGACCAATTTATGTATTTTGAGGGTTGCGTTGGACAAAGAATCCATTCTGAATGGAATCGTCACCTCAAGATTCGGTATTAAAGGAAATAATGTTGAACTCGAATAACTCCATTGAAAAAGTTATTTTAATGTAGGATTGTTAGGACAGTTAATGGAATTTTAATTTAATTTCAATGATGGCTTCTCACACTTATGAAAATATAGTAATGGAAAAAACGAATATGTAGGGGGGTGTGGCCTCCAGACTTGCAGCGATGCGGGGTGTGCCAAGACCGGCTTCGAGATCAGCGACAAGTGCGTAAATGGTTTTCCAATCACCCGACGCCCTGTTAAAAGGCAGCAGCCGGGGTGGAGGTGGAGGTGGAGGTGGAGGTGGAGGTGGAGGTGGAGGTGGAGCTAGAGCGAGCGAGAGACAGCCACAAAAAGACCATTGCTGAAAAGCACATGAGAAACTTTATTCATAAAATAAAACAGTATCGTAACCCTGATCCGGGCTCGTGTGGCGATGTTTGGTGGTCCGAGGAACCCAGAGGAGAGAAACTTCCACAACAATTATCGTACTTTTTGGACTATTAAGAATTGACAGCGCGCCTTATAACTCGGTGCACCTAATGTACGGAATCATTCTGGTTGTGCTTACCGACCTCGAAGCAATTTTATTTGGTACATGGTGTAATGATAAGTGTGAACGGTAGATGGCAGCCACACATAAGAGATAAAAGTAGACTGCAATATGGCGCCAGTAAATAATACCATCCATCCATCCATTTTTTACCGCTTATTCCCTTTTGGGCCACGGGGGGCGCTGGTGCCTATCTCAGCTACAATCGGGCGGAAGGCGGCGTACACCCTGGACAAGTCGCCACCTCATCGCAGAGCCAACACAGATAGACAACATTCACACTCACATTCACACACTAGGGCCAATTTAGTGGTGCCAATCAATCTATCCCCAGGTGCATGTCTTTGGAAGTGGGAGGAAGCCGGAGTACCCGGAGGGAACCCACGCATTCACGGGTAGGACATGCAAACTCCACACAGAAAGATCCCGAGCCCGTAATTGAACCCCTGACTACTCAGGACCTTCTTATTGTGAGGCAGACGCACTAACCCCTCTGCCACCGTGAAGCCGTCCGCCGGAGACGTGTCCAGTAAAAAAACGTCCGACCGGAACTCTCTAATGACTTAAGTTCCTTGGGTGAATAATGTTAACTCACTACACCGGTTTGTTGTAACGCTTTCATGGCGAGTTTACTGACAGATATAAGTAAGATCCTTACACTACCTTATGTTATAAATGGCAACAGCAGAGGATGAATGTCCCATAACAAGAAAGTAGAGGAAAAGAAGAAGCTTATCGACTACGTTATCGACAGACTACAGTGGCGGAGGTGCGCAAATTTTTAGGACTTATGCAGAACTCAAATACACATCAGCAGGTACCAGAAGGTAAGAAAAGTTGGTTTTGCATAATATTATGAAACAAAACGCCAGATAATGTCTGCTAATAGGTGCCATTTTGCGATCCTTATACACACACCATAGTAATACTTGTATCTCGGACTACGATAGCTGTAATGGGCCGAAAATCCATCAAGCAGTGCGGCTTCGAAGTCATACTAAAACATTTTGACAGATTCTTGAGTGCCATGTATAATGCTCTTCATTTTCAATGGAACATTTTTAAGTTTTGGTGTTGTTTACTGGCGTCATATTGCGGTCTACACCATGGGTGTCAAACTCTGGCCCGCCGTGTAATTTAATTTGGCCCTTGAGGCAATATCAAATTAACATTACAGCTGGCCCGCCATTATTACACAGCAGCGGTGCCGCTGTAACACCTCAATTTTTCACACTTGCCAATCCTCCCGAATTTCAGTGCCTCTCCCGAAAATCTCCCGGGGCAAGCATTCTCCCGATTTTTACCCGGACAACAATATTGAGGGCCTTTAGCATTCTCTACAACCTGTCGTCACGTCCGCATTTCCTCCATACAAACCGCGTGCAGGCCCACTCGCATAATACATGTGGCTATTACACACACATAAGTGAATGCAATGCATACTTGGTCAACAGCCATACAGGTCACACTGAGGGTGGCCGTATAAACAACTTTAGCACTGTTACAAATATGCGCCACACTGTGAACTCACACCAAACAAGAATGACAAACACATTTTGGGAGAACATCTGCACTGTAACATAACATAAACACACCAGAACAATTACCCAGAAGCCCTTGCAGCACTAACTCTTTCGGGACGCTACAATATATTTTGATATTTACCTCAGAAGGCTGCAAATAGAAGAGAGGCATTACATTTATATTTAAATTTTATTTGATATGCCATTGATATTTTTTAATTATTATTATTATTTGAAACTCGATTTTGCATGTCACTATAAACTGTATATAAGCCTTGCTTGTTCAATGTTCAATGCAAAACTTCTTTGGGTCCCTATTAAAACGTTAATTTGTTCAATCTTGGCCCGCGGCTTTGTTCAGTTTTAAATTTTGGCCCACTCTGTATTTGAGTTTGACACCCCTGGTCTACACGTATCCCTTATGTGTGACTGCCATCTACTGGTCACACTTATCATTATACCATGCACCACCGGACTTGCACAATTTTTCAGGACTTGTGCAGATCCCAAATACAGATCAGCAAGACCAGAAGGTAATAGTTGCTTTTGCATAATATTGCGAAAGAAAATGCCAGATAATGTCTTACCTTGTACACACACCATAATAATACTCGTATGTTGAAGCACAGTACAATCCATCAAGCGGTGTGGCTGCATAGCTTAGCAAAGTCATACTAAAACATTTTGATAGATTTCTGAGCGCCGTGTGTAATGTTCTATATTTTCAATGGACCATTGAAAATGTTGTTTACTTGAGTCATATTGCCATCATACTGCAGTCTACACATATCTCTTATGTTTGACTGCCATGTACTTGTCACACTTATCATTACACCATGTACCAAATAAAATTGCTTCGAGGTCGGTAAGCAAAACCAGAATCATTCCGTACATTAAGGCGCACCGGGTTAGAAGGCGCACTGTCGAGTTTTGAGAAGAAAAATAAGGATTTTAAGTGCGTCTAATAGTCCGGAAATTACGGTAATTGTGTAATTAATCAATCAAAAATAATCGTGATTATTATTTTTGCCGTAATAGTCCATATTCTACCATAAAAGTAGAATTGTTTACAGAAAAGTCCAAACCCTAACAAAAAAGTAGATTCTTTGTATACAATTAAGTTAGGTTCACCTCAAAAATAAACTAATAGGTACTGTATATGTGTGTAGGTATGTCAAGTATCTTTTACCAAAAGTTATGAATAATTTCTAAAATTATAAAATAGAAACATTAAGGCAATATAATTGAGTTGTTCTCATGAATAACTGCAGAAATGGATACGAAAGCAACTGGTCATTGAGCCGAATATTAAACAGGAGAAGAAGAACATGTACATTATTTGGCGCGATTTGCTAACTAAAAAAGTCCTTTACTACGTTCCATTTAGGTCGAATATGGACACGTAAACACACATGCCACTCTTCCAATTTATCGCAAATGTAACTGGTGAGCTGAACGAAGCGCTTCCTGATAAACCCGGCAGTCGTAAAGGTCATGGGGTTGTTTCTAAAAGCGACACATTTCATTGACTCTAGTACACATCTACTGTATTTATTTTCTGCAAGTATCAGCAGGAGAAGGAAACCACTATTTTCGAGGCTATTTGATTTTTAAGAGCTCTTCTGTACAGCGCAACATTAAAGAAGTGCTTAAAGTAAATGTACAGAATCCACTTCCATAACACTTATTTGAGAATAAATCCAACCTTTACGCCGCTGTGCATCAGATGTCTCTTTTTCCAAACATGCAGCTTATGAATATAATTAGAGATGTCCAATAATTGATTTTTTTCCCGATATTCCGATATTGTCCAACTCTTAATTACCGATACCGATATATACAATCGTGGAGTTAACACATTATTATGCCTAATTTTGTTGTGATGCCCCGCTGGATGCATTAAACAATGTAAGAAGGTTTTTCCAAAATAAATCAACTCAAGTTATGGAAACAAATGCCAACATGGCAGTGCCATATTTATTATTGAAGTCACAAAGTGCATTATTGTTTTTTAACATGCCTCAAAACAGCAGCTTGGAATTTGGGACATGCTCTCTCTGAAAGAGCATGAGGAGGTTGAGGTAGGGGGTAGCAGGGAGGTGTATATTGTAGCATCTCGGAAGAGTTAGTGCTACAAGGGGTTCTGGAGGTTTGTTCTGTTGTGTTTACGTTGTGTTGCGGTGCGGATGTTCTCCCGAAATGTGTTTGTCATTCTTGGTTTGGTGTGGGTTCACAGTGTGGCGCATATTTGTAACAGTGTTAAAGTTGTTTATACAGCCACCCTCTGTGTGACCTGTATGGCTGTTGACCAAGTATGCTTTGCATTCACTTGTGTGTGTAAAAAGCCGTAGATATTTAAGGTTTATTTGGCACTCTGTATTTCTCCCTACGTCCGTTTGCACAGCGGCGTTTTAAAAAGTCATACATTTTACTTTATGAAACCCGATACCGATGACTTTGAAACCGATACCGATAATTTCCGATATTACATTTTAAAGCATTTATCACAACACAGGGACTACGTGGCCCAGTGGGAGAATGGCCGTACGCAACCCGAGGGTCCCTGGTTCAATCCCCACCTAGTACCAACCTCGCCACGTCCGTTGTGTCCTGAGCAAGACACTTCACCCTTACTCCTGATGGGTGCTGGTTAGAGCCTTGCATGACAGCTCCCTCCATCAGTGTGTGAATGTGTGTGTGAATGGGTAAATGTGGAAGTAGTGGCAAAGCGATTTGAGTACCTTGAAGGTAGAAAAGCGCTATACAAGTACAACCCTTCCATCCATCATCTTCCGCTTATCCGAGGTCGGGTCGCGGGGGCAACAGCCTAAGCAGGGAAACCCAGACTTCCCTCTCCCCAGCCACTTCGTCTAGCTCTTCCCGGGGGATCCCGAGGCGTTCCCAGGCCAGCCGGGAGACATAGTCTTCCCAACGTGTCCTGGGTCTTCCCCGTGGCCTCCTACCGGTTGGACGTGCCCTAAACACCTCCCTAGGGAGGCGTTCGGGTGGCATCCTGACCAGATGCCCGAACCACCTCATCTGGCTCCTCTCGATGTGGAGGAGCAGCGGCTTTACTTTGAGTCCCTCCCGGATGGCAGAGCTTCTCACCCTATCTCTAAGGGAGAGCCCCGCCACACGGCGGAGGAAACTCATTTCGGCCGCTTGTACCCGTGATCTTATCCTTTCGGTCATGACCCAAAGCTCATGACCATAGGTGAGGATGGGAACGTAGATCGACCGGTAAATTGAGAGCTTTGCCTTCCGGCTCAGCTCCTTCTTCACCACAACGGATCGGTACAACGTCCGCATTACTGAAGACGCCGCACCGATCCGCCTGTCGATCTCACGATCCACTCTTCCCTCACTCGTGAACAAGACTCCTAGGTACTTGAACTCCTCCACTTGGGGCAGGGTCTCCTCCCCAACCCGGAGATGGCACTCCACCCTTTTCCGGGCGAGAACCATGGACTCGGACTTGGAGGTGCTGATTCTCATTCAGGTCGCTTCACACTCGGCTGCGAACCGATCCAGCGAGAGCTGAAGATCCCGGTCAGATGAAGCCATCAGGACCACATCATCTGCAAAAAGCAGAGACCTAATCCTGCGGTTACCAAACCGGAACCCCTCAACGCCTTGACTGCGCCTAGAAATTCTGTCCATAAAAGTTATGAACAGAATCGGTGACAAAGGACAGCCTTGGCAGAGTCCAACCCTCACTGGAAATGTGTTCGACTTACTGCCGGCAATGCGAACCAAGCTCTGGCACTGATCGTACAGGGAACGGACCGCCACAATAAGACAGTCCGATACCCCATACTCTCTGAGCACTCCCCACAGGACTTCCTGAGGGACACGGTCGAATGCCTTCTCCAAGTCCACAAAGCACATGTAGACTGGTTGGGCAAACTCCCATGCACCCTCAAGAACCCTGCCGAGAGTATAGAGCTGGTCCACAGTTCCACGACCAGGACGAAAACCACACTGTTCCTCCTGAATCCGAGGTTCGACTATCCGACGTAGCCTCCTCTCCAGTACACCTGAATAAACCTTACCGGGAAGGCTGAGGAGTGTGATCCCACGATAGTTGGAACACACCCTCCGGTCCCCCTTCTTAAAGAGAGGAACCACCACCCCGGTCTGCCAATCCAGAGGTACCGCCCCCGATGTCCACGCGATGCTGCAAAGTCTTGTCAACCAAGACAGCCCCACAGCATCCAGAGCCTTAAGGAACTCCGGGCGGATCTCGTCCACCCCTGGGGCCTTGCCACCGAGGAGCTTTTTAACTACCTCAGCGACCTCAGCCCCAGAAATAGGAGAGTCCACCACAGATACCCCAGGCACTGCTTCCTCATAGGAAGACGTGTTGGTGGGATTGAGAAGGTCTTCGAAGTATTCCTTCCACCTATCCACAACATCCGCAGTCGAGGTCAGCAGAACACCATCCGCACCATACACGGTGTTGATAGTGCACTGCTTCCCCTTCCTGAGGCGGCGGACGGTGGTCCAGAATCGCTTCGAAGCCGTCCGGAAGTCGTTTTCCATGGCTTCCCCGAACTCTTCCCATGTCCGAGTTTTTGCCTCCGCGACCGCTGAAGCTGCACACCGCTTGGCCTGTCGGTACCTGTCCACTGCCTCTGGAGTCCTATGAGCCAAAAGGACCCGATAGGACTCCTTCTTCAGCTTGACGGCATCCCTCACCGCTGGTGTCCACCAAGGGGTTTTAGGATTGCCGCCCCGACAGGCACCAACTACCTTGCGGCCACAGCTCCGATCTGCCGCCTCGACAATAGAGGTGCGGAACATGGTCCACTCGGACTCAATGTCGCGCACCTCCCTCGTGACATGTTCAAAGTTCTTCCGGAGGTGGGAATTGAAACTTTGTCTGACAGGAGACTCTGCCAGACGTTCCCAGCAGACCCTCACAATGCGTTTGGGCCTCCCAGGTCTGTCCGGCACAAGTACAACCCATTTATCATTTATTTATTTATTTATTTATCCAGTGTTAAAGTTGTTTATACGGCCACCCTCAGTGTGAATCAAACAATCATCCATCCATCCATTTCCTACCGCTTGTCCCTTTTGGGGTCGCTGGCGCCTATCTCAGCTGCATTCAGGCGGAAGGCGCTGTACACCTTGGACAAGTCGCCACCTCATCGCAGGGCCAACACAGATAGACAGATCACATTCACACTCACATTCACACATTAGGGCCAATTTAGTGTTGAATCAAACAATCAATATTTATTTACATAGCCCTAAATCACAAGTGTCTCAAAGGGCTGCACAAGCCCCTACGACATCCTCTGTTCAGAGCCCACATACGGGCAAGGAAAAACTCCCAACCCAGTGGGATGTCAATGTAATGACTATGAGAAACCTTGGAGAGGAAAGCAGATGTGGGTGAACCCCCCCCCACCCCCCCTTCTAGGGGAGACCGGATGCAATGGACGTCCAGTGTGACCTGTATGGCTGTTGACCAAGTATGCCTTGCATTCACTTGTGTGCGTGAAAAGCCGTAGATATTATGTGACTGGGCCGGCACGCAAAGGCAGTGCCTTTAAGGTTTATTGGCGCTCTGTACTTCTCCCTACGTCCGTGCACCTCATTAATTTGACCTTTTGAAACCAATACCGATAATTTCCGATATCACATTTTAAAGCATTCATCACAACATTTATCCGATATTATCGGACATCTCTAAATATAATATAAATCATCTTGAATGTCTCCTTGTGCAATCTTCCTATTGGACTCACCTTCTATTGTAATGGAAAATGTAGACATGCTAAGCCAGCATATTTTTTTTTAATGGAAATGTGTGCTCAGGTGTGAATGTATGAATACTAAGTCCAGAGCTCACAAATAATGATGCGCTTTACCATAAATCCAACAACCTAATAGGATTCAATTATGCTCATTTTCACCTCTTTGGCCCGGTTCTCGCCGCTAATGGGCTCAGCCGCACTGTCCATGGCACTGTCCATGGCTACCTCACCTCTGCGACAACAGATAGGCTTTTAATTAAATGCTAAAAATACAAGACGGAAAGCAATTCCGGCCTGGAGAATTGTGACGAGCAAAGGTGAGTGTGTCTCAGCCACTATTTATTATTAAAAGAAAATGTCTGGAGCCCGTGCAGGATGATGTGTGGAAAGACCTGCATAGACCTATTGATATAAAATATAGAGCTGGGGTTGCAATCACGTGACCTAGAGGCATTTCCCGGGTTGAAGTCCCATCAGGCTACTGTTTGTTTACCTGCATCAGTGCATAATCGGGTGTAATTTGAAAGATTCGTAGGCCTATATATATATACATGATCATGAACAAAAATATTTCAAATAGGATGGAGTGGATTTATACTCCTAAAGGGGAACATTATCACAATTTCAAAAGGGTTAAAAACAATAAAAATCAGTTCCCAGTGGCTTGTTTTATTTTTCAAAGTTTTTTTCAAAATTTTACACCTCCCTGAACTTCCCGAAAAACTGCTTCAAAGTGCCTGATTTTCACCATCGCTATATCCACCTGTCCATTTCCCTGTGACGTCATACAGTGCTGCCAATACAAACAACATGGCAGGTACCACAGCAAGATATAGCGACATTAGCTCGGATTCAGACTCGGACTTCAGCGGCTTAAGTGATTCAACAGATTACGCATGTATTGAAACAGATGGTCGGAGTATGGAGGCAGATAGCGAAAACGAAATTGAAGAAGAAATTGAAGCTATTGAGCGAATAGCTATTGACGCTATTCGGCCATAGCATGAGTGTACCTAATGAAGTGGCCCATAGCACGGCTGCCTTATTAGCATCACCAGTAAAATGTGCGGACCAAACGATCAGGACTTTCGCATCTTGAGCCACTGGAGGAACTTAAATCCGTCGATTGGTAAGTGTTTGTTTTGCATTAAATGTGGGTATCTAGTTTCAAATGTACATACAGCAAGCGTAAATAGCATGTTAGCATCGATTAGCGTAGCATGTTAGCATCGATTAGCTGGCAGTCATACCGTGACCAAATATGTCTGATTAGCACATAAGTCAACAACATCAACAAAACTCACCTTTGTGATTTCGTTGACTAAATCGTTGCAAATGCATCTGCAGGTTATCCATACATCTCTGTGCCATGTCTGTCTTACCATCTCCGCCAGACACTCTGGCAAATTCAATGGGGGTCTGGCGGAAGATTTCTTGCCAGTGGTGCAACTTGAATCCCTCCCTGTTAGTGTTGTTACACCCTCCGACAACACACCGACGAGGTATGATGTCTCCAAGGTTCCAAAAAATAGTCGAAAAAACGAAAAATAACAGGGCTGAGACCCGGTGTTTGTAATGTGAAAATGAAAATGGCAGGTGTATTACCTCGGTGACGTCACGTTCTGACGTCATCGCTAAAAGACCGATAAACAGAAAGGCGTTTAATTTGCCAAAATTCACCCATTTAGAGTTCGGAAATCAGTTAAAAAAATACATGGTCTTTTTTCTGCAACATCAAGGTATACATTGACGCTTGCATAGGTTTGGTGACAATCTTCCCCTTTAAGAAAAATATATATTTTTAAACGATTTAAGCCATATATCCCCACCAAGACGTTGCTGCTCGCTATTACCACACTTCCTTTGACACTCACAAGGATTTAGAGGAGAAAAAAGATTGGAGGCACATCATGTGTTTACATCCAAGTGGTCCACAAATTAAACATTAATGGGTGAAAGACAAAGTTGGATTAATTGTGCATCACTAAGTAGTAGGGGTGTAACGGTACGTGTATTTGTCATGAACCGTTTCGGTACGGTGGTTTGTGTTCTGTTCGCAGGTGTACCGAACGAGTACACATGCTAGCAGCGACGGGGCTAGGACAACATGTAAAAGCCAGAGCTGGTAGACCCTCCTACCTCGTTAAGATCTCCCGTTTGGAAACTCTTCCGAGGATGTCGTAGTGGTTTGTACAGTCCTTTGAGACATTTGTGATTTAGGGCTATATAAATAAACATTGATTGATTGATTGATTGACTTTGGCTGCGCCATACAACAATGGAGGACGGAGGTTTGCCGACATTGTTCAGCAGCTGCTTCTGACAACACGTCAAACATGTGTTGCACCTTTCCTGCTTCCTGTTCCCTGACCATAGTCGCGGAGCGCAAGGGAGACACTCCTCCAGGGCTCATGTATTCTCAAGGGCAACACCCTTCACCCTACAAGGGATGGGAATTTTCCGCGGATCCGTAGAATTCCGCCGATTTTGGCGCCGCTAGGGTCATTTCTGTGAATCGTTTAAATCCGGGGAGAAAATTATACGGGGGGGTTAGGTACTCGTGGTGTTTGTCTCTGCGTTGACCTAGTTATCAGTACAAGGCAGAGAATTCCCGCGAAAAATATAATGCCAAGGCACCAGATTGGCGAGCTCTACTATCAGAAAAGTGAGGCTGAGTTGACTTGAAACTGTTTAATGTTGCACTTTTTATGTGTAGAAGAAAAGTTTTATCATTTTATTTAATCTGAGCAACAACTTTAGGCAGTTTAATGTTGATTAATGTGGACCCCGACTTAAACAAGTTGAAAAACTTATTGGGGTGTTACCATTTAGTGGTCAATTCTACTGAATATGTACTGTACTGTATAATCTACTAATAAAAGTCTCAATCAATCAATCAATCAATCAATCCAAAAAAGCACTTTACATGTAGAAAGGTTTTGTTAAGAAACCATTCTGAGCCTTATCCTATTTAGTTTTTATTTTATATACTGTATGTTGACCACATTAACCCTGGCAATGGACCCTTTGTGTATATGTATGTTATGCCATTGTTTACAAATTTGGTAAATAAATAACCAAAAAATGTATATTTTGTTGTTTTCTTACTGTAGCAAAAATGAACCAAACCGTGACCTCTAAACCGAGGTATGTACCGAACCAAAATGTTTGCGTACCGTTACACCCCTACTAAGTAGCATAGTTGATTGACATAACGAATGCTGCTGTGATCGTGACGCTAATGAGAAAACGTTTTTTTTGCAGTTGATTTCCTGCTAGATCTCCAATTCATGTCTGCAGTTGTTTTTCTGCTGGAAAGTTCATATTTTGTCTCATTATTTAGCTGTAGATGTCCCTGTTGTTCAGCAATGTTTGCTGGTGATATCAAGATTCAGTATATGCTGCTGAGATGTATTCATCCACTTCAATTATTACTATTAAGGATATTTTCTTGATGCTAAGAAATAGTTTATTTTACTATTTCTTCGGTAAAATAAACCGTTGTACATTCATAAATTGAAAATGTTGCAGACCGAAAGGGTTTAGGCTGAAATTGAACACATATTGCACCTAACCTTATAAACCAGGGGTCTCAGACACGCGGCCCGCGGGCCAATTCAACATTTTCTGCTCAAACTCTACACTCACTTTCACTTGTTTAATTGCTACACTCGAGCTGCTTGACCATCGTATCAATTAAAAAAGAAAAACGGTTGTGACGTCATATGTAACCTAGCAATACATGATATGTCTGCATATTGTCAATGTGAACACAGTACAAACAAAACATTGTTTTGCCTTGAAGAGTTTGTAGAAGAAACATTCTCCTACTTTTAGATATGCATTTTTGCTTTTAATAGTCAGCTATTTGCCATGTTGCTTGTTCACCTTTGATTCTACTCAACAAGAACTCTTTAAAGATGCAGAACGCTAAAAAAATGACCTTGTTTTTCATATCAAAATGTTCTAAAGGATGCATGCACTTTTACTCCAATCAGGCAAAAAACATGCTAATTCATTTTTCATTTGCTGTCTGACCTTTTTCCACAAGTGAGTGTTGGGCAAAATGCATCATTTGTTCATAATTCAGGCTGCCCTTAAAGTCTGCATAGAGTTCAGATACAATAGGAAATGGAATGATTTGAGAATATGTTTGGCACCACCTTTTAGCGCCTGTGAATGTAGGTTGTCTTTACAACTAGAAATGGCTTTTCTTCCAATATTGTCCAACTCTTAATTACCAATTCCGATATCAACCGACACCGATATATACAGTCGTGGAATTAACACATTATTATGCCTAATTTTGTTGTGATGCCCTGCTGAATGCATTAAACAATGTAACAAGGTTTTCCAAAAATAAATCAACCCAAGTTATGGAAAAAAATGCCAACATGGCACTGCCATATTTATTATTGAAGTCACAAAGTGCATTATTTTTTTTTTTAACATGCCTCAAAACAGCAGCTTGGAATTTGGGACATGAGCATGAGGAGGTTGGGGTTGGGGGGGCAGAGGTTGAGTTGGGGGGAGAGGAGGGGTAGCGGGGTGTGTATATTGTAGCGTCCCGGAAGAGTTAGTGCTGCAATGGGTCCTGGGTATTTGTTCTGTTGTGTTACGGTGCGGATGTTCTCCCGAAATGTGTTTGTCATTCTTGTTTGGGGGCTTCACGGTGGCAGAGGGGTTAGTGCATCCGCCTCCCAATACGAAGGTCCTGAGTAGTCCTGTGTTCAATCCCGGCCTCAGGATCTTTTTTGTGGAGTTTGCATGTTCTCCCCGTGAATGCGTGGGTTCCTTCCGGGTACTCCGGCTTCCTCCCACTTTCAAAGACATGCACCTGGGGATAGGTTGATTGGCAACACTAAATTGGCCCTAGTGTGTGAATGTTGTCTGTCTATCTGTGTTTTCCCTGTGATGAAGTGGCGACTTGTCCAGGGTGTACCCTGCCCTTTCGCCCGATTGTAGCTGAGATAGGCATCAGCGCCACTCGCGACCCCAAAGGGAATAAGCGGTAGAAAATGGATGGATTCTTGTTTGGTGTGGGTTCACAGTGTGGCGCATATTTGTAACAGTGTTAAATTTGTTTATATGGCCACCCTCAGTGTGACCTGTATGGCTGTTGACCAAGTATGGCTTGCATTCACTTGTGTGTGTGTGAAAAGCCGTAGGTATTATGTGATCGGGCTGGCACGCCAAGGCAGTGCCTTTAAGGTTTATTGGCGCTCTGTAATTCTCCCTTCGTCCGTGTGCACAGCGCCGTTTTAAAACGTCATTAATTTTACTTTTTGAAACCCATACCGATGACTTTGAAACCGATACCGATAATTTCCGATATTACATTTTAAAGCATTTATCGGCCGATATAATCAGCAGCCCGATATTATCGGACATCTCTACTTACAACCCTCTACAGTGGCAGACCTAGATAGATAGATAGATAGATAGATTCATTCCTTCCTTTTTTCCTTCCTTCCTTCCTAGATAGATTATTTCCTTCCTTCCCTCCTTCTTTCATAGAGAGATATAATCCTTCCTTCCTAGATAGATAGCGAGTAAGATTCCTTCCTGTCTTCTTTCCTTCCTTCCTTCCTAGATAGATTCCTTCCTTCCTTCCTTGATAGATAGATAGATAGATAGATAGATAAATTCCTTCTTTCCTAGATAGATAGATTCCTTCCTTCCTTCCCAGATAGATAGATGTATAGATTCCTTCCTGCCTTCCTTTCCTTCCTTCCTTCCTTCTTTCCTTCCTCGATAGATTCCTTCCTTCCTTCCTTACTTCTTTCCTTCCTTCCACGATAGATAGATAGATAAATTCCTTCCTTCCTTCCTTCCTTCTTTCATAGATAGATAGATATAATCCTTCCTTCCTTCCTTCTTTCATAGATAGATATAATCCTTCCTTCCTTCCTTCCTAGATAGATGGATGGATAACTAGATTCCTTCCTTCCGTCCTAGATGGATAGATAGATGGATTCCTTCCTTCCTAGATAGATAGCTAGTAAGATTCTCTCCTTTCTTCTTTCCTTCCTTCCTTCCTAGATATATAGATGGATAGATTCCTTCCTTCCTTCCTAGATAGATAGCTAGATAGATTCCTTCTTTCCTTCCTTCCTTCCTAGATAGATAGATGGATGGATTACTTCCTGCCTTCCTTCTTTCCTTCCTTCCTTCCGTCCTCGATAGATAGATAGATAGATTCCTTCCTTCCTTCTGTCCTTCCTTCCTTCCTTCATAGATATATAGATATAATCTTTCCTTCCTTCCTTCCTTCCTTAATTCCTTCCTAGATAGATGGATAGATAGATAGATTCCTTCCTTCCTTCCTTCCTAGATAGATAGATAGATGGATTCATTCCTTCCTTCTTAGAAAGATAGTAAGAATCCTTCCTTCCTTCCTTTCTTCCTTTTTTCTTTCCTAGATAGATCGATAGATGGATAGATTCCTTCCTTCATTCCTTACCTTCCCTAGATTCCTTCCTTTCTAGATCGATCGATAGATGGATTCCTTCCTTCCTTCCTTCCTTCCTAGATAGATAGCTAATAAGATTTTTTCCTTTCTTCTTCCCTTCCTTCCTTCTTAGATAGATAGATTCCTTCCTTCCTTCCTTCCTAGATAGATAGATGGATAGATTCCTTCCTGCCTTCCTTCTTTCCATCTTTCCTTCCTTCTTTCCTTCCTTCCTTCCTTCCTCAATAGATAGATCGATAGATAGATAGATTCCTTCCTTCCTTCATTCCATCCTTCCTTCTGATCTTCCTTCTTTCCTTCATAGATAGATATAATCCTTCCTTCCTTCCTAGATGGATGGATACATAGATTCCTTCCTTCCTTCCTAGATAGATAGATAGCTAGATGGATTCCTTCCTTCCTTCTTTGATAGATAGATAGTGAGGATCCTTCCTTCCTTCCTTTCTTTCTTCTTTCCTAGATAGATAGATGGATAGATCCTTTCCTTCCTTCCTTACCTTCCTTCCTAGATGGATGGATTGATAGATAGACAGATAAATAGATAGATGAATACAAACCCCGTTTCCATATGAGTTGGGAAATTGTGTTGGATGTAAATATAAACGGAATACAACCAAATTCAATTGAATGCACTACAAAGACTACATATTTGATGTTCAAACTCATAAACTTTATTTTTTTTTGCAAATAATTAACTTAGAATTTCATGGCTGCAACATGTGCCAAAGTAGTTGGGAAAGGGCATGTTCACCACTGTATTACATCACCTTTTCTTTTAACAACACTCAATAAACATTTGGGAACTGAGGAATCTAATTGTTGAAGCTTTGAAAGAGGAATTCTTTCCTATTTTTGTTTTATGTAGAGCTTCAGTCGTTCAATAGTCTGGGGTCTCCGCTGTCGTATTTTACGTTTCATAATGCGTCACACATTTTCGATGGGAGACAGGTCTGGACTGCAGGCGGGCCAGGAAAGTTCCCACACTCTTTTTTTATGAAGCCACGCTGTTGTAGCACTTGTCTTGTTGAAATAAGCAGGGGCACCCATGATAACGTTGCTTGGATGACAACATATGTTGCTCCAAAACCTGTATGGACCTTTCAGCATTAATGGTGCCTTCACAGATGTGTAAGTTACCCATGCCTTGGGCACTAATGCACCCCCATACCATCACACATGCTGGCTTTTGAACTTTGCGCCTATAACAATCCGAATGGTTATTTTCCTCTTTGTTCTGGAAGACACCACATCCTCTGTTTCCAAATATAATTTGAAATGTGGACTCGTCAGACCACAGAACACTTTTCCACTTTGCATCAGTCCATCTTAGATGAGCTCGGGCCCAGCCTAGCCGGCAGCGTTTCAGGATATTGTTGATAAATGGGTTTTGCTTTGCATAGTAGAGTTTTAACTTGCACTTACAGGTGTAGCGATCAACTGTAGTTACGGACAGTGGTTTTATGAAGTGTTCCTGAGCCCATGTGGTGATATCCTTGACACACTGATGTCTGTTTTTGTTGCAGTACCGCCTGAGGGATCAAAAGTCCGTAATATCATTGCTTACGTGCAGTGATTTCTCCAGATTCTCTAAACTTTTTGATGATTTTACGGACTGTAGATGGTAAAATCCCTAAATGCCTTGCAATAGCTCGTTGAGAAATGTTGTTCTAAAACTATTAGACAATTTGCTTACAAAGTGGTGACCCTCCCCCCATCCTTGTTTGTGAATTATTTAGCATTTCATGGAAGCTGCTTTTATACCCAAACATGGCACCCACCTGTTCCCAATTAGTCTGCACACCTGTGGGATGTTCCATATAAGTGTTTGATGAGCATTCCTCAACTTCATCAGTATTTATTGCCACCTTTCCCAACTTCTTTGTCACGTGTTGCTGGCATTGATTCTAAAGTTAATGATTATTTGCAAAAAAAAAAAGAAGTGTTTATCAGTTTGAACATCAAATATGTTGTCTTTGTAGCATATTCAACTGAATATGGGTTGAAAATGATTTACGAATCATTGTATTCCGTTTATATTTACATCTAACACATTTTCCAAACGCATATGGAAACGGGGTTTGTAGATTCCTTCCTTCCTTCCTTCCTTCCTTCAGGAGAGTTCTCTAAGAAGACATAACAAGTTGGATGAGTGCTAACAACTTAGCAAAACGGAACTGTTTTCGGCAAGTAGTCAGACTCTTCAAGGTACTCTTTTAAAAACAAATCTGGTAAAGATCTGTCGTTCTCAAAGTCTCGCAGCCCTGACAGTATTTGTGAAATGTCAAATGTGACTGCTAAAAAAGCGACGGGAAAACACTGAAGTTGTCGTTCTAAAAATATTTGTTTTAATTTTCATGAATTGTTCTCACTTTTTATCTAACAGTGTGCAGTCTCAGCGTCATGGCCAATTATGCAAATTAGATGATGACCTCATCATGCTGCATTCCATTGTTGTCGCACATTTCTTAAAACCTTCCAAAGCCGCTTTCCTTCTATTGTTAGCATCTCCACTTTTCCCCCCCAGACAGCAATTTGCCACTGATGACATTTTAATCTTAGCTCATCATCATTCCAGACGGAGCATTTGTCTACTTACAGATAAATGATTCCTTCTTATTATATTTCATCTAGACGTGTCGTGTCACATTGATATAACCGCCAGACCCTCCCCAGACTCCTCATCCTCACTCCTGTCAGACCCACTGACCCGAATAAGACAAATGTGCCTCCAACCTTCAACCCCGAAACCCCTAATGATTTATTTAGACGGCGCCAGGCGCATTTCATTGCAGAGTTCCCGAGAATTGTTGCTAATATTATCGTATATCATGTAAGGCCATACATGGAAATGAAAAACTGACACATTTGCTAGTAATCTATTACTCAGTCCTTACTTTATTCCTTTGTTTGTTTACCCCTCACACCCATTTGCACCTGCCACAATTGCCTTGACTCCATCATGTATGAAATATTACTACATTGTTGTATCACTTTTAAGAATATTGACATTTTGAACAACTTTTATTGTAAAGTTAATATGGGTGCTTAGAGAAATAGATTCACATTTTGTTATTGGGGTGTTATTTGAATACATTTTTTAACAATTAGGCCATCTGTGCTGTGCTTATATTAATACATCCACAGCCTTGTCTCTCGCACAAACTGGGAGACAAATACATTGTACATACAAATGCACATATATACTAACATGCACACAATTATTCATATATACAGTGGGGCAAAAAAGTATTTAGTCAGCCACCGATTGTGCAAGTTCTCCCACTTAAAATGATGAGAGAGGTCTGTAATTTTCATCATAGGTACACTTCAACTGTGAGAGACAGAATGTGGGGAAAAAATCCAGGAATTCACATGGTAGGAATTTTAAAGAATTTATTTGTAAATTATGGTGGAAAATAAGTACTTGGTCAACCATACGAAGCTCTCACTGATGGAAGGAGGTTTTGGCTCAAAATCTCACGATACATGGCCCCATTCATTCTTTCCTTAACACGGATCAATCGTCCTGTCCCCTTAGCAGAAAAACAGCCCCAAAGCATGATGTTTCCACCCCCATGCTTCACAGTTGGTATGGTGTTCTTGGGGTGCCAATCAGTATTCTTCTTCCTCCAAACACGACAAGATGAGTTTATACCAAAATTGATACATGGATGATACAGCAGAGGATTGGGAGAATGTCATGTGGTCAGATCAAATCAAAATAGAACTTTTTGGTATAAACTCAACTGGTCGTGTTTGGAGGAAGAAGAATACTGAGTTGCATCCCAAGAACACTAGACCTACTGTGAAGCATGGGGGTGGAAACATCATGCTTTGGGGCTGTTTTTCTGCTAAGGGGACAGGACGTTTGATCCCTGTTAAGGAAAGAATGAATGGGGGCATGTATCGTGAGATTTTGAGCCAAAACCTCCTTCCATCAATGAGAGCTTTGAATGGTTGACCAAATACTTATTTTCCACCATGATTTACAAATAAATTATTTAAAATTCCTACAATGTGAATTCCTGGATTTTTTTTCCACATTCTGTCTCTCACAGTTGAAGTGTACCTATGATGAAAATTACAGACCTCTGTCATCATTTTAAGTGGGAGAACTTGCAAAATCGGGGGCTGACTAAATACTTTTTTGCCCCACTGTATATATACATACGCGCATCCATAGGTACCCACGCTCCCACATACATACACACATACAGCACATACTGTACCCAAACACTCAAAGTACATTCATCCACACAAACTCAGTGGCCTAGTGGTTAGAGTATCCGCCCTGAGATCGGTAGGTTGTGTGTTCAAACCCCGGCGGAGTCATACCAAAGACTATAAAAATGGGACCCCTTACCTCCCTGCTTGGCACTCAGCATCAAGGGTTGGAATTGGGGGTTAAATCACCAAAAATGATTCCCAGGCGCGGCCACTGCTGCTGCCCACTGCTCTCCTACGCTACATCCAACATATATTAACGTTGTTCCCCAACGGCGATCTGCGCAAATTAAGGCCCGTTCACATTTTCAATTTTTTTAGATCTTCTAGATCAGAACTGTAGCCGCCATTATGATGTGCAGTGATGTTTTCAAATGACCGTAAGGCTATACAAAGTATTTCAATGGTTGGAATCTGAGCTTTTACATGATATACGAGTTGCTATGGTCATCTAATTAGTTACTATGGTAATCTAAGTCACAGCAGCTCAGACGAGGCACCAAGCAGTGTGGGTGGGCAGGGTTTCCACAGTGTGTTTCCAGAGCCTGAAATGCGGGTGTCAGGGACAGATGCGTAAATACATTTTTACAAAAAAGTTCTAAAGTTTAGTGACATGTCAGATTATAGGTGAGTGTTTTTTTACCCTTTCGTGTTCATATTTTGCTGTTTGTTGCATTTTTGTTACCTTTCGCTTGATTGTAAAATATGTGAATGGAGATAGGGTGTTAGGTTTATATATAGTCAATATTCAGTGTTTTATCCTTCATAGTTAATATTGTAAATCTCACATTTTTAATTTTCATGTACATTCTGGGTCTCATTCAGTACAAACATATAAAATTCTATTCCGTTGTTTAATCCAACTCTTTTTTTTGACATTTTCAAATAGACTGAAAAGAGTGCAAGTCGAAACAGTAAAAATTTAAAGTCAGAAAACGTTCCCTTCCGTTTTTTAGGGCACTCTGTCATAACGTTTTCCGCATCCAATCACACATTATTGTGAGGTTTTGTATTAGTATTCCTAAAAATACATATTTTTCTCTATAAATTTACCCCGTTTGAAGCAAAATAATTGCCCAGGCCTGCCTTTTGGAAACTGGGTAATACAATACTTCAAGCTTAACCTATTGTTACTCTAACAATTTACAAGGTTAATACAGTTCACTTCTCTTTCTTCCCTTGCATTTATCTGCTTTCTTTTGTATTTCAAGTTATCATGGTATGTATGTGTTGTTGCATTTGAAACCATTGCATTGTTGATATTAGAGGTAATTGTTATTATTCTTCATCAATAGTGCTATTTCTATTGGTATTTGTATTGCTCCATTTGTCATTTATGTGTTTGATGGAAAGGTTTTATAACTTTCATACCAAATAATTTATTGCACGAATCGCTCCAAATCGATTTAGAACAGAATTCTCACCCCAAGAATCAGAATCGAGTCGAATTGTAAATTTATTGTAAAAATTCCCGTGCCTAAAAGCAAGTGTTTTCAATGCTGAGCCGTCTTTAATATTATCACATTTAGGTCATGTAAATATGTAAATATGATCAACAACTTGGTCGTGATTCATTTCAATTGAGCAAAAAACTAAACCTGACTATGTTGGAATTTATTTTACTTTATATGATGGTGTGGTTGTAAGTGGAATTACACCTGATAGAAGCTTATGAAGAAACAGTATTGGACTGAGCACACAGCCTTGTGGTACTCCACCACTAATCTTTGCACTATAGAGCTTGTAATGGGACCAATTCGCACTGCTCTTGTTCTATATAAGGACATGCTTGAAACTCAGGTGCTGTAATAATTAGAGATGTCCGATAATGGCTTTTTTGCCGATATCCGATATTCCGATATTGCCCAACTCTTAATTACAGATTCCGATATCAACCGATACCGATATATATAGTTGTGGAATTAACACATTTTTATGCCTAATTTGGTTGTGATGCCCTGCTGGATGCATTTAACAAAGTAACTAGGTTTTCCAAAATAAGAGACCATCTGCAACTCAAGTTATGGAAAAAAGTGCCTACATGGCACTGCCATATTTATTATTGGAGTCACAAAGTGCATACTTTTTTTTAACATGCCTCAAAACAGCAGCTTGGAATTTGGGACGTGCTCTCCCAGAGATAATCCAGATACCCACTACAACTATGGGAAATACTATACTTTGACTTTCACAAAGTGCATTATTTTTTTTAAACATGCCTCAAAACAACAGCTACAAAAACAATGAAGGCACGCAACTTCTGTCCAGTGTATACTAGAGTAATAAAATAAACAATAACATAGTCCTACTTTGGTATACTGTAGAACAGGAAATTCTAAACTTGGCTCAATCTGCCCTGCTCTCTAACGTATTTGTATGAGTAACACAAATGTGCTGCAAGCTAGTAGTGAGTGCTTGAAGTGGCCTAGCAGTCAGCAAGAGTTTCTGAAATGCTGCGTTGAGAGAGGGCACCTCTGTTCACTGCAAGCTGCTTTCGGTTTTTGCTTTTCATCCATCTTCCGCTTGCATTTGTAGTGTATCTCCTTATAATTCTTGAAGAGGTGGGAGATCAAATTGCTCGTATTAAAGGAAGACGTCTTCGCATAACCAACTTTTTGCAGTCATTGCAAATTGCCAGTTTTTTTTTATCCGTCAGACACACTTGGGGTGGTATAGCTCGGTTGGTAAAGTGGCCGTGCCAGCAACTTGAGGGTTACGGGTTCGATCCCCACTTCTGCCAAACTAGTCACTGCGGTTGTGTCCTTGGGCAAGACACTTTACCCACCTGCTCCCAGTGCCACCCACACTGGTTTAAAAATTTAACTTAGATATTGGGTTTCACAATGTAAAGCGCTTTGAGTCACTAGAGAAAAGCGCTATATAACTATAATTCACTTCACTTACCTTTTAAAATAATCCCAAAACATACACATGGTGTCGTTAGTTAGTCACAGAGCGAGCTGGCTTGTTAGCCACGGCTATAGCACCGGCAACAACACACTCTAGTTGTTGATGAAGTCATCAAGCATCATGCTGCAGTCGTGCTGCAATTCCTGTGTTGTGTGTGGGAGAGGGGAAAGAGGAGTTATGAGGGTCTGATGACTGGAAGACGCAACTGCTCTGTACTGCTCCCTACGTCCGTGTTTTACCGGATACGTACCGCTCTGTACAGCGGCGTTTTAAAAAGTCATTGATTTGACTTTTTGAAACCGATGCCGATAATTTCCGATATTACATTTTAAAGCATTTATCGGCCGGCCCAATATTATCGGACATCCCTAGTAATAATCTACCTGTATCGTTTTTAGGTATCGGAGGTAACTTGGTGGCGATTCAGTCCAGCCGGATCTCCACCTGCCTGCACTTCCACTGCGCCCCCGGGGAGGTGCCTGATGAGGCCAAGGGCTGCTACTACCCTTGTCGCACCTTCTACGGGACTGGTACCTCTTTTACAGCCACCATGGAACGATTGGACTCGATTCAACCCGCTGTAACATTTGTCTCCACTTTTTGGGACATTTTACCAGGGGCTAACCACCGGTCCGCTCAGGTGCTCCTCCTCCTGGTGATCCCCGGTCACGTCATCTTCCTCTACACCATTCACCTGATGAAGAGCGGACACACGACTCTGACGCCCATCTTCATGTCTGTCTACCTGGCGGCTGCACTGCTGCAGGTAAGCATGCTTACGGACTGAACTGGTTTTTGAACATGGTTTGTCTCCAGAGACGTATTTCCTAGGGATGTCCCGATCCAGGTTTTTGCACTTCCAATCCGATACTGATATTGATTTTTCTTTTCCGATCCGATACCGATACTGGCCTATCCGAGCATGTGCTAAAGTTTAAAGTTATTTAGCCTACTTAGTTGTCAGATTCATGTTGAAAAGGGTTTTAGTACTCTTGATAACAACTAGCCAGCTGAATTAGGTGAGTTTGAATAATACACAATGGTTGGAATTCGTGGATAAACACAAAATAGAAAAAATTATACATGACAAACAGAAATGGCATCATTAAACAGTAAAAAAGTGAACAGTATATAGTGCAAATAATGCTGTAAACATTATTTAAAAAAAGCAAAACACACAAACAACCTGAGTGGGATAAAATGTCTATAACTCAACATCAATACTTGCTCTTGAACAAGTGTAAACTTAAAAAAAAAAACAAAAAAAAACTATCTACACACTCCTTTCAATTTTTTGCCCCAGTCAGGGGGGGCAAACAATTGAAGTTCAAGCATAATGGGGAGATTCTTTCTAACAAAGATGAGCACTTCAAGATGCTCAGGTGTCAGCCTGCTCCTGTGTTCATCAATGATAAGTGCTAAAAAGCCTCTCACTCTCAATAGTCAATAAAATGTCTTATCACTTTACCACCACGCTTGACTTTATTGTGGCATGTTTTGCACTCCACCTCTTCATCTTTTTCGTTTTGTAGGGTAAAATAATCCTACACAGCTGACATTTTTACCGTAACTTTTAATTCACACGGCCATCTTAACGGTTAGAACACAGACCTGTGGATGTGTTGAAGGTGTGCTGGAAAACGCGGAACGGAGCATAGGGAGCAGCAGAAGAGTGGAAGATATTATTATTATTATTTAAATTGGTGCGTTGAAAAACATGGACCGTATATTTTTTAAAAACTGGATCTGGATCGGCATTTTCCCATGCCTTGCCGATACGCATTTTTTGATAAATATCGGCGGCCGATCCGATCCAAATATCGGATCGGGACAACCCTAGTATTTACTGAGTTTATAAACATAAAACAGTGTTTACCCCCAGAAAATGTGTTAGTTAAGGTGGTGTCTCTCCAGTGGGTGTAAGGAACTTGGATATGAATATTCTTCTTTTTCACTATCTTCTTGTTGTTCATACCCAGTATGAAATATTACATCTAACACAATTTCCCTACTCATATGGAAACAGGGTTTGTATAATCGAACATTATAGTTTGTTTGCAAAGGGATTATTTGTGTTTGTCGTGCATCTCTGTCACAGTGGGATACCACAAGCTGCATGACTGCAATATCATTTCCCTTCCGAGATATAAACCTGTGATCGTTTATTAGACTTATCAGCTTATTCCTGCAGCATTTTCCATCATGCACCACTTCAGGATGTGACTCTTATTACTCACAGCCTGCTGCTCTTTCCACTGCTCTTTTTTTTTTTTTAAAGTGTTTTACGGCTTTCATATCCTGCTTCATATTCAACTTCTTTAAGTCATTTCTCATTTTTGACTGAGCTGTCATTTTTACAAAAGTGTAGTTTGAGACAAGAATAGTCAAATATAAATAACCGACTTCATCCAATAATGATATTCCTTTCCACATGTTGTCAAATATCGTAATGAAGGGGAAAAAGAGCATATAATGATAACAAGAAGTAAATAAAAGTATATGTTTTAAAAATTAGATGTTTTATACACAACATAGACAATCACTTTCAAAACTTTTTTTTTGCTGCTGATTTTAAAACAATTTTAGTTAACCTGTTCCAGAGTCAAACTGTAATTAAACTTTTAATAATGTGGAGCCGCAATTTTTTAGAATGTTGTCTATCATTCACGATCCTTATATAAGACAAGAACACATACAGTTTCTAAATAACAGCCAAAAGCTTCCATCAAGGTTTTACACACACATCGTAAGTACCGTATTTTCCGGACTGTAAGGCGCACTCATAATAATTTTTTCCCCTCAAAACTCGACAGTGCGCCTACTGTACGGGATAGATTTTACCCAAAAGTTCAAGTTTCTTTTTGTGGACTGTTTTTTGAAAATACATACCGTAAGTACAGGTGCTGTTCATATTATTAGAATATCATGAAAAAGTTTATTTATTTTAGTAATTATATTCAGAACGTAAAACTTACATATTATATCAATTAATTGCACACAGTGATTATTTGAAATGTTTATTTCTTTAAATTTTGATGATTAGTACTGACAATTACTGAAAATCCCAAATTCAGTATCTCAGAAAATTTGAATATTAGTTACGATTAGTACAAAAAAAATATTTTTTAGAAATGTAGGGCCAACTGAAATATATGAACATGGAAAGTTTCAGCATGTACGGCAATCAATACTTAATCGCAGCTCCTTTTGCCTGAATTGCTGCAGCAATACGGCGTGGCATGGAGTCCACCAGTCTGTTGCACTCCTCAGGTGTTATGAGAGCCCAGGTTGCTTTAATAGTGGCCTTCAGCTCTTCAGCATTGTTGGGTCTGGCTGGCATCTCGCATCTTTCGCTTCACAATACCCCATAGGTTTTCTATGGGGTTAAGGTCAGGTGAGTTTGTAGGCCAATCAAGAACAGGGATACCATGGTCCTTAAACCAGGTACTGGTAAATTTGTCACTGTGTGCAGGTGCCAAGTCATGTTGGAAAATGAAATCTTCACCTCCATAAAATTGGTCCGCGGCAGGCAGCATAAAGTGTTCTGAAACTTAGACCTCAGGAAACACAGTGGACCAACACCAGCAAATCACATGGCACCCCAGACCATTACCTAGATTGTGGAAATTTGACACTGGACTTCAGGCAACGTGGATTCTGTGCCTCTCTTTTCTTCCTCCAGACTCTGGGAGCTTGATTTCCAAAGGAGATACAAAATTTACTTTCATCTGAAAACATAACTTTGGACCACTCAGCAGCAGTCCAGTCCTTTTTGTCTTGAGCCCAGGCGAGACGCTTTTGACGTTGTCTCTTATTCAAGAGTGGCTTTACACAAGGAATGCTCATATCTTGCATACGTCGGTGCGTAGTGGTTCTTGAAGCACTGACTCCAGCTGCAGTCCACTCTTTGTGGATCTCCCCCACATTTTTGGATCGGTTTTGTTTGACAATCCTCTCCAGGGCGCGGTTATCCCTCTTGCTTGTACACTTTTTTCTACCACATCTTTGTCTTCCCTTCGCCTCTCTATTAATGTGCTTGGACACAGAGCTTTGGGAACATCCAACCTCTTTGGCAATGACCTTTTATGTCTTGCCCTCCTTCTTTAAAGTATCAATGGTCATCTCTTGGACAGTTGTCAAGTCAGCAGTCTTCCCCATGATTGTTTGTCATACAGAATCAAAACGAGAGACCATTTAAAGGCTTTTCCAGGTGTTTTGAGTTAGTTAGCTAATTAGAGTGTGGCACCAGGTGTCTTCAATATCTTACCTTTTCACCATATTCTAATTTTCTGAGATGTTGAATTTAGGGTTTTCATTGTTTGTCAGCTATAATCATCTCCTTTTTGGCAAAAAACACTTGAAATGTATCAGTCTGTTTGGAATGAATGTATACATTCTACAAGTTTGAATTTCTAAATGGAATTAATGAAATGAATCAACATTTTCATGATATTCTAATAATATGACCAGCACCTATATGTATTTTTGATTGCTCCAAAGTGGCTTTGGAGCAATCAAAGCTGCTCACACGGTCACTAAGGTGGGCACTATGTTTGGCAGATCATCTTAATGTGTATTATATTTATCCATGACAGCATTTTTGTTGTAAATTGTGAGGTCTGTCTGTTAAAATCATGGTTGTTTTTACAAATGATGACAGATGTGAACAAGAGCATGTATTGTCTTTGAGTAATGATGTAAATGAGGTGTGGTGGTATTGTATATTAAGTATGTGTCCATAAAAGGGCATTTTGTGACTTCTCTTAATTTGATTACATGATATGGTATGATTCTCTTGTCATAATTTTATTGCATGATTTTTGTATCCCTTTAATTTAGGTAGCCAGGGACTGCAGATGGAAATTAGCTACTTAGCTATAATCTGGTACAGAACATATCTGTCTTTGAGCTTAATGTTTCTGTGCATTGTCCCTTCAAATAAAGACTAAACTAAACTATTTTTCGGACTATAAGGCGCGTTTGAAATAATTGTATCATCTCAAAACTCGACAGTGCACCTTATAACCCGGTGCGCGTAACGTTAGGTACGGAAAAATTTTGGTTGTGCTTACCGACTTTAAAGCTATTTCATTTGGTACATGGTTAACTGATAAGTGTGACCAGTAGATGGCAGTCAAACATAAGAGATACGTGTAGCCTGCAATATGACTCAAGTAAACAACTTCAACATTTTAGATGTTCCATTGAAAATATAAAACATTCCACACGGCGCTCCAAAATGTATCAAAATGTTTTAGTATGACTTTGGTAAACTGTGAAGCCACACCCTTTGATGTGCTTCAACATAGGAGTATTATTATGGTGTGTGTATAAGGTAAGACATATTATCAGGCGTTTTTTACCGCAATATTATGCAACAATTATGATCTTAATCATTTTCAATAAAATCCCGCTTTTCCCAAAATTTCCAGGAAGTTCCCATTGAAATGAATGGGACATTTTTCAGACTTCCACCATTAACACATTTTTCAACCTATTCCAACCATTCCACCTTCAACATATTCCACTCATCCTGGTCATTTAAACTATATTTTTTTCCAAGTTTTAAAAAATTCCAGGAATTCCTGTTTTTTTCAAACTCTTTTTTTTCACCCTTTATTCTGTCGACTACCCCTTCCACATTTTTCAACCCACTTCAACCGTTCCACCGTCATATCATTCCACTTAATCAGGACGAAAAAAAACTAAGATGTTTTTTGAACTGGAGAAATTCCCGGTTTTCCCGAAATTCCAGGAACACAATTTCTCTATTGAAAATGTTACTGCTTCAACATTTCTCGACCGTTTTTAGAAAACCCAACACCAACCAATTCAGCTCAGTCAGGACAATTATGTTCCTAATCATTTTCAATAAAATCCCGCTTTTCCCAAAATTTCCAGGAAGTTACCATTGAAATGAATAGGACATTTCTACAAGTTGCACAATTCCCACATTTTTCAATCTTTTCCAACCATTCCAACATCAACAAATCCCACTCGTCCTGGACATTCAAACAAACACTTTCCCAAGTTCCACATGAAATTCCGGTTTTCCTGGAAATTCAAAGTGTTTCCCTAAAATTTCCAGGAAGTTCCCATTGAAATGAATGGCACATTTCCTCAAGTTGCCCAATTCCCACATTTTTCCACCTCTTCAAACCATTCCAACATCAACACATCCCACTCGTCCTGGACATTCAAACTAACACTTTCCCAAGTTCCACGCGGAATTCCGGTTTTCCTGGAAATCTGTTTCCCTACATTTCCAGGAAGTTCCCATTGCAATGAATTGGACATTTTTCCAAGTTGCCCAATTCACACATTTTTCAACCTATTCTAACCATTCCAACATCAACACATCCCACTCGTCCTGGACATTCCAACTAACACTTTCCCAAGTTCCACGCGGAATTCCGGTTTTCCTGGTAAATTCAAACTTTTTCCCTAAAATTTCCAGGACGTTCTATTTGAAAAATTAATGGGACATTTCTCCAAGTTGCACAATTCCCACATTTTTCAACCTATTCCAACATCAACACATCCCACTCGTCCTGGACATTCAAACTAACACTTTTCCAAGTTCCATGCAAAATTACGGTTTTCCTGGAAATTGAAACTGTTCAGTATTTATACTACATTGTGTCAGCATTTCAGTTGAACTTCAGCATTGGATTATTCACACTCGTCTACAAACCCCGTTTCCATATGAGTTGGGAAATTGTGTTAGATGTAAATACAATGATTTGCAAATCCTCTTCAATCCATATTCAGTTGAATATGCTACAAAGACAACATATTTGATTTTTTTTTGCAAATAATCATTAACTTTAGAATTGGATGCCAGCAACACGTGACAAAGAAGTCGGGAAAGATGGCAATAAATACTGATAAAGTTAAGGAATGCTCCTCAAACACTTATTTGGAACATCCCACAAGTGTGCAGGCTAATTGGGAACAGGTGGGTGCCATGATTGGGTATAAAAACAGCTTCCCAAAAAATGCTCAGTCTTTCACAAGAAAGGATAGGGCAAGGTACACCCCTTTGTCAACAACTGCGTGAGCAAATAGTCAAACAGTTTAAGAACAACGTTTCTCAAAGTGCAATTGCAAGAAATTTAAGGATTTCAACATCTACGATCCATACTATCATCAAAAAGTTCAGGGAATCTGGAGAAATCACTCCACGTAAGCGGCATGGCCGGAAACCAACATTGATTAAAAACTGACATCAATCTCTAAAGGATATCACCACATGGGCTCAGGAACACATCAGAAAACCACTGTCACTAAATACAGATGGTCGCTACATTTGTAAGTGCAAGTTAAAGTTCTACTTTGCAAAGCGAAAGCCATTTATCACCAACATCCAGAAACGCCACCGGCTTCTAGGCCCGAGATCATCTAAGATGGACTGATGCAAAGTGGAAAAGGTTTCTGTTGTCTGACGAGTCCCCATTTCAAATTATTTTTGGAAATATTCGACATCGTGTCACCCAGACCAAAGGGGAAGCGAACCATCCAAACTGTTATCGACGCAAAGTTCAAAAGCCAGCATCTGTGATAGTATGGGGGTGCATTAGTGCCCAAGGCATGGGTAACTTACACATCTGTGAAGGCACCATTAATGCTGAAAGGTACATACAGGTTTTGGAACAACATATGCTGCCATCTGAGCGCAGTCTTTTTCATGGACGCCCCTGCTTATTTCAGCAAGACAATGTCAAGCCACATTCAGCACGTGTTACAACAGCGTGGCTTCGTAGTAAAAGAGTGCGGGTACTTTCCTGGCCCGCCTGCAGTCCAGACCTGTCTCCCATCGAAAATGTGTGACGCATTATGAAGCGTAAAATACGACAGAGGAGACCCCGGACTGTTGAACGACTGAAGCTCTACATAAAACAAGAATGGGAAAGAATTCCACTTTCAAAGCTTCAACAATTAGTTTCCTCAATTCCCAAATGTTTATTGAGTGTTGTTAAAAGAAAAGGTGATGTAACACAGTGGTGAACATGCCCTTTCCCAACTACTTTGGCACTTGTTGCAGCCATGAAATTCTAAGTTAATTATTATTTGCAAGAAAAAATCTACATCTAACACAATTTCCAAACTCTTCTGGAAACAGGGTTTGTCGTTATTCTTATGATTTTTACTACATATTGTTACTATAGTATATTATGTTGACTATTTGTGTCTGGTCCAGACATGGGAGAGGAGGAAAGTTATGTATGCCTCGCCCATGTGAAGAATTGACCATGAAACATGACTTTTACTTTGAAAAACCCACACAGGTGTTGCTGCTGTTGTGCATCGCCGACTGGATGGTCCACTC
The DNA here is from genome assembly GCF_033978795.1 of Nerophis ophidion. Classification (NCBI taxonomy): domain Eukaryota; kingdom Metazoa; phylum Chordata; class Actinopteri; order Syngnathiformes; family Syngnathidae; genus Nerophis; species Nerophis ophidion. The sequence goes on along the minus strand of NC_084620.1, from coordinate 47,356,774 downwards.
CATGTGGCGCAGCGGCAAAGACCCCGACAGCTTTTCCATCCCCTACCTGACGGCTCTGGGGGACCTGCTGGGCACCGCCCTGCTGGCGCTGAGCTTCCACTTCCTGTGGCTCATTGGCGACCAGGACAGCGACGTGGGCGACTGATGCGCCGCGCTTGGCCGTTTTATACCCCCTCTCCACCCCCCACGTCAACAATATAGCAGACCTTTTATTCATGAAGACTCTTGCACCTTTTGCACCAAAGCACTTCCTTCTTGCAGGAGAGAAGATGGAATGATTGACGGGTTCGGGCCTTTTATTTAGTCATCACCACGGAGCATCGAACCTTGACGTCAAGGTCAGAATTTCCATATAAGATCACGATGTTGTTATTTTACGCCGGGCTGGAACTCAAAACATGCGGCGGCCATCTTGATTGTTTTCATTTTCAAAACCAATACAATTTATAGATGATGCATTTAGGGCAAAGTTAGACCCGGGAGGGTTTCAGTAAGAACTAAGTCTTATGGAAATGTTTTTTATTTTTTTATTCAACGTTTACATTTGAACAGGTCAATAATTCATAACACTGTTAAAGAAAGACAGTTTAAATACAAAAAAACCCTCAAATTCTCGGGATCCAAAAGGTGTTACAAATAAGTCATACATTTTTAATTTTTTACATTCAACGCTTGAGTCTTTTAGATCAAATTCAGAGCTATCTGTTATTTATACGTTTTTATCATTTTTTATGTTTTTTTTATTATTTCATTATTTTATGTTTCTTTTATAATGCCTTTATAATGTGCTGTATAAGGCAAACACAAAATATATGAAGTATTGTCCCCCAACAATATTTCAAACATTCAAACTAAAACTTTCCCAAGTTCCACGAGAAATTCCGGTTTTCCTGGTAAGTTCAAACTGTTTCCCTAAAATTTCCAGGAAGTTCCCTTTGAAATATTAATGGGACATTTCTCCAAGTTGCACAATTCCCACATTTTTCAACCTATTCCAACCATTCCAACATCAACACATCAAAGTGTAATAATTGGAGCCTCGAACAGGTCAATAATTCACAACACTGTTAAAAAAAGACAGTTTAAATACAAAAAAATGCCACTTAAAATTCTTTGGATCTAAAAGGTGTTACAAATAAGTCATACATTTTCTATTTTTTACCTTCAACGCTTGAGTCTTTTAGATCAACTTCAGAGCTGTCCCATTATTTATACATTTTTATAATTTTATTATGTTTCTTTTATTGTTTTTCTTTTTCTTTTATAATGCCTTTATAATGTGTTGTATAAGGCAAACACAAAATAGATGAAGTATTGTCCCCCAACAATATTTCAAAGTGTAATAATTGGAGCCTCGAATAGTCAATAATTCATAACACTGTTAAAGACAGTTTGAATACAAAATCCCACTTAAAATTATTGGGATCTAAAAGGTGTTACAAATAAGTCATACATTTTTTATTTTTTACCTTCAACGCTTGAGTCTTTTAGATCAACTTCAAATCTGTCTGTTATTTATATGTTTTTATTATTGTTTTTATGTTTCTTTGACAAAATAAACTTTGTTTTACATAACCGAAAACCAGTGAAGTTGGCACTTTGTGTAAATGGCAAATAAAAACAGAATACTGCATCAAAAAGCGATGTCGCTTTTTGATGCAGTACCGCTTGAGGTCACGGGCATTCAATGTTGATATTTAGCCTTGCTGCTTACGTGCGGTGATTTCTCCAGATTCTCTGAACCTTTTGATATTACGGACCGTAGATGGTGAAATCCCTGTATTCCTTGCAATACTTGGGTGAGAAATGTTGTTCTTAAACTATTTTTTCACGCATTTGTTGACAAAGTGGTGACCCTCGCCCCGTCCTTGTTTGTAAACGACTGAGCATTTCACGGAAGCTGCTTTCCTACCCAATCACGGCACCCACCTGTTCCCAATGAGCCTGTTCACCTGTGGGACGTTCCAAATAAGCGCTTGATGAGCATTCTTCAACTTTTTCAGTCTTTTTTGCCACTTGTGCCAGCTTTTTTGGCACCAACTTCCAAATGAGCTAATATCTGCAAAAAAATAAC
>NC_084620.1:47309700-47349700 GCF_033978795.1 Nerophis ophidion | reverse complement strand
ATACATGTAGAAACATGTATATTCACACATACTGTATGTATGTGTGTATGTAATAGATACACATTTATGGATATAAATACATAGGGACAAGCGGTAGGAAACGGATGGATGTACACACCTGTGTATCTACTACACATATACCCATACTTCTGTGTATGTATGTTGATATGTGTGTATATATACACATATGTATGAATACATATGTGTATATAAATACACATATGTATGTATATACATTCATATTTATATACATACATACATATGTACATCTATTTTCTACCACTTGTCCCTTTTGGGGTCGCAGAGGGGTGCTGTAGCTAAAAAAAATTCCTCAGCATTTGGCCCATGCCCTTGTTCACCCCCTGGGAGGTGAGGGGAGCAGTGAGCAGCAGCAGTGACTGTGCCTGGGAATCATTTTTGGTGATTTAACCCCCAAGTTGGGTGTTCCAACAGGACAATGACCCCAAACGCACATCAAAAGTGGTAAAAGGAATGACTAAATCAGGCTAGATTTAAGGTTTTAGAATGACCTTCCCAAAGTCCTGACTAAAACGTGTGGACAATGCTGAAGAAACAAGTCCATGGCAGAAAACCAACACATTTAGTTGAACTGCACCAATTTTCGTCAAGAGGAGTGGTCAAAGATTCAAGCAGGAGCTTGTAGATGATAACAAAAGCGCCTTATTGCAGTGAAACTTGCCAAGGGACATGTCAGCAAATATTAACATTGCTGTATGTAAACTTTTGACCCACATTTTCAGTAGAGCCATAATAAATCCATAAAAGAACCAAACTTCATGAATGTTTTTGTGACCAACAGTGGCCGGGTATATTTAGTTTCAACTATTCAACTCCAGCTAAGCTTGTATTCTGCCTCATTCTTGTGAGCACCCTGCGTGTGCTTGAAGCATTAAGGGGCGAGACTACCCGGGGACCAGCTCACACAACCACCAGGAGGGCATCTGCGAGCAGATAATACTGTATCATCTCTTGGACTTAGGAGGGTCCTCACATTGCCGGAACGTCATTCTGCGCACACACACCTTAAGTAAGGGACGAGGCAAAAACTGACCCTGACCCCTGCACAAGGTTTTGGGGGCCACATTTCCAGGAAACTCGGGACTATTACTCTTGTTGTGTACATTCCAGGGAAGTCAGAATGTTGAGGCTCCGTCATGGCAAGAGGAATATTGGACCTAAACCGTATGTGTAGTGGTCCTCGTTTTTACGATTCGTTTATGGCCCTGATACATACTTGGAGCCCAAACACTTTCCCATTTTCTCTCAGGGCTGAAAGACCTGGATACTTGGATCTTTATTTGCATCCCAAAATAAATACTTACAAGACCTTTAGCGTTCTCCGGACAGTTCTTTATTGAATAGGAAAAAAATCCCAAATGGCGTCCGTCTTGGCTATGTATCAAAAAGGGGGCGGGACTAAACCTGAGTAGCAAGCCATAGCTAACGATGTTGAGTTGAACCAAACGAGAGGAAGTAGATGCACCCGGGAACCGAGTACACTAGACCCAAGTGTACTCGGGGGAAGCATTCCATTCCAGACATTCAGACATTTGAGCGCTTCCTGTTCGCGACGTGTCGACGAGAATAATTAGGACAAACTGTACAAACTTTACAGATTTTTTCCCGCAAGGATAAAGTCAAAGACTTCAGTAAACACCGAGCAGTTTAAATAATCACTGCTGTCTGGCAGCAAGTTCAAAAGACGACAAAATAGAAAAAGCACAAAGAAGGTTCTCGTTGGATGTGGTCCGTAGTCCAGGAGCTCCAGTGTCTTGAAAAGCCGCGGACCCGCTGGATGGCGGGATGCCGCCGCGTTAAGGCGTCACCGGGACGCCAAACCGCGGGCGGGTAAATGAGATGTTTCTAGCGTGTGCCTCTACTGATCCACAAGGCCAAGCGTCCTAAAGAGTCGGAAGAGACCGGGGAGAAGACCCCTTGAAGACCGGCTTCAACATTCCCCTACTAAGCAGCGCACATTCTTCCGGCATGTGATTGGACGCCAAAGTCGGACCCTGGCTCCAACCTTTGAGAAGCCCCAACTGGGGCCTCGGATCAGTCGAGCCGGAGGTAGCCCGGGGTGGAGTAGTTAAACATGAGGAAGTCCAGCTTGTAAAGCTCGTGGAGTTCAACCTGCTGCCGAGTGCTGATGTTGCTGAAGAACTGCGCCGTCATGGCGTCGGTGGTGCGGGTGGACTTGGCGTAGCTCGGGAAGCGCAAAGAGTCGCCGACGCCCGCCAGCCGCAGGACATAGTTGGCGTCCTCCTCCAGCGTCTCGTACTTGCCCACCAGGTCGTAGTGGATGTGACACGGGTGGCACAGCTGGTAGACGGTCTGCCAGTGCTCGTTGAGCGGGCCGTCGCGCAGAGTAACCGGGTCCGTCAGGTACTCGGCAAACTCCTTGAACGTGACGTCGGTGCCGCCGAGCAGGGCGTCCTGCGTGGCGTTCTTGCGGTAGCGCCGCACGATGCGGGTGCCGAAGCGCTTGTGAAAGGACGAGTTGTACTTGAGGGTGAACTTGTTGCGGTACGCCGACACCAGCCTCTCGAAGGGCTCCCGGACGAACATGAACTTCAGGTAGTTCTTCAGGCGGTGGTTGATTTCGGCAATGCTGTACTGGTTCAGAGTCTTGAGGTTGGACGGGACATGGGCTTCACTGGACGGGATTTCCATTGGGTCGCTGTGGACGATACGAAGCAAAGTAAGGCTACAGTACGGAAAATGTGTTCTCGTCATTCCTAAAACTGTAAGAACTGGGGAGGAATTGAAGTTCCTGGCCAAGTTGGAGGCACAGACTTTAGACATACTACCCTTTGAAGGTCCTGAAACCTTTAGCAGCTCTCAACATATCTGATTGGTTTGGACCACTACTCTGCAAGTAAGACAAAGGCCGCGGGAACCTTTCAGTTCCAGGAGTGTAGTTTTGGTTCCTGGACATTTGGTGGACCGTGGAGAAAACCCAGAAACTCCAGACTGTAGAAAAGTCTATGTCCCTTATTCCCCGCCCTCAGGTAATGTGCAAAGGTAACCCCACCTCGAGTCAGTCTAGAGTCTAGACGTGGACCCACCTGTACTTGCCCCGGCCTGTGAGCACCATCATGACCCGTTTCCAGTTGGTGCAGGCCACTTTGGGCACGTAGCAGTAGATGAGCTCATGGTCTTCATCCACCACCAGATGTCTGAGGTCTCCCGCCGTAAGGACCCTGCGCTTACGGCTCGACGCGCTAAAGGCCCGGCACGTGTCTGCTACTTTGTCCCGTCTGGTCTGGTGGAGCACGGCCGTTCCCGATTGCTCGGGCTGGGGAGAAGAACATCAATATTGTAATATTAAGACTTGCTGGTTATGAAACTGGATTCTGTGTAACATGTTTATGTGTTCTTATGGCGATCCAGTTTTGTTCAAGAGCCCAGTCTGAGATTGACTTTTTTTGACCCCCCCCCCACCACCACCTTTTAAGGGGGCACCCTAATTGGTAGCCCGGTCAGCGTTCCTGTTCTGTCTCCCTGCACAAGTGCTGAAAATCCCAATGATTAATAAAGTATCCATCCATCCGACCATCAACACATCATCCATCCAACCAACCAACTAGCCAACCCATCCCTTCGTCCATCCATCAAACCACCCATCCGTCTGTCCATCCAGCCAACCATCTATCATCCATATATCCAACCATCATCCAACCAACCAACCCATCCGTTAGTCCATCATCCATCAAACCAACCACCCGTCCGTCCGTTCGACCATCTATCCATCCATCATCAATCTATCCAACCACCCGTCTATCCATTCATCTATACATCAAGACATACATCCATTCAATCATCCATCCAACCACCTATCCATCCAACCATCCATTACTCCACCCATCCATCCACCCCCATCATCTATCCATCCATCCACCCACCCAACCAACAAACCCATCCATCAAAGCACCCATCCATCCAACCACCCACCCATTCGTCCGTCCGTCTATTTATCCATCCATCATCAATCCATCCAAACACCCATCTATCTATCCATCAATCCATCCAACCAACCATCCACCCGTCCGTCCGTCCATTTATCCATCCATCATCAATCCATCCAACCAACAATCCACCCACACATCCATCAATCCACCATCCAACCACCCATCATCCACCCACCCATCCGTTTGTCCATCATCCATCAAACCACCCAAAAATCCACCCACCCAACCCATCTGTCCATCAAACCACCCATCCATCCATCATCAATCCATCCAACCCCCATCTATCTATCCATCCATAAATCCACCATCCAACCACCCATCAATCCAACCAACCCATCTGTTCATCCATCAAACCATCCATCCAACCACCCACACACCCGTCCATTTATCCATCCAACCAACCAATCTGTTCGTCCATCCATGATCCATCCAGCCACCCACCCGTCCCATTTATCCATCCATCTAACCCTTAATTTATCCATGAATCCATCCAACCACCCATCCATCAATCCACCATCCAACCACCCATCCAACCAACCCATCCATCTGTCACTCCATCCTTCATCCATCAAACCACCCATCCACCCAACCATCCGTCTATCAATCCACCATCCAACCACCCATTAATCCACCCACCCAACCAACAAACCCATCCATCCAACCACCCACCCATTCGTCCGTCCGTCTATTTATCCATCCATCATCAATCCATCCAAACACCCATCTATCTATCCATCAATCCATCCAACCAACCATCCACCCGTCCGTCCGTCCATTTATCCATCCATCATCAATCCATCCAACCAACAATCCACCCACACATCCATCAATCCACCATCCAACCACCCATCATCCACCCACCCATCCGTTTGTCCATCATCCATCAAACCACCCAAAAATCCACCCACCCAACCCATCTGTCCATCAAACCACCCATCCATCCATCATCAATCCATCCAACCCCCATCTATCTATCCATCCATAAATCCACCATCCAACCACCCATCAATCCAACCAACCCATCTGTTCATCCATCAAACCATCCATCCAACCACCCACACACCCGTCCATTTATCCATCCAACCAACCAATCTGTTCGTCCATCCATGATCCATCCAGCCACCCACCCGTCCCATTTATCCATCCATCTAACCCTTAATTTATCCATGAATCCATCCAACCACCCATCCATCAATCCACCATCCAACCACCCATCCAACCAACCCATCCATCTGTCACTCCATCCTTCATCCATCAAACCACCCATCCACCCAACCATCCGTCTATCAATCCACCATCCAACCACCCATTAATCCACCCACCCAACCAACAAACCCATCCATCCAACCACCCACCCATTCGTCCGTCTATATATCCATCCATCATCAATCCATCCAAACACCCATCTATCTATCCATCAATCCATCCAACCAACAATCCACCTGTCCGTCCATTTATCCATCCATCATCAATCCATCCAACCAACAATCCACCCACACATCCATCAATCCACCATCCATCCACCCATCCGTTTGTCCATCATCCATCAAACCACCCAAAAATCCACCCATGCAACCCATCTGTCCATCCATCATCCATCAAACCACCCATCCATCCACACACCCATTCATCCATCATCAATCCATCCAACCCCCATCTATCTATCCATCCATAAATCCACCATCCAACCACCAATCAATCCACCCACCCATCAATCCAACCAACCCATCTGTTCATCCATCCAACCACCCACACACCCGTCCATTTATCCATCCAACCAACCAATCTGTTCGTCCATCCATGATCCATCCAGCCACCCACCCGTCCCATTTATCCATCCATCAATCCATCCAACCCTTAATTTATCCATCAAGCCATGAATCCATCCAACCACCCATCCATCAATCCACCATCCAACCACCCATCATACATCTACCCATCCAACCAACCCATCCGTTTGTCACTCCATCCTTCATCCATCAAACCACCCATCCACCCAACCATCAATCCACCATCCAACCACCCATTAATCCACCCACCCATCATCCATCCAACCAACCCATGTGTTCCTCCATCAAACCACCCACCCATCCGTCCATTTATCCATCAATCATCAATCCATCCAACCACCCATCTATCTATCTATCCATCCATCCATCAACCCACCATCCAACCACCCACCATCCAACCAACCCATCCGTTCGTCCATCATCCATCAAACGACCCACCAACCCACCTGTCCGTCCATTATCCATCCATCCAACCCTCCATCCAGCAGTTCTACTGATCATAAAGTACAAGACAATTTTTTGCCAAAAGTTGTTCACTTCATTACAAAGTCCAGACAATGACTTTCACGCTGCACAGTCAGTAAATCCATCAGTGGTTTCCAGCGTGTGCAGCTACACAGATAGTTAACAGCAGGAAGAAACACGAGCTTAATTTCCATGTTGTCAGAGCCGCATTGTTTCATCAAAACTACTTAAGATGATGTTTGGCCGTGGCTGGCAGGGATTATAGATGGAACTACACTGTTTTCCCCTCAAGTTCGGTGGTTGAGGCTTATACACCGCCGCGCATAATATCATGGACATAATAATAATGATATAATAATATAATAATAATAAAAAATATCTTTATTATTAGTATCTGTACTGTGAGCACAATCCTGTTTGTTTTGACAACAAACACTGGAGTGGCACACAAAGTGCAGCAGGCAATAACAGAATTTCTAAGTGCTCGCAGCCAACAAACTTTCTTCAAACTGAATTAATGAGATAAATGATGAATTAACGAGATGAATGATTAATTAAGTAACAGTCGTGTAGTAAGTCTTTAGGCAAAACATCTTGAGTGTGGTACAGCAACAACAACAAAAGTTTTCACCCTCAGGTCACGAAAAAGCGTGACATCATAGATGTGGACGTCGATGAAGCTGTGAGATGATTATGCTAATGACCTCATGAATATGCAAATGAGTCAACGATCAATGGACGGAGAAACTAATGGCATATTTCCACTTTATGACGGCCAGCAATTTTTAATAATGCGACATTATTCAAGTAGTCCATTGGAATATTTTGCTCGGGCGAGCTTGACCTTTTCCCCCCCGAGTCGTGTCGGCCTTCAGTCATCCTCCGTGGCGCGTACACCGCGCATACATTTGCACATCATCTCCCCCGCCCACGCCCTCATGGCTGACTAAGCATCTAACGGTGTGGGGGATGAGTGAGTGTGAGGACCCCAAAACTATTTGGCCTCATTTCCTCCCAAACGGACTTCATGTGTGGACACCTGCTTGGACATGTTGATTATGGGCCTGCTGCAATGCAAGCAGCCCATATTATTATTATGGTCGTTCCGCACCTTGCTCTTACGATTAATAGGAGACGGATCGGCCCATGAGCCCCCACATATGTTATACCCTGGGAAAGGAACCAAGCAGATGTACCTGGGAGGGGGAGTAGAGCTCCTGCAGGGTGCTGCGGACTTCTTTCCCACAGCAGTCTTCCACCTCAAAGGGGTTCCTGCGCAGGACTGCAAGACAGAAGACACACATATGTAAGTACACTCAGACTGTAGGTACACTCATATGTAAGTGCACTCATATGCAAGTACACACAGACTGTAAAAACACTAGTACTGTAAGCTGTAAGTACACACACATGTAAGTACACTCATACTGAAGTACACACATATTTAAGTACACTCATACTGAGGTACACATATGTAAGTACACTCATACTCTCAATACACTCAAACTGTAATACACACATATGTAAGTGCACTCATACTGAAGTACTCACATATGTAAGGAGTGCACACCTATGTAAGTGCACGCATGTGTAAGTACACACATATGTAAGTGCCCTCATACTGCAAGTACACACATACTCTAAGTACACACATATGTAAGTACACACATACTGTTAAGTACACTCATACTGAAGTACACACATATGTAAGTGCACTCATACTTTAAGTACACTTAAACTGTAGTACAGACATATGTAAGTGCACTCATACTGAAGTACACATAGGTAAGTACACTCATACTGTAAGTACACTCATACTGAAGTACACACATGTAAGTGCACTCAGACTGTAAGTACACACATTTATATATATGTACACTCAGACTGTAGGTACACTCATATGTAAGTACACAGACTGTAAATACACTCATACTGAAGTACACACATGTAAGTACACTCATACTGAAGTAAACACATAAGTACACTCACACTAAAGTACACACAAATGTAAGTACACTCATACTGAGGTACACATGTAAGTGCACTCATACTGTAATTAAAATCAAACTAGTACACACATATGTAAGTACACATGTGTAAGTGCACTAATACTGAAGTACTCATATGTAAGGAGTACACACCGATGTAAGTCCCCTCATACTGTAAGTACACATGTATGTAAGTACACTCATACTGAAGTACACATATGTAAGTACACTCATACTGTAATTATACTCATACTGTAGTACACACATAATAACATGTGTAAGTGCACTCATACTGAAGTACTCACATATGTAAGCAGTACACAACGATGTAAGTACACACGTATGTAAGTACACTCATACTGAAGTACACATGTAAGTACACTCATACTGAAGTACAAACAAATGTAAGTGCACACGTAAGTGGACTCAGACTGTAAGTACACACATATGTAAGTACACTAAGACTGTTGGTACACTCATACTGAAGTACACACATATGTAAGTACACTCATACTGAAGTACACACATATTTAAGTACACTCATACTGAGGTACACATATGTAGGTACACTCATACTCTCAATACACTCAAACTGTAATACACACATATGTAAGTGCACTCATACTGAAGTACTCACATATGTAAGGAGTGCACACCTATGTAAGTGCACGCATGTGTAAGTACACACATATGTAAGTGCCCTCATACTGCAAGTACACACATACTTTAAGTACAAACATATGTAAGTACACTCATACTGTAGTACACACATATGTAAGTGCACTCATACTTTAGGTACACTTAAACTGTAGTACATACATATGTAAGTGCACTCATACTGAAGTACACATAGGTAAGTACACTCATACTGTAAGTACACTCATACTGTAAGTACACTCATACTGAAGTACACACATGTAAGTACACTCATACTGAAGTAAACACATAAGTACACTCACACTAAAGTACACACAAATGTAAGTACACTCATACTGAGGTACACATGTAAGTGCACTCATACTGTAATTAAAATCAAACTAGTACACACATATGTAAGTACACATGTGTAAGTGCACTAATACTGAAGTACTCATATGTAAGGAGTACACACCGATGTAAGTCCCCTCATACTGTAAGTACACATGTATGTAAGTACACTCATACTGAAGTACACATGTATGTAAGTACACTCATACTGAAGTACACATATGTAAGTACACTCATACTGTAATTATACTCATACTGTAGTACACACATAATAACATGTGTAAGTGCACTCATACTGAAGTACTCACATATGTAAGCAGTACACAACGATGTAAGTACACACGTATGTAAGTACACTCATACTGAAGTACACATGTAAGTACACTCATACTGAAGTACAAACAAATGTAAGTGCACACGTAAGTGGACTCAGACTGTAAGTACACACATATGTAAGTACACTAAGACTGTTGGTACACTCATACTGAAGTACACACATATGTAAGTACACTCATACTGAAGTACACACATATTTAAGTACACTCATACTGAGGTACACATATGTAGGTACACTCATACTCTCAATACACTCAAACTGTAATACACACATATGTAAGTGCACTCATACTGAAGTACTCACATATGTAAGGAGTGCACACCTATGTAAGTGCACGCATGTGTAAGTACACACATATGTAAGTGCCCTCATACTGCAAGTACACACATACTTTAAGTACAAACATATGTAAGTACACTCATACTGTAGTACACACATATGTAAGTGCACTCATACTTTAGGTACACTTAAACTGTAGTACATACATATGTAAGTGCACTCATACTGAAGTACACATAGGTAAGTACACTCATACTGTAAGTACACTCATACTGAAGTACACACATGTAAGTGCACACATGTAAGTGCACTCAGACTGTAAGTACACACATATATATGTACACTCAGACTGTAGGTACACTCATATGTAAGTACATAGACGGTAAATACACTCATACTGAAGTACACACAAATGTAAGTACACTCATACTGAAGTAAACACATATTTAAGTACACTCACACTAAAGTACACACAAATGTAAGTACACTCATAATAAGGTACACATGTAAGTGCACTCATACTGTAATTACAATCAAACTAGTACACACATATGTAAGTACACATGTGTAAATGCACTAATACTGAAGTACTCACATATGTAAGGAGTACACACCGATGTAAGTGCCCTCATACTGTAAGTACACATACTGTAAGTACACGTGTATGTAAGTACACTCATTCTGTAATTACACTCATACTGTAGTACACACATAACATGTGTAAGTGCACTTATACTGAAGTACTCACATATGTAAGCAGTACACAACGATGTAAGTGCACACGTATGTAAGTACACTCATACTGAAGTACACACAAATGTAAGTGCACACGTAAGTGGACTCAGACTGTAAGTACACACATATGTAAGTACACTAAGACTGTTGGTACACTCATACTGAAGTACACACATATGTAAGTACATTCATACTGAAGTACACACATATTTAAGTACACTCACACTGAGGTACACACATATGTAAGTGCACTCATACTGAGGTACACACATGTAAGTGCACTCATACTGTAATTACAATCAAACTGTAGTACACACATATTTAATTACACTCACACTGAAGTACACACATATGTAAGTACACTCATACTGAGGTACACACATATGTAAGTGCACTCATTCCGTAATTACACTCAAACTGTAGTACACACATATGTAAGTACACTCATACAGAAGTAAACACATTAAAGTACACACAAATGTAAGTACACTCATACTGAGGTACACATGTAAGTGCACTCATACTGTAATTACAATCAAACTAGCACACATGTGTAAGTGCACTCATACTGAAGTACTTACATATGTAAGGAGTACACACCGATGTAAGCGCACGCATTTGTAAGTGCCCTCATACTGTAAGTACACATACTGTAAGTACACATGTATGTAAGTACACTCATACTGAAGTACACACATGTAAACTCATACTGTAAGTACACTCATACTGAAGTACACACATACATAAGTGCATTCATACTCTAAGTACACTCAAACTAGTACAGACATATGTAAGTACACTCATACTGAAGTGCACATGTAATTACACTCATACTTTAAGTACACTCGGACTGTAAGTACACTCATACCGAAGTACACACATGTAAGTACACTCATACTAAAGTACACACATATTTAAGTACACTCACACTGAAGTACACACATATGTAAGTACACTCATACTGAAGTACACACATATGTAAGTGCACTCATTCCGTAATTACACTCAAACTGTAGTACACACATATGTAAGTACACATGTGTAAGTACACTCATACAGAAGTACTCACATATGTAAGGAGTACACACCGATGTAAGTGCAAGCATTTGTAAGTACACACATGTAAGTGCCCTCATACTGTAAGTACACATACTGTAAGTAGACATGTATGTAAGTACACTCATACTGAAGTACACACATATATTTAAGTACAGTCATGCTGATGTACACATATGTAAGTACACTCAAACTGTAATACACACATATGTAAGTACACGTGTAAGTGCACTCATACTGAAGTACTCACATATGTAAGGAGTACACACCGATGTAAGTGCACGCATTTGTAAGTGCCCTCATACTGTAAGTACACATGTATGTAATTACACTCATACTGAAGTACACACATGTAAACTCATACTGTAAGTACACTCATACTGAAGTACACACATACGTAAGTGCATTCATACTGTAAGTACACTCAAACTAGTACATATGTAAGTACACTCATACTGAAGTGCACATGTAATTACACTCATACTTTAAGTACACTCAGACTGTAAGTACACTCATACCGAAGTACACACATGTAAGTACACTCATACTGAAGTACACACATATTTAAGTACACTCACACTGAAGTACACACATATGTAAGTACACTCATACTGAAGTACACACATATGTAAGTGCACTCATTCTGTAATTACACTCAAACTGTAGTACACACATATGTAAGTATACATGTGTAAGTACACTCATACAGAAGTACTCACATATGTAAGGAGTACACACCGATGTAAGTGCAAGCATTTGTAAGTACACACATGTAAGTGCCCTCATACTGTAAGTACACATACTGTAAGTAGACATGTATGTAAGTACACTCATACTGAAGTACACACATGTAAGTACACTCATACTGTAAGTACACTCATACTGAAGTACACACATATGTAAGTGCACTCATACTGCAAGTACACTCAAACTACTACATAAATATGTAAGTGCACTCATACTGAAGTACACCTATGTAAGTACACTCATACTGGAATACACACATATGTAAGTGCACTCATACTATAAGTACACTCATACTGTAGGTACACTCATATGTAAGTACACCCAGACTGTAAATACACTCATACTGAAGTACAAACATATGTAAGTACACTCATACTGAAGTACAAACATATCTAAGTTCACTCAGACTGAAGTACACACATATATTTAAGTACAGTCATGCTGATGTACACATATGTAAGTACACTCATACTGTAATTACACTCAAACTGTAATACACACATATGTAAGTACACGTGTAAGTGCACTCATACTGAAGTACTCACATATGTAAGGAGTACACACCGATGTAAGTGCACACATTTGTAAGTGCCCTCATACTGTAAGTACACATGTATGCAAGTACACTCATACTGAAGTACACACATGTAAGTACACTCATACTGAAGTACACACATATGTGAGTGCACCCATACTGTAAGTACACTCAAACTAGTACATACATATGTAAGTGCACTCATACTGAAGTACACATATGTAAGTACACTCATACTGAAGTACACACATATGTAAGTGCACACATGTTTAAGTACACTCACACTGAAGTACACACATATGTAAGTACACTCATACTGAGGTACACACATATGTAAGTGCACTCATACTGTAATTACAATCAAACTGTAGTACACACATATGTAATTACACTCATACTGAAGTACTCACAAATGTATGGAGTACACACCGATGTAATTGCACGCATTTATAAGTGCCCTCATACTGTAAGTACACATACTGTAAGTACACATGTATGTAAGTACACTCATACTGAAGTACACACATATGTAAGTACACTCATACTGTAAGTACACTCAAACTAGTACATACATATGTAAGTGCACTCATACTGAAGTACACATATGTAAGTACACTCATACTGTAAGTACACTTGTACTGAAGTACACACATGTAAGTGCACACATAAGTAAGTGCACTCAGACTGTAAGTACACTCAGACTGTAAGTACACACATATGTAAGAACACTCAAACTGTAGATACACTCATATGTAAGTACACTCAGACTGTAAATACACTCATACTGAAGTACACACATGTAAGTAAACTCATACTGAAGTACACACATATTTAAGTACACTCACACTGAGGTACACACATATGTAAGTGCACGCATACTGTATTTACACTCAAACTGTAGTAAACACCGATGTAAGTGCACGCATTTGTAAGTACACACATGTAAGTGCCCTCATACTGTAAGTACACATACTGTAAGTACACATGTATGTAAGTACACTCATACTGAAGTACACACATGTAAGTACACTCATACTGTAAGTACACTCATACTGAAGTACACACACATGTAAGTGCACTCATACTGTAAGTACACTCAAACAAGTACATAAATATGCAAGTGCAGTCATACTGAAGTACACACATATGTAAGTGCACTCATACTGTAAGTACACTCATACTGCAGTACATACATATGTAAATGCACTCATAGTGAAGTACACGCATATGTAAGTACACTCATACTGAAGTACACACATGTAAGTAAACTCATACTGAAGTACACACATATTTAAGTACACTCACACTGAGGTACACACGTATGTAAGTACACTCATACTGAAGTTTACATATGTAAGTACAGTCATACTGAAGTAGACACATATGTCAGTACACTCATACTGTAAGTACAGTCATACTGAAGTACACATACTGAAGTTCACATATGTAAGTACACTCAAACTGTAAGTACAGTCACACCGAAGTACACACATATGTAAGTACACTCTTACTGAAGTACACATATATAAGTATACACCTATGTAAGTGCACACTTTTGTAAGTAAACACATATGTAAGTGCCCTCATACTGTAAGTACACACACATTTAAGTACACACATACTGTAAGCACACTCATACTGTAAGTACACGCGTATGTAAGTACACTCATAGTGAAGTACACACATATGTAAGTACACTCATACTGTAAGTACACGCATACTGTAAGTGCACTCATACTGAAGTACACACATTTAAGTATACCCATGCTGTAAGTACACACATATGTAAGTACACTCATACTGTAAGTGTACTCATACTGAAGTACACACATTTAAGTACACTCATGCTGTAAGTACACTCATACTGAAGTACACACATGTAATTATACTCATACTGAGGTACACACATGTAAGTACACTCATACTGTAGGTACACTAATACTGGAGTACATGCATATGTAAGCAAACATATATAATTACACACCTATATAAGTGCACACATTTGTAAGTACACACATACTGTACGTACACACGTATGTAAGTTCACTCATACTGTAGTACACACAAATGTAAGTGCACTCATACTGAAGTACACACATGTAAATACACATACTGTAAGTACACATACTGAAGTACACACATATTTAAGTGCACTCATACTGAAGTACACACATATTTAAGTACACTCATACTGAAATAAACACATGCGGAAGTGCACTCATACTGAAGTACACACATATGTAAGTGCACATATATATCAGTACACACCTATGTAAGTGCACACATTTGTAAGTACACACACATGTAAGTACACACATACTGTAAGTACACACGTATGTAAGTAGAGTCATACTACAGTACACACATACTGTATGTAAGTACACTCATACTGAAGTACACTCATACTCAAGTACACACATGCAAGTACACTCAAACTGTAGTACATACATATGTAAGTGCATTCATACTGAAGTAAACACATGTAAGTGCACTCACACTGTAAATACACTCAAACTGTAGTACACACACATGTAAATACACTCATACTGTAAGTACACACACTCATACTGTAAGTACACTCATACTGTAAGTACACTCATACTGTAAGTACACTCATACTGGAGGTACACATATGTAAGGAAAGGCCATGTAACACAGTGGTAAAAATGTCCCTGTGACTTTTCTGCAATGTGTTGCTGCCATTAAATACTAAGTTTATGATTATTTGCAAAAAAATAAATAAAAAATAGTTACTCAGTGTGAACATTAAGTATCTTGTCTTAGCAGTTAGCTCAATTGGATATAAGTATCTAGAAAATTCCAGGGAAACACACTTGTAGTTCCTTTAATATCAGGACGTAGTAAAAGAAGTCCCCGGGGCTCCTCAAAATGAGCCAAAACAAAAGCAGCTGAGCTCACTTGCTAAAGCATCGTCACTTCTTCAGCAGCTGTTTTTACTCCCGCTGAGTCAGCGCATCTGTTTTCCTTCTCTTTGATGATTTTCTAATACCTGGTCTCATCCCGGCGGTGACATCACGCCCTCGCTTCCCACCGCTCACGGTCCCAGCGCGCCCGCCCACTCATTAAGGGCAGTAGTCAGCAGGCAGCACGTGGCAGAGCAGTGGAAACTGACTCACAAGCTTGAAGAGTGCACTCACTCGAGTACACTCCACTCTACGTACTAAAAAAGTCATCTGTCTGGAGCCACAAAAAACGGAAAAGTCTTATATAAGTGTTATAATGAAGGCAACACGTGATATATGTGTCTATATTAGCCTACTATCAAAATGACTTTAAAAGTCTTATATAAGTGTTATAATGATGTAAGTGTCTATATTAGCTATATTAGCTTACTATCAAAATGACTTTAGAAATCTTATGTTATAATGAAGCAACGCATGATGTAAGTGTTTATATTGGCTATATTAGCCTACTATCAAAATTACTTTAAAAGCCTTATAAAAGTGTTATAATGAAGGCAACACATGATATAAGTGTCTATATTAGCCTACTATCAAAATGACTTTAAAAGTCTTATATAAGTGTTATAACGATGTAGGTGTCTATATTAGCTATATTAGCCTACTATCAAAATGACTAACAGTCTTATATAAGTGCCATGATGAAAGCAACGCATGATGTGTCTAAATTAGCTACAAATAGCCTACTATCAAAATGATTTTAAAAGTCTTATATGAGTGTTATAATGAAGGCAACGCATTATGTAAGTGTCTATATTAGCCTACTATCAAAATGACTTTGAAAGTCTTATATAAGTGTTATAATGAAGGCAACACATGATGTGTCTATATTAGCTATAATAGAAATTACTTTAAAAGTCTTATATAAGTGTTATGGTTTTAGCTATATTAGCTTACTATCAAAATGACTTTAGAAATCTTATGTTATAATGAAGCAAAGCATGATGTGTTTACATTGGCTATATTAGCCTACTATCAAAATTACTTTAAAAGCCTTATAAAAGTGTTATAATGAAGGCAACACATGATATAAATGTCTATATTAGCCTACTATCAAAATTACTTTAAAAGTCTTATATAAGTGTTATAATGAAGGCAACACGTGATATATGTGTCTATATTAGCCTACTATCAAAATGACTTTAAAAGTCTTATATAAGTGTTATAATGATGTAAGTGTCTATATTAGCTATATTAGCTTACTATCAAAATGACTTTAGAAATCTTATGTTATAATGAAGCAACGCATGATGTAAGTGTTTATATTGGCTATATTAGCCTACTATCAAAATTACTTTAAAAGCCTTATAAAAGTGTTATAATGAAGGCAACACATGATATAAGTGTCTATATTAGCCTACTATCAAAATGACTTTAAAAGTCTTATATAAGTGTTATAACGATGTAGGTGTCTATATTAGCTATATTAGCCTACTATCAAAATGACTAACAGTCTTATATAAGTGCCATGATGAAAGCAACGCATGATGTGTCTAAATTAGCTACAAATAGCCTACTATCAAAATGATTTTAAAAGTCTTATATGAGTGTTATAATGAAGGCAACGCATTATGTAAGTGTCTATATTAGCCTACTATCAAAATGACTTTGAAAGTCTTATATAAGTGTTATAATGAAGGCAACACATGATGTGTCTATATTAGCTATAATAGAAATTACTTTAAAAGTCTTATATAAGTGTTATGGTTTTAGCTATATTAGCTTACTATCAAAATGACTTTAGAAATCTTATGTTATAATGAAGCAAAGCATGATGTGTTTACATTGGCTATATTAGCCTACTATCAAAATTACTTTAAAAGCCTTATAAAAGTGTTATAATGAAGGCAACACATGATATAAATGTCTATATTAGCCTACTATCAAAATTACTTTAAAAGTCTTATATAAGTGTTATAATGAAGACAACACATGATGTAAGTGTCTATATTAGCAGCCTACTATCAAAATGACTTTAACAGTCTTATATAAGTGCCATAATGAAAGCAACACATGATGTAAGTGTCTAAATTAGCTACAAATAGCCTACTATCAAAATGATTTTAAAAGTCTTATATGAGTGTTATAATGATGTAGGTGCTTTCACACACAACATAAAAGGTTTGGTGGACAAAATGAGACAAAGCAAGGCGTCTGTGGCAGTGTCGGAGAAAGTCGTGCATACAAACAAACTAGGGTGAGTTCAAGGACCACCAAAATGAGTAGGACAAAAATAGTGTCATCAGGGAAGCACAAACACAAAGATGTCGAACAGCGGGCTTTCTGACTTTTAGGAAGGTTTGTGTCGTCTCTGTCTTCCTACACAAACTATATTTAAACATGAATATGTTTTTCCCCTCATCTTTTTCCTTTTCCATACAGTTTTGAAAAGGTTCCAGGGAGCCGACCGCCGCTGGAACTCAACACGAGGGCGGAAGTACTACAACTACTGCTAGGAGAGGAATAGTCTCTTTGACACAATCACAATCTTAAAGGACTTGTTTCTACACTTTCAAGGACTCGCTTGACAGTGTGTGTGTGTGTGTGTGTGTGTACGTGCGAATGTGCGTGTGTGTGTGTGTGTGGCTTTAAGGAGTGTGAGTCTGCAAGGACCATCATTGTGCACGTTACTGTAACTCAGCACAAAGTAATAGATTACACGACTTCCCTGCGACCCCGAACGGGACAAGCGGTAGAAAATGGATGGATGGATGGACTTAGTAGTTTTGGTGCAACTTTGTTACGTTGCATGTTAGTCACGTTCTTGCTTGTGTTCCTGCTTGCTTCTTACACTTGTGTTACTTTTACTTTGTTAGTCACACTTCTGCCTGTCACACACACACACACACACACACACACGCACACACACACACATTCACAAACGTACGCTCACACACACACATATACACACGCACGCTCACACACACTCACAAACATGTACGCTCACACACAGACGCACGCATGCACACACACACGCGCGCGCACTTTCACACACACACACACACACACACATGCATTCACACACTCAAATACACAAACACGTGCACAAACACACACACTCTCTCTCTGTCACACACACACACACTTTCTCACACAAACACACATTCAAATACACACACACACATGTGCACAAACACACACTCTCTGTCACACACACACTCACAAACATGTACTCTCACTCACAGACACACACGCACGCACCCACGCACACTTTCTCACACAAACACACACAAAAAAATACACAAACATACGTGCACACACAATTTCTCTAACACACACACACACGCTCACACACAGACACACATACACACACTAACACTTTCTCACAAACACACGCACACACACACAGACACACACACACTAACACTTTCTCACGCAAATACACATGCACACACTCTCACACATCACACACACATGCGCTCACACACAGACACACATGCACTAACACTTTCTCTCACACACACTCACATGTACGTTCACACACACACACACACACCCTAACACACACGTACGCTCACACACAGACACACACGCACTGACACTTTCTCAGATAAACACAAATACATAAACACACACTCTCTCACACATCACACCCTCACACAAACATACGCTCACACACAGACACACATGCACTAACACTTTCTCTCACACACTCACACACACCCACACAGACACACACGCACTAACACTTTCTCTCACACTCACACACACACACAAGCACTAACACTTTCTCACACACACACAAACACCCTAACACACACGTACGCTCACACACAAACACACACGCAGTAACATTTTCTCAGATAAAAACAAATACACAAACACACATGCACACACACTCTCTCACACATCACACGCTTACACACACACGCTCACACACAGACAAATACGCACTAACACTTTCTCTCTCTCACACACACACACACATACACTCACACACAGACACAAACGCACTAACACTTTCTCAGATAAACACAAATACACAAACACACATGCACACACTCACACATCACACACACATATTCTCAGCACAGACACACACGCACTAACACTTTCTCACACAAACACACACACACACAAGCGCTCTCACACACATACGCTCGAACACACACACACTTACATACATACACTCAAACACACACACACACACACACACTTCCTCACACACACACAAATAGACAAACACACACAAATACAAAAACACACACTAGTACACAAACACACACGCACACACGCTCTCTCACACACAGACACACATACTCACACACTCACAAAAACACACACACACACACATTCGCTCACACACACACGCGCACGCACACTCACACACACACAAATATACAAACCCAAATGCACACACACTCTCATACACACAATCACACACACTTACGCACGCACGCACACACACACACTTCTAATACTACAAGTATTATTGTAGCACAACAATTTGCAAATGTGTATCTCAATCTGTGCGAGTGTAATCAGATTTTTTTTGTGTGTGTGTGTACTAATTTGTGCGTGTGTAAGACAAATCCTCAATGTGTTTTTTGTGTGTAAACAAACGTCCCTGCTGCAATGCAAGCAGCACATATTATTATTCCTCACACTTTATTATTATACTTCCGCACTCGGCCAAGGAGCCCCCACCTATGTTATACCCTCGGAAAGGTCTCACTCGTGCCTACGGCAGTACTTTAAGTTGGCAACATTTTGTGTTACCATGGTGACGCTATTCACAAATAAATAAAAAAAATGGGCCAATTGAATGGGTACTGACGGATATAAATACCTACATATATCCATATTTTAGAGGTATTTCTTTTTATTCATAGTCATGTTTTAAAACAGCTAGTATTCTTGCATTTGTTCTCTTTCTGTTTGCCCGCAAGTAAACTGTGTGTTAGCCTTAAAGCTTTGGAATGTAGGAAGTTGGAGTACTCCCTAAATATTTTATCTTTTCTTGAACAAAGGACCTGTACCTCCCATCTGGGGAGGGTGGGAGCTGGTTGCAGATTCAAGATGTAGTGTCTTCCCGTTTGAGAGTTAGATCAATTTGGGCAATGCGATTGAAAGGTTGTATCTAGATTGGTCTCCCAAAGCTTTGGAATAAAGTATCTCATATTCTTCATTGTCTGGGATTCATTAAGAATCAGCTTATGTGTCATCGAAAGAAATTGGGAGAGACCGGCAGTTTAAATTCCCAAAAGAGGAACGCCTGGTCCAACGCAACAGTACATAGCCTTTTAATGGATGACCTCTTGTAGCTCAGCCATACTTTCCCGTAGCTCAGTGCTTAACGTCTCATTTTTTTCACACACTTGTCTACTTTTGACACAAGCTAACTGATAGCATGATTACGTGAACTTGCTTGCATGCTAACACAAGAGTGATATTTTTGGAGCTAAATTTTCTTCCGTTTACCCCTGAGTCAAATAACCTGGTACGGGACACTTGTTAACTGTGAGCATGCAAACGCTAGCATGCTAGCAAGCTAATATTAGCATGCAAACTTTTTTTGGGGATGTTTTTTTTCCATACATCCGCAGCAGCCGTTTTACTTGATATGTGAGACATGCTAACTGTGAGCATGCCATCGTTAGCACACATGCTAATTGTTGCATTTCAATGTAGGCATGATAATGTTTTAGGCTAGCTCAATAGCTCAGTGTTGAAGTAATTTCTAACAAAATTATTAATAATAATAATAGTAATAATAATAATAGGACATTTATTTTTTATCAGTTTTTTATGAGTCCCTTCTTTTCTAATGAGTATTTATTTTTGTAATCAGTATGACCTAAGCCTTGATAATATTTTTTGTGATGAACACATGCTTTAATACCATCCGACAGGGTTTATGTTATTAAACTGTAAGTCGCTTAGATATCATTATTAGATACGATTAAATCAAGAGTAAGAATACTAACTAGGTGACTGGGCCCCTCTACAGTGGAAAAGTTGGGCCCTGAGATCAAAAAGGTTGACAACCCCTGGTTTAGAGCATGCTTGCCTTGTCAGGAAGCAGTCTTTGCCATTTTGTTGCGCCCTACAAAGTGTTCACTCCCTAAGTATTGTACTTTGATATTTTAACGTACACCTTAGTCGTTGGTTTCGTGACCAAATTTGGAGGTGTTGAAATTGTCATGTAAAATTGCTAATGCTAGTCAATCGAATGTCGGTGGCACATCCAACGTCAATTAGCATCGAGCTCTTTGAAAAGTGCCTGTGCCAAGTGTTTGAAACATGTTTCAGGTGAATCGGTGCCAGACAATCAAAACGTAGCGCTCCAACGTCTGGAGTTAACTGACAGAGAGTTGGCAGTTAGCTCCAGGCTTTATTTTCAGATGTGTAGCAAAGCCTGCTTTTTGTCGTTCTCTCCCAGAGCTGAGCCCACTGAGGACCTGAGTTCTTGAGTGGCTCTTGTCTTCCAGGTGGCACACACACGTAACAACATGGTAAATGGGTAATACTTGTATAGCGCTTTTCTACCTTCAAGGTACTCAAAGCACTTTGACACTACTTTCCACATTCACCCATTCACACACGAATTCACACACTGATGGCGGGGGCTGCCATGCGAGGCCCTAACCACGACCCATCAGGAGCAAGGGTGAAGTGTCTTGCTCAAGGACACAACGGCCAAGACGAGGTTGGTAGAAGGTAAGGATCCAACCAGGAACCCTCAGGTTGCTGGCATGGCCACTTTCCTAAAAGCGCCATGCTGTATATACGGCTTACTGCACAACTCTGCTGTCCGGCGCCCGACAGCAGAGTTGTGCAGGCTTATGAAGGCAGGTCCTCTGATCAAAGCTCAAAAGACCCTGCAGCGGCTCCCAAACGCTGCGGCACAAGTGGCGGCTAGAAGCAGGCAAAGAGATGTCCGGGTGTTGTTTTGCGGTGGGTGCTGCCATGCGAGGAACTAACCACGGCCCATCAGGAGCAGGGGTAAGGTGTCTTGCTCAAGGACACAACAGCCGTGAAGAGGTTGGTAGAAGGTGGGGCTCAAACCAGGAACCCTCAGGTTGCTGGCATGGCCACTTTCCTAACCGCGCCATGCTGTATACACGGCTTACTGTACAGGACAGGTAGCTACGTTCCGGCGCCAGACAGCAGCGTCGTGCAGGCTTATAAAGGCAGGTCCTCTGATCAAAGCTCGAAAGACCCTGCAGCGGGTCCCAAATGCTGCTGCACGAGTGGCGGGTAGAAGCAGGCAAAGAGATGTCCAGGTGTTGTTTTGCGGCGGGAGCTACCATGCGATGCCCTAACCACGACCCATTAGGAGCAAGGGTGAAGTGTCTTTCTCAAGGACACAACGGCCGTGACGAGTTTGGTAGAAGGTTGGGATCGAACCGGGAACCCTCAGGTTGCTGGCATGGCCACTTTCCTAACCGCGCCATGCTGTATACACGGCTTACTGTACAGGACAGGTAGCTACGTTCCGGCGTTGGACAGCAGGTTTGTGCAGGCTTATAAAGGCTCTGATCAAAGCTCCCAAATGCTGCTGCACGAGTGGCGGCTAGAAGCAGGCAAAGAGATGGCCGGGTGTTTTGCGGCGACCGGGGAAAATATGGCGGCGGAGTAACCCATTCGCTGCGAGAGGCGCTGAAGCGTGAGTACATCCAGTCAGAAGGTGATCGAGCGTGGAAGAGAGCGGGTCACATGAGACAGGCTGGCTGGCGGCGAGAAGCACAAGACGACGTGATGCGGAGCCGGCAGGAGGGGGGTGGGGGGGCGAGTCACGAGAGGGAACGCTGGATCCGGCGGGGTGGAGCGCGGTGCCCCCGTTGAACCCGGGCGATGAATCCACATTCCACCTGTGAGGGCACGATCTCATCCCTGCGGCTCAACCGCCAGCTGACAAGCAGAGGCGTCAACGAGGTAGAGCGGGGGAGGGGCTCAAAGGAAAATGATTAGAGTCCTCCTTGCTCCTCCAGGCGCTCCTTGCACCAAAGATCTAACGTTGCCCGGAGACTGGGACTAATTCATGAGTCTAAAGTCCTTCAAGGAGAGACACCAGCGCTAAAAGGACTAAAACTAATGATTCCATCCACAATATTAATAGTTAATACAGAGCAGTTCAAAGCAGGTTGGTAGAGGGAGAGATACTGTGACAGCTCCAGTAGACCTTCTGTCAGCGCCCCACTCACACTGACTCCATAAAGTACTGTGTACTATTAAATATCACACACTAAACACTGTGTACAATCTATAAAGTAGTGTAAACTATTAGAGTGTACAATCTATAAAATAGTGTGTACTATTAAACATCTCGCGCTAAACACTGCACTTTATATAGTGTGTACTATTAGTGTGTACAATCTATAAAAATACAGTGTACTATTAGTATGCATACTCTAGAATATAGTGTGTAGTATTAGTGAGTACAATATATTAAATAGCGTGTACTAATAGTGTGTACCTCTTTAAAATAGTGTGTAATATTGGTGTGTGCAATCTAAAAAATAGAGTGTACTATTAATATGCATAATCTAGGATATAGTGTGTACTATTAGTGTGTACAACTATAAAACAGTGTGTACTGTTAGTATGTACTGTATATAAAGTATTGTGTACAATCTATAAAATAGTGTGTACTATTAGTGTGTACAACCCATAGTGTGTGCTATTAGTGTATACATCTATTAAACAGTGTGTACTACTAGTGTGTACAACTATACAATAGTGTGTACTATTAATGTGTACATCTATTGAATAGTGTGTACAATTAGTGTGTACAACTATAAAATAGTGTGTACTGTATACAAAGTGGTGTGTACTATTAGTGTGTACAACCTATAAAATAGTGTGTACTATAAAATATCACGCACTAAATACTGTGTACAATCTATAAAATAGTGTGTACTATTAAACATCTCGCGCTAAACACTGCACCTTATATAAAATAGTGTGTACTATTAGTGTGTACAATCTATAAAAATAGAGTGTACTATTAGTATGCATACTCTAGAATATAGTGTGTACTATTAGTGTGTACAATCTATTAAATATCATGAACTAATAGTGTGTACCTCTTTAAAATAGTGTGTACTATTAGTGCGTGCAATCTAAAAAGTAGAGTGTACTATTAATATGCATAATCTTGGATATAGTGTGTACTATTAGTGTGTACAACTATAAAATAGTGTGTACTGTTAGTATGTACTGTATATAAAGTATTGTGTACTATTACTGTGAACAATCTATAACAGTGTGTACTATTAGTGTGTACAACCTATAAAATTGTGTGTACTATTAGTGTGTACATCTATTAAACAGTGTGTACAACTATACAATAGCATGTACTATTAGTGTATACATCTATAAAATAGTGCGTACAAATAGTGTGTACATCTATTAAATAATGTGTGCTATTAGTGTGTACAACTATAAAATAGTGTGTACTATATAGTGTGTACAGTCAATAAAGTAGTGCGTACTATTAGTGTGTACAATCTATTAAATA
Source organism: Nerophis ophidion (assembly GCF_033978795.1). Taxonomy (NCBI): domain Eukaryota; kingdom Metazoa; phylum Chordata; class Actinopteri; order Syngnathiformes; family Syngnathidae; genus Nerophis; species Nerophis ophidion. The sequence continues at coordinate 47,324,348 of NC_084620.1, read as the reverse complement.
GCGTGTACTATTAGGGTGTACCTCTTTAAAATAGCGTGTACTATTAGTGTGTACAAAATCTAAAAAAAGAGTGGACTATTAGTATGCATACTCTAGAATATAGTGTGTATTATTAGTGTGTACCTCTTTAAAATAACGTGTACTATTTGTGTGGACATCTATTAAACAGTGTGTACTATTAGTGTGTACAACTACACAATAGCGTGTACATCTATAAAATAGTGTGTACCATTAGTGTGTACATCTATTAAATAGTGTGTACTATTAGTGTGTACATCTACAAAATAGCATATACATATATTAATTAATGTGTAGTGCAACTGTGTACAATCTATAAAATAGTGTGTACATCTATAAAATAGCATATACATATATTAAATAATGGGTAGTATAACTGTGTACAATCTATAAAATAGTGTGTAGTATTAGTTTGTACAATCCATAAAAATAATAATAATAATAATGATTATCTAAATAGTGCTTGCAAAACTCTGTTGATAAATCATACTGCGTGTGCTAAACAATGATGTGTGTGTGTGTACTATTAGCATGTACATGTATTAAATAGTGTGTACAACTATAAAATAGTGTGTACTATTAGTGTGTACAGTCTATAAAGTAGTATGTACTGTTCGTGCATACAACCTGTAAAATTGTGTGGACTACTATTGTGTACACTCTATTAAAACAGCGTGTACTGTTAGTGTGTACCTCTTTAAAATAGTGCGTACAATCTAAAAAATAGAGTGTACTATTAGGATATGTACTCTAGAATACAGTGTCTACTATTAGTGTGTACATCTATAAAATAGTGTGTACTATTAGTGTTTACAGTCTATAAAGTAGTGTGTATGATTACTGTGTACAATTTAAGTAGTGTGTAAGACTACTGTGTACAATCAATAAAATAGTGTGTACTATTGGTGTGTACAACCTATAAAATAGTGTGTACTATTAAACATCTTGCGATAAACACAGTGTACCTTATATAAAATAGTGTGTACTATCAGTATGCACAATCCACAAAATAGTGTGTACTATGAGTCTGTACAACCAATAAAATAGTGTGTAATGTTAGTGTGTGCAATCTAAAAAATAGTGTGTACTATTAGTATGCATAATCTAGAATGTAGTGTGTACTATTAGGGTGTATATGTATTAAATAGTGTACTATTAGTGTGTACAACTATAAAATAGTGTGTACTGTTAGTGTTTACTGTCCATAAAGTAGTGTGTACTATTACTATGTACAATCTATAAAATACTGTTAACTATTAGTGTGTACAACCTATAAAATAGTGTATACTATTAGTGTGTATAATCTTTTAAATAGTGTGTACTATTAATGTGTACCTCTTAAAAAGTGTGTACAATTAGTGTGTACATCTTTTAAACAGTGTGTACAACTATACAATAGTGTGTACTATTAGTGTGTACATCTTTTAAATGTGTACAACTATAAAATAGTGTGTATTATTAGTGTATACAGTCTATAACAGTGTGTACTATTACTGTGTACAATTTATAAAATAGTGTCTATCTATAAAATCATGTGTACTATTTGTGTACAATCAATAAAAATAGTGTGTACCATTAGTACGTACAATCTATAAAATAGTGTGTACTATGAGTCTGTACAACTTATAAAATAGTTTATACTATTAGTGTGTACAATCTAAAAAATAGTGTGTACTATAAGTATGCATAATCTAGAATACAGTGTGTACATTTAGTGTATACAATCTAAAAAATTGTGTAGTATTAGTATGCATAATCTAGAATATAGTGAGTACTATTAGTGTGTGCATCTATAAAATAGTGCATACGATTAGTATGTACATGTATTAAATAGTGTGTACTATTAGTGTGTACAACTATAAAATATTGTGTACTATTAATGTGTACAGCTTATACAGTAGTGTGTGCTATTAGTGTGTACAACCTATAAAATAATGTGTATTAATAGTGTGTACAACCGATAAAATAGTGTGTACTATCAGTATTTATAATCTACAATATAGTGTGTTTTATTAGTGTGTACATCTATAAAATAGGGTGTACTATTGTGTGCAATCTATAAAGTAAAGTGTATACTATGACTGTGTACAATCTATAAGTGTGTATTATTAGTGTGTACAGTCTTTAATAGTGTGTACTATTATTGTGTGCAATCTACAAAATAAAGTGTATACTATGACTGTGTACAATATATAAAACAGTGTGTACTATTACTTTGTACAATCTATAAAATAGTGTCTTGTACTAGTGTGTACATCTATAAAATAGTCTGTACTATTTGTGTACAATCTAGAATATAGTGTGTACTATTAGTGTGTACAGCCTATAAAGTAGTGTGTAATATTACTGTGTAAAATCTATAAAATAGTGTGTATTATTAGTGTGTACAACCTATAAAATAGTGTATACTATTAGTGTGTGCAATTTAAAAAAAATTGTGTGTACTATTACTATGTGTAATCTAGAATACAGTGTGTACTATTAGTGTGTACATCTATAAAATAGTGTGTTCTATTAATGTGTGCAGTCAATAAAATATTGTGTACAATGACTGTGTACAATCTATAAAATAGTGTGTATTATTAGTGTATACAGTCTACAACAGTGGGTACTATTACTGTGTACAATCCATCAAAGAGTGTCTAGTACTAGTGTGTACATCTACAAAATAGTGTGTACTATTTGTGTACAATATATAAAAAATAGTGTACTTTAAGTATGTACAATCTATAAAATAGTGTGTACCATTATTGTGTACAAGCTATAAAATAGTGTGTAATATTAGTGTGTACAATCTAAAAAAATGGTGTGTACTAATAGTATGTACATGTCATAAATAGTGTGTACAACTATACAATACTGTGTACTGTTACTGTGTAAAATTAATAAAATAGCGTGTACTATTAGTGTGTACAATCTTAAAAATATTGTTTACTATTAGTATGTGTAATCTAGAATATAGTGTGTACTATTAGTGTCTATATCTATACAATAGTGTGTACATTTATTAAATAGTGTGTACTGTTAGTGTGTACAACTACAAAATAGTGTGCACTATTAGTGTGTACAATCTAAAAAATAGTGTGTACTATTAGTGTACAATCTATAAAAATAGAGTGTACTATTAGTATGCACATCTATAAAAGTGTGTACTATTAATGTGAGCAGTCTGTAAAATAATGTGTACTGTGACTGTGCACAACCTATAAAATAGTGTGTGTGTGTACAGTCTATAAAATAGTGTGTACTATTTGTGCAAAAGCTATAAAATAGTGTTTACTATTAGTGTGTACTATCTATTAAATACTGTGTACTATTGGTTTGTACTTCTTTAAAATAGTGTGTACTTTGAGTGTGTACATCTATAAAATTATGTGTACGATTAGTGTGTACAACCTATTGAATAATATGTAGTATAACTGTACAATCTATAAAATAGTGTGTACTATTAGTTTGTACAATCTATTAAATAATTTGTAGTATACCATTACAATCTAACGGTTTAATAATAATTAATGAGAAATATAACTCATAATTATTATAACTATTCATCATTATAATAAAAATAATTAGTCATTATTTTAATAATTAATCATTATTGTGATCCAAATTCATCATTATTATAATAATAGTGATTCATTATTATAATAATTCATCATTATAGTAATAATAACTGATTATTATTTAAAATTTTGATATATTTTATAATACTCATTCATCATAATTATATTAATAATAATTAATCATCATAATTTGTCACTATCACAATTGTAATTCATCATTTGTAAGATAATAATTCATCAGTATTATAATTATTATAATAAAAAACATCATTATTATATTAATAATTCATCCTTTTTATGATACTAATTTGTCATTATCGTAATAATATTTGATCGTTATTATAATAATTTATCATTATAATAAAATAATCCATCAATATTTTTTAATAATTAATCTCGGGATCTTTCTGTGTGGAGTTTGCATGTTCTCCCCGTGAATGCGTGGGTTCCCTCCGGGTACTCCGGCTTCCTCCCACTTCCAAAGACATGCACCTGGGGATAGGTTGATTGGCAACATTAAATTGGCCCTAATGTGTGAATGTGAGTGTGAATGTTGTCTGTCTATCTGTGTTGGCCCTGCGATGAGGTGGCGACTTGTCCAGGGTGTACCCTGCCTTCCGCCCGATTGTAGCTGGGATAGGCGCCAGCGCCCCCCGTGACCCCGAAAGGGAATAAGCGGTAGAAAATGGATGGATGGATGGATAATCTTTATTATAAACATAATCATTATCATTTCATCATTATTATAATAATTCATCATTATTATAATACTAATTTATCATCAGTATAATAGTTCATTATTATTATAATAGTTCATCATTATTATAATTAATTATGATATTCGTCTTTATTTTAATAATATTTCATCATTATGATATTAATCATTATTATAATAATTCCTCATTATTATAATACTAATTTATCATCATTGTAATAATAGTTCATTATTATTATTATTATAATATGTAATATGGGGACGGCGTGGCGCAGTGGAAGAGTGGCCGTGCGCAACCCGAGGGTCACTGGTTCAAATCCCACCTAGAACCAACCTCGTCACGTCCGTTGTGTCCTGAGTAAGACACTTCACCCTTGCTCCTGATGGGTGCTGGTTGGCGCCTTGCATGGCAGCTCCCTCCATCAGTGTGTGAATGTGTGTGTGAATGGGTAAATTTGGAAGTAGTGTCAAAGCGCTTTGAGTACCTTGAAGGTAGAAAAGCGCTATACAAGTACAACCCATTTATTTATTTAATCACTAATAAAATAATTCATCATAATTATAGTAATTTATCATCATTAAGATAACTAATTATGATAATAAAATATTCATCATCATTATAATAATAATTCATCATTTTAATAATTCATAATTATTATAATTCATCATTAATATAATAATAGTTCATCATTATAAAATAATAATTCATCGTAATAATACTTTATCATTATTAAAATAATTAATAATAAAATATTAATCATTACAATAGCAATAATGAATTATTATAATAATAATAATAACCCGTTATTATAATATTTCATCATTATTTCATCCCCCCGCGACCCCGAAAGGGAATAAGCGGTAGAAAATGGATGGATGGATGGATAATGGATGGATGGATGGATAATGATAATTTATCATTATTATAATAATAATAATTCATTATTATATATGTTATTATTGCAGCTACTGGGGTCTTTAAAAAATGAGTGATTCATCTGTTTAGAGCTTCAAAAGTCTTTAAACACACCACATCCTTTGTCCTACAAATGTATTTTTCATACTTTTATCTTCCATCGCATCATCTTGCTTTTGGGTGTGTGAGCCCTAAATGTGAGCTTTGATGGCTTTATGACGTCTGTGTTGAGTAAACAATGAAGTCTTTCATGTTCTGTCAACCATTTTGTATTTTTGCAAGTTGTTACATTCCTCGATCCACTCAAACAACTTAATTATCCAACTTGCACAGCAACATTGATTTTATCTCGACTTTTATGGCGCTTTTTATCACTGGACCTTTTACAGGGAAGAAATATCTGGAGGGGGGGAGGTCACAAGTCCAGTACCTCGGATCTACTAATAATAGTGAAGTACAACCCACTGATTACTCGTCTTAGACAGTATACTATTACTGCTATTGTAGTATTACTGTCACTAGACAGTATACTATTACTGTTATTGTAGTATTACTGTCACTAGACGGTATACTATTACTCTTTTTGTAGTATTACTGTCAGACAGTATACTATTACTGTTATTAGATCAGATTAGATAGTACTTTATTTATTCCGTCAGGAGAGTTCCTTCAGGAAAATTAAAATTTTCAGCACAATCCCATTCAAGTTTAGACAAACATTACAGGGAGACAGAACAGGATCGCTGACGGGTCTGCCGGCTTCCAGCGCCCCTTACAAAAAAGATGAGATACAGGTAAACAAGGAGGGGGGGGGGGGGGGGGGGGAGTGGGAGAAAAAAAAAATAGAAGATTAAAATAAAATTAAAAAATCGGTCTTAGCCTGGGCCCTGGAGAGGAGGTGCAGACTGAGGCCAAGGGAAAAAAACAACAACTCATAGCCATGGTACACATCCTTCTTCCATGTGTGTAAGAGGGAAACATCAAACATCAAAGAACACAGAGGATATTAAAGACATTAAAGCAGCAGATACAACCAGACACTTCTACATACAGCTATGAATAAAAAGTAAAAGAAACATATCCTCTGTGGTGGCCTCTGTGGTGTTCCACGCCATCGTCCGCTGGGGAGGAGGGAGCATGGCCAGAGACAGGAGCAGACCCAACAAAGCAACCAAGACAGCCGGCTCCATTTTCGGCCTGTGTCCAGTCCGCATGGATGAGCGAGGATACGTCCAAGGTGACTGAGTATTTGTAGTATTACTGTCACTAATCAGTATACTATTACTGTTATTGTATTATTACTGTTGTGGGCAGTATACTATTACTGTTATTGTAGTATTACTGTCACTAGACAATATACTATTGCTGTTATTGTAGTATTGTTATTGGACAATATATTGTTACTTTTATTGTAGTATTACTGTGAATAAACAGTATACTATTACTGTTATTGTAGTATTACTTTTATTGGACGTATACTATTACTGTTATTGTAGTATTACTGTTATTAGACAGTATGCTATTATTGTTATTGTAGTATTACTGTTATTAGACGGTATATTATATTTTTATTGTAGTATTACTGTTATTCGACAGTATACTATTACTTTTATTATAGTATTACTGTTATTAAACAGTATACTATTACTGTTATTGTACTATTACTGTTATTAAACAGTATACTATTACTGTTATTATACTATTACTGTTATTGGACAGTACACTATTACTGTTATTATACTATTAGTTATTAAACAGTATACTATAACTGTTATTGTAATATTATTGTTATTAGACAGTATATTATTACTGTTATTGTAGTATTACTGTTAATAAACAGCATACTATTACTGTTATAGGGGTATTACTTTTATTGGGCGTATACTATTACTATTATTGGAGTATTACTGTTATTAGACAGTATACTATTACTTTTATTGTAATATTATTGTTATTAGACAGTAGACTATAACTGTTATTGTAATATTATTATTAGACAGTATATTATTACTGTTATTGTAGTATTACTTTTAAATATCAGCATACTATTACTGTTATTGTAGTATTACTTTTATTGGACGTATACTATTACTGTTATTGTAGTATTACTGTTATTAGACAGTATGCTATTATTGTTATTGTAGTATTACTGTTATTAGACGGTATATTATATTTTTATTGTAGTATTACTGTTATTCGACAGTATACTATTACTTTTATTATAGTATTACTGTTATTAAACAGTATACTATTACTGTTATTGTACTATTACTGTTATTAAACAGTATACTATTACTGTTATTATACTATTACTGTTATTGGACAGTACACTATTACTGTTATTATACTATTAGTTATTAAACAGTATACTATAACTGTTATTGTAATATTATTGTTATTAGACAGTATATTATTACTGTTATTGTAGTATTACTGTTAATAAACAGCATACTATTACTGTTATAGGGGTATTACTTTTATTGGGCGTATACTATTACTATTATTGGAGTATTACTGTTATTAGACAGTATACTATTACTTTTATTGTAATATTATTGTTATTAGACAGTATACTATAACTGTTATTGTAATATTATTGTTATTAGACAGTATATTATTACTGTTATTGTAGTATTACTTTTAAATATCAGCATACTATTACTGTTATTGGGGTATTACTTTTATTGGGCGTATACTATTACTATTATAGGAGTATTACTGTTATTAGACAGTATAATATTACTGTTATTAGACAGTATACTATTACTTTTATTGTAACATTATTGTTATTAGAGAGTGTAATATTACTAATATTGTAGTATTACGATTAGACAGTACACTATTACTGCTATAGTAGTATTATTTTTATTAGACAGAATAAAATGACTGTTATTGTAGTATTACTGTTATTAGACAATATACTATTACTTTTGATGTAATATTATTGTTATTAGACAGTAATAGTAGTATTACGATTATCAGACAGTATACTATAATAGTAGTATTACGATTATTAGACAGTATAATATTACTACTAATGTAATAATACTTTATTGGACAGTATACTATTACTGTTATTGGCGTATTACTGTTATTAGACAGTATACTATTAATCATTACTAATTAATCAAAACTGTTGTAGTATTACTGTTATTAGACAGTGCACTATTACTATAATTGTAATATTGTTATTAGACAGTATACTATGACTATTATTGTAGTATTATGATCATTAGACAGTATTCTATTACTGCTATTGTATTATTACAGTTATTGGACAGTCTACTATTACTGTTATTGTACTTTTACTGTTATTAGACAGGATACTATTTTTGCTATTGTAGTAATACGTTATTGGACAGTATACTATTACCGTTATTGGCGTATTACTGTTATTAGACAGTATACTGTTAATCATTACTAATCAATCAAAACTGTTGTAGTATTACAGTTATTAGACAGTATACTATTACTTTTACTGTAAAATTACTGTTATTAGACTGTATACTATTACTATAATTGTAATGTTATTGTTATTAGACAGTATACTATTACTTTTACTGTAAAATTACTGTTATTAGACTGTATACTATTACTATAATTGTAATGTTATTGTTATTAGACAGTATACTATTACCGTTATTGGCGTATTACTGTTATTAGACAGTATACTGTTAATCATTACTAATCAATCAAAACTGTTGTAGTATTACAATTATTAGACAGTATACTATTACTTTTACTGTAAAATTACTGTTATTATCAATCAATCAATCAATGTTTACTTATATAGCCCTAAATCACTAGTGTCTCAAAGGGCTGCACAAACCACCACGACATCCTCGGTAGGCCCACATAAGGGCAAGGAAAACTCACACCCAGTGGGACATCGGTGACAATAATGACCCAGTGGGACGTCGGTGACAATGATGACTATGAGAACATGATACTGTGAAAGATCAATCCATAATGGATCCAACACAGTCGCGAGAGTCCAGTCCAAAGCGGATCCAACACAGCAGCGAGAGTCCCGTTCCCAGTATACTATGACTGTTATTGTAGTTTTAATGTTATTAAAACTACTATTACTGCTATTGTAGTAATACTTTATTGGACAGTATACTATTACTGTTATTAGACAGTATACTATTACTGTTTTTGGACAGTATACCATTACTTTTATTGTAATTGTATTGTTATTAGAGTGTACTATTACTCATATTGTAGTATTACGATTATTAGACAGTACACTATTACTGCTATTGTAGTATTACTGTTATTAGACAATGTACTATTACTTTTGTTGTAATATTATTGTTATTAGACAGTATACTATTACATTTTATTGTAATATTATCGTTATTAGACAGTACACTATTACTGCTATTGTAGTACTACGGTCATTAGACAGTACATGAAAGAGTTGTAGTGTAAAAATAAGAAAGCTGGCTGATATTCGGGACATATGAGCCCACGTCTCAGGGACAACAGCAGAGTGTGTGTGAGGAGACAAATGGTGGTTGAAACACAACAACATGGCTGCCATGCGCTTGGCAGAGAAAAGAGCCCTGCTGATGGCGTCCCCACTGAGCCTCAAACAACACACAACTCATCATCATCATCATCATCATCGTCGTCGTCATTATTATTATCAATGTCCTCACGGCTAATTGTCAAAGCACTTTTATCACCCTCTGCTCGCCTACGCCGTTGACCTTTGAGGATTGTTTTATGGCCGCTAATTAAGCGTCTTGAGGACAACAAAGCACGCTGTTTAACGACTAATCACAGCTCCTTGTTCAGTGGGGGAGGCGGGGCTTGATAATGACATGAATCATGTTCATTGGCTTAATGAGACAAGGGCATGATGTAAGTGTCTATATTAGCTTACTATCACAATGACTTTAAAAGTCTTCTATAAGTGTTATAATGAAGACAATGCATGATGTGTCTATATTAGCCTACTATCAAAATGACTTTAAGTCTTATATAAGTGTTATAATGAAAATAACACATGATGTAAGTGTCTATATTAGTCTACTATCCAGATGACTAAGTCTTATATAAGTGTTATAATGAAGACAACACATGATGTAAGTGTCTATATTAGTCTACTATCCAGATGACTAAGTCTTATATAAGTGTTATAATGAAGACAACACATGATGTAAGTGTCTATATTAGCCTACTATCAAAATGACTTTAAAAGTCTTATACAAGTGTTATAATGAAGGCAACATATGGTGTAAGTGTCTCATTACTTTAAACGTCTTATATAAGTGTTATTATGAAGACAACGCAGGATGTAAGTGTCTATATTAGCCTACAATCAAAATGACTTTAAAAGTCTTATACAAGTGTTATACTGAAGGCAACACATGATGTAAGTGTCTATATTAGTCTACTATCCAAATGAGTAAGTCTTTAATAAGTGTTATAATGAAGACAAAACATGATGTAAGTGTCTATATTAACTTTAAAAGTCTTAAATACGTGTTATAATGAAGGCCACAAGATGTAAGTGTCTATATTAGCCTACTATCAAAATGACTTTGAAAGTCTCATAAAAGTGCTATAATGAAGGCAACGCATGAAGTATGTCTATATTAGCCTACTATCAAAATGACTTTAAAAGTCTTATACAAGTGTTATAATGAAGACAACACATGATGTAAGTGTCTATCTTAACTTTAAACATCTTATATAAGTGTTATAATGAAGACAACGCATGATGTAAGTGTCTATATTAGCTTACTATCAAAATGACTTTAAAAGTCTTATACAAGTGTTGTAATGAAGGCAACACATAGTGTAAGTGTCTCATTACTTTAAACGTCTTATATAAGTGTTATAATGAAGACAACGCATGATGTAAGTGTCTATATTAGCCTACAATCAAAATGACTTCAAAAGTCTTATACAAGTGTTACAATGAAGGCAACACATGGCGTAAATGTCCATATTAGCTATATTAGCCTACTATCAAAATGACTTTAAAAGTCTTATACAAGTGTTATAATGAAGGCAACACATGATGTAAGTGTTTATATTAGTCTACTATCCAAATGACTAAGTCTTTAATAAGTGTTATAATGAAGACAACACATGATGTAAGTGTCTATATTAACTTTAAAAGTCTTAAATACGTGTTATAATGAAGGCAAAGCAAGATGTAAGTGTCTATATTAGCCTACTATCAAAATGACTTCGAAAGTCTCATAAAAGTGCTATAATGAAGGCAACGCATGAAGTATGTCTATATTAGCCTACTATCAAAATGACTTTAAAAGTCTTATACAAGTGTTATAATGAAGACAACACATGATGTAAGTGTCTATATTACACATGATGTAAGTGTCTATATTAACTTTAAACGTCTTATATAAGTGTTATAATGAAGACAACACATGATGTAAGTGTCTATATTAACTTTAAACGTCTTATATAAGTGTTATAATGAAGACAACGCATGATGTAAGTGTCTATCATAGCCTACTATCAAAATGACTAAGTCTTATACAAGTGTTACAATGAAGGCAACAACACATGGTGTAAGTGTCTATATTAGCCTACTATCAAAATTACTTTAAAAGTCTTATATAAGTGTTATAATGAAGACAACACATGATGTGTCTATATTAACTTCCATCCATCCATCCATTTTCTACCGCTTATTCCCTTTCGGGGTCGCGGGGGGCGCTGGCGCCTATCTCAGCTACAATCGGGCGGAAGGCGGGGTACACCCTAAAAGTCTTAAATACGTGTTATAATGAAGGCAACGCATGATGTAAGTGTCTATATTAGCCTACTATCAAAATGCCTTTAAAAGTCTTAGAAAAAGTGTTATAAATAAGACAACACATGGTATAAGTGTCTATATTAGCGTACTATCAAAATGACTTTAAAAGTCTTATATAAGTGTGGAAATGAACGCAAAACACATTATGTAAGTGTCTATATTAGCCTACTATCAAAATGACTTTAAAAGTCTTATAAAAGTGTTATAATGAAGACAACGCATGAGTAAGTGTTTATATTAGCCTACTATCAAAATGCCTTTAAAAGTCTTGTATAAGAAAACGGAAATGCTGATTATCGGTCCTGCTAGACACCGACACCTATTCAACAATACCACCTTAAGATTTGACAACCAAACAATTATACACTGATTTAATAATACCACCTTAACGTTTGACAATCTTTTAAGTTATGTAAATAAACTGTGACGATAAATAAAAACATTTCTAAGTTGTGTAAATAAACAATGTTACAATAAATATAGAACCATTCTTAAGTTATGTAAATGTGTCTGCACTTTTGTGGCCGACAGACAAAGATAGTTTGTGCAAGACGAGCCTCCACTCGGTCGCAGCAGCCTAAAATCAGGATGATGTTTTTGGTTGTAAAGGTATGCGTACTATGTGGTTTCCATGGCAACATATTGTATTTTTGACTATTGTGTTGTTGTCAAGTCTTCTATTTTTACAGTTGTTGGTTTCCTTGAATTGCCAGCAGATTGTTTCTAAAGTCCAACATATTCCAGACTTCAACCACCGCAAGAAAATAGTTATTTTTGACAAGTCTGAAAACAAACCATACCATAACTATCACATATTACCAAATAACAATACTACCAAATAACTATATTATTAAATGCCTATATTACTAAATAACTACATTGCTAAATATCTAAATTACTGAATAACTATATTACCAAATATTTCAAAATCACTATATATTTTAAAATAATTACATTACTAAATAACTATATTATCAAATAATTATATTACATAACTATTCTACCAAATAACTATATTACTAAATAATTATATTACATAACTATACTACCAAATGACTAAATTACCAAATAACTAAACATTTTAAAATTATATTACTAAATAACTATGTATTTTGAAATAATTGTATTACCAAATAACTATACGACTAAATAACTATACATTTTTTTAATAATTAAAATACCAAATAACTATATTACTAAATAACTATTTATATTAAATAATTATGTTACCAAATAACTATATTTCTAAATAACTATACATTTTTAAAATAGTTATACGGCCAAATAATTATATTACTGAATACATATGTATTTTTAAATAATTGTATTACTAAATAACTATGTTACTAAAAAACTATACATTTTTAAAATAATTATATTACCAAATAACTATATTACTAAATAACTATTTATTTAAAAAAAATGATATTACTAAACAACTTTATATTTTTAAATAATATTACTGTATCTTAAATAATTATATTATTAAATAACTATTTATTTTAAATATTTTTATGACCAAATAACTATATTACAAAATAACTTTAAATGTTTTAATAGTTGTATTACCAAATAACTATATTACTTAAAAACTATGTATTTTTAAATAATTATTACTAAATAACTATTCATTTAGAATAATTATATTACCAAATAACTATATTCCTAAATAACTATATATTTTTAAATAATTGTATTACTAAATACTTATGTATTTTTAAATAATTATATCACTAAAAAACTAAATACCTATGTATTTTTTTTAATATTACTAAACAACTATTATTACTAAATACCTATGTCTTTTTAAAAAATTACATTACTAAATAACTATCTTTTTAAATAATTATATTACTAAATAACTATGTATTTTTAAATAATTAAATTACTAAATAACTATTTACTTTAAATAATTATAATATCAAATAACTACACTACAAAATAACTTTACATTTTTAATAATTGTATTACCAAACGACTATATTACTAAGTGACTATATATTTTTAAATAATTATATTACTAAATACAATGTATTTTTAAATAACTATATTACTAAAAAACTGTATATTTTAATAATGATATTACTAAATAACTATTCATTTTAAATAATTATATTACCAAATAACTATATTACTAAATAAATACGTATTTTAAATAACTATTTTACTAAAAAAATATTTATTTTCAAATAAATATAATAATAAATAACTATTGTGAATTATATTTATATAGCGCTTTTCTCAAGTGACTCAAAGCGCTTTCCATAGTGAACCCCAATATCTAAGTTACATTTAAACCAGTGTGGGTGGCACTGGGAGCAGGTGGGTAAAGTGTCTTGCCCAAGGACACAACGGCAGTAACTAGGATGGCACAAGCAGGAATCGAACCTGCAACCCTCAAGTTGCTGGCACGGACACTCTACCAACCGAGCTATGCCGCCCCATTATTCATTTTAAATAATTATATTACCAAATAACTATATTACTAAATAACTATGTATTTTTAAATAACTATTTTACTAAAAAAATATGTATTTTAAAATAATTATATTAATAAATAACTATTCATTTTAAAAAAATATATTTCCAAATAACCATACTACTAAATAACTATATACTTTTAAATAATTACATTAC
>NC_084620.1:47209700-47302200 GCF_033978795.1 Nerophis ophidion | reverse complement strand
CAGTAGGAGTAATTAGTACACAGGACCACATGTGTACAACTACCCAGTAGGAGTAGTAAGTACAGAGGACCACATGTGTACTAACAACTACCCAGTAGGAGTAGTTAGTACAGAGGACCACATGTGTACTAACAACTACCCAGTAGGAGTAGTAAGTACACAGGACCACATGTGTACTAACAACTACCCGGTAGGAGTAGTAAGTACACAGGACCACATGTGTACTAACAACTACCCGGTCGGAGTAGTAAGTACACAGGACCACATGTGTACTAACAACTACCCGGTAGGAGTAGTAAGTACACAGGACCACATGTGTACTAACAAATACCCAGTAGGAGTAGTTAGTACACGGGACCACATGTGTACTAACAACTACCCGGTAGGAGTAGTAAGCACACAGGACCACATGTGTACTAACAACTACCCGGTAGGAGTAGTAAGTACACAGGACCAAATGTGTACTAACAACTACCCAGTAGGAGTAGTAAGTACAGAGGACCACATGTGTACTAACAACTACCCGGTAGGAGTAGTAAGTACAGAGGACCACATGTGTACTAACAACTACCCGGTAGGAGTAGTAAGTACACAGGACCACAAGTGTACTAACAACTACCCGGTAGGAGTAGTAAGTACAGAGGACCACATGTGTACTAACAACTACCCAGTAGGAGTAGTAAGTACACAGGACCACATGTGTACTAACAACTACCCGGTAGGAGTAGTAAGTACACAGGACCACAAGTGTACTAACAACTACCCGGTAGGAGTAGTAAGTACACAGGACCACATGTGTACTAACAACTACCCGGTAGGAGTAGTAAGTACACAGGACCACATGTGTACTAACAACTACCCAGTAGCAGTAGTAAGTACACAAGACTACAAAGAGCAGTTATGAAATATTATGTAGGTATTATCATGTTTATGTTCATTTGCCAGCAATGTTCTCATTAATATTCCAATAAATGTGATTTATGCAAATAAAAAAGGTGTAAAAGTTATGAATACACAAAATTAGCAGACACTCACTTTTCTTGTCATGGTTTTCACTTTAAGCAGAACAAAACGTGATCTTGTAAGTATCTTCCAACACGCTAGTGTACTTTTGTAGGACAAATACTGCAATATTTACTTCACTGTAGTCTTCACTCCACTCCAAAGTTTTACTGCTGCATGCTGGCCTGACAAATTATACCCTGGCTGTCTTTTTATATATTTGCACTGCTCCCAAAATACTCTGCTTTGGAAATGATGGCCCCATTGTGTGTGTGTGTGTGTGTGTGTGTGTGTGTGGGGGTGGGATTTTCTGTGTGTGTGTGTTTGTGCGTATGTGTTGTGTGTGTTTTTTGTGTGGGGGGTTCATATGTTTGTGTTTGTGTGCGCGTGTGCGTGCAAGAGCCTGTGTGTGTGTGTGTGTGTATGTGCTTGTGTGTGTTTTTAGTGTGTGCGGGGTTTGTGTGTTTGTGTGTAAGTGGGTTTTGTGTGTTTTTGTGTGTATGTTATTGTGTGTTTGTTTGCGTGGGTGCGTGCATGTGTGTTTGTGTGCATGGGGTTTGTGTGTGTATGTTTGTGCGTATGTGTTGTGTGTGTTTTTTTGTGTGGGGGGTTCATATGTGTGTGTTTGTGTGTGTCTGTGTGTAAGTGGGCTTGTGTGTGTGTTTGTGTGTTTGTGTTTGCGTGGGTGCGTGCGTGTGTGTTTTTTGTGTGCGTGTGTGTTTGTCTGTGATTGTTTGTGTTATGTGTGTTTTTTGTGTGAGGGTTCATGTGTGTGTGTGTGTCTGTGTGTGTGTGTGCACCCGCCTTTGTGTGTCTGGGGGGGTTTGTCTGTGTGTGATTGTCTGTGTGTGTTTGTAGATTTCTACATATGTGTGTGTGTTTTTCGTGCGCATGTTTGTGTGTGAGTGGGTGGTTGGTTTGTCTGTGTGTGTGTGTTTGTGTGTGTTTTTGGTGTGCGCAGGGTTTGTGTGTAAGTGGGTTTTGTGTGTGTTTGTGTGTATTTGTGTGTGTGTGTTTTTGTGTGTGTTTGTGTTTGCGTGGATGCGTGCGTGTTTTTTTTGTGCGCACGGGGTTTGTGTGTGTATGTGTGTGTGTGTTTGTGTGATGTGTGGGTTTTTTGTGTGGGGATTCATGTGTGTGTGTTTGTGTGTGTCTGCACCCGCCTGTGTGTGTCTGGGGGGGTTTGTCTGTGTGTGATTGTCTGTGTGTGTTTGTAGGTTTCTGTGTGTGTGTGTGTGTGTGCTGTGTGTTTTTTGTGTGCATGGGGTTTGTGTGTGTTTGTGTGTGAGTGTCTGTGAGTAAGTGGGTTTATGTGTGTTCCGTGTGTTTGTGTGTGTGTGTTTTGTGTGTGTGTTTTTTTTGTCTGCACGGGGTTTGTGTGTGGGTGTTTGTGTGTGATTGTTTGTGTTATGTGTGTTTTTGTGTGGGTGTTCATGTGTGTGTGTGTGTGTACTCGCCTGTGTGAGTCTGGGGGGGTTTGTCTGTGTGTGTTTGTAGGTTTCTATGTGTGTGTGTGTGTGTGTTTGTGTGTGCTGTGTGTTTTTTGTGTGTGTGGGGTTTGTGTGTTTTTGTGTGAGTGTTTGTGTGTAAGAGGGTTTTTGTGTGTGCATGTGTGTATTTGTGTGTGTACATGTTTTTGTATTTGCGTGTGTGTGTGTGTGTGTGTGTGTGCGTACAAGAGCCTATGTGTGTATATAAAATACATATATTTTTTATGGATTTAAAAAAAATGCTGAATCTATTTCAAATGGGAGTGAATAAAACAATGGAGTCATGTAGCGTGATATAGAATCTTTTAGCGTGTTATTGAATCATTGAGTGTGTTATAGACTCATTTAGCGTGTTATGGAATCATTTAGCGTTTTATAGACTCATCTTCAAGAAAATAACCATCCATCCATTTCCTACCACTTATTCCCTTTGGGGTCGCAGGGGGCGCTGGTGCCTATCTCAGCTACAATCGGGCGGAAGGCCGTGTACACCCTGGACAAGTCGCTACTAACACAGATAGACAGACAACATTCCCACTCCATTTTTAATTATCCAGCACAGTGGTACAGGGGCTAGTTCGTGTGCCTCACAATAAAAAGGTCCTGGGTTCGATCCCCGTGCTCGGAGTCTTTCTATGTGGAGTTTGCATGTTCTCCCCTTTACTGCGTGGGTTCACTCGGGTACTCCAACCCCACCCACCTCCAAAGACATGCACGTAGGGATAAGCCCCTCCCACCTCCAAAGACATGCACCTGATAGGTTGATTGTTAACACTAATCCCTAGTGTGTGAACGTCGTCTGTCTGTTTTGTTTCTTCATATATTACTGCCTTAGTACATGTCAATGTTTACTTTTGTTTCATCATATAATACTGCCTTAGTTCATGTCAATGTTTACTTTTGTTTCTTCATATATTACTGCCTTAGTTCATGTCAATGTTTACTTTTGTTTCATCATATATTACTACTTTAGTATATGTCAATGTTTACTTAGGTTTCATCATATTTTACTACCTTAGTACATGTCAATGTTTACTTTGGTTTCATCATATTTTACTACCTTAGTACATGTCAATGTTTACTTTTGTTTCATCATATATTACTGCCTTAGTACATGTCAATGTTTACTTTTGTTGCATCATACATTACTATATTAGTACATGACAATGTGTACTTTTGTTTCATCATATCTTACTGCCTTAGTACATGATAATGATTACTTTTGTTTCATCATATATTAACTACCACCTTAGTACATGTCAATGTTTACTTTTGTTTCATCATATATTACTTTCTTAGTTCATGTCAATGTTTACTTTGGTTTCGTCATATATTACTACCGGAGTACATGTCAATGTTTACTTTTGTTTCATCATATACAGTTTTACTGCCTTAGTTCATGTCAATGTTTACTTTTGTTGCATCATATATTACTATATTAGTGCATGAAAGTGTGTACTTTTGTTTCATCATATATTATTGCCGTAGTACATGTCAATGTTTACTTTTGTTGCATCATACATTACTATATTAGTACATGACAATGTGTACTTTTGTTTCATCATATATTACTGCCTTAGTACATGATAATGATTACTTTTGTTTCATCATATATTAACTACCACCTTAGTACATGTCAATGTTTACTTTTGTTTCATCATATATTACTACCGGAGTACATGTCAATGTTTACTTTGGTTTCATCATATATTACTGCCTTAGTTCATGTCAATGTTTACTTTTGTTTCATCATATATTACTACTTTAGTATATGTCAATGTTTACTTAGGTTTCATCATATTTTACTACCTTAGTACATGTCAATGTTTACTTTGGTTTCATCATATTTTACTACCTTAGTACATGTCAATGTTTACTTTGGTTTCATCATATATTACTACCTTAGTACATGTCAGTGTTTACTTTTGTTTCATCATATATTACTGCCTTAGTACATGTCAATGTTTACTTTTGTTGCATCATACATTACTATATTAGTACATGACAATGTGTACTTTTGTTTCATCATATATTACTGCCTTAGTACATGATAATGATTACTTTTGTTTCATCATATATTAACTACCACTTTAGTACATGTCAATGTTTACTTTGGTTTCGTCATATATTACTACCGGAGTACATGTCAATGTTTACTTTTGTTTCATCATATACAGTTTTACTGCCTTAGTACATGTCAATGTGTACTTTTGATTAATCATATATTAATTACTGCCTTAGTTCATGTCAATGTTTACTTTTGTTGCATCATATATTACTATATTAGTGCATGAAAGTGTGTACTTTTGTTTCATCATATATTATTGCCTTAGTACATGTCAATGTTTACTTTTGTAGATAAATCGACAAAAAATCCTTACTTTGGATAAATGTTCACAGACTTTAGTATATGGCTGGTTTGGCTGGTTGCCTTGCTGGAGAGTTGGGTTCCCTAACATGCTTGCGTTCCACCACTGGGGTCCCAAGGATTGACGGGTTGGCGACCCCTGGCTCAGAGAATAAAAATTTACATTGTCAAAAATAGCTCAGTGAGACGTCGTCCCCAAATCCAACGGCCCACGCCTCGGCCACCTTACCAATTCGGCCATGCCCAGACCAACCACCATCGCCATGGCAACAGCGGGAGGAGGAATGCGTTTGGAGCATTAACCCCCTCTGCTCCCCTGATGCACATTTCCATCAGTCTTCGCATCTTTCCACCTGACGCTACTGAAAGGTTTCCAGACGCAGATGAGCGTCCTGGGAGGAACTGCCAGGAGAAGACAGATGGTTCCTCTCGCCTGGAGAGTGACGGATGAGCTTGTCAGCTGACAGGAGCTCAAGAAAGAGCGATGACAGGAAAGATGCAATATCCGTTTTGCACACACGAAGCAGGTTTCTCTTCTGTGGTTCAGCCGTCACTACAACGACGGGCCTGGAGTCGAGCGCAACCTTTATCTCTGCGGCGCACGCTGGGAGGACTGAGGCGGTCTCGCCATTGTCTGCGCTACATTTATCAGACAGTGGACGCGTACGAGGGGAAACCGCGTCAGTGTCCTGTTTGACAAAACGTGTTCCCGGCGACATTCATCTTCTCAAACACATCCTAAAATAGAACACTTCACATAAACAAAGAACATGCGATCGCAGATGGAATCGTGCGTGGATGCTGAAATGCATCCACAAACTTATCGTCATCGGCAGTCACTGGAATAGAGTATGACGGTCCTCCTGGTAGGGGGGTCTACTTATGGGTCTTGGGATGGCTGTGGAGGCAGATCCGTGATCCACAACCAGGATATTAAAGTAGATCCCTTTATGGAGGATGCCTGTGCGTGACTTTGTTTAACGTGGGGGGACTGATACTTGACAGATCTGGGTCAGGGTCCAGTGGTATGGAGTCCAAGACGACTGGGGACCCTTTTCTGCTGCAGCCTTCTGCCACCGTTGTGACGCTCCAAAGGGTTAGCAATCATCCCCCGCCTGTTCCACCGTTGAGGTCTTGCGTTGGTATTTTCCCACCCACAACTGGGCCCACATGGATGTGGGGCTGCCTTCTTCCGCCATTGCAGCCGGTGTGGTGGTTTTTACATTTACAGTCTTCCGCCTGCTCCGCCGTCGAGGTCTTCACCGTATCCCTGGCTTGGGGGCAGTCAGGTACTAGGCCCTTCCCAAGGGCCACCTGGGGTAACAGTATGGGGGTCTACTTGTGGGTCATCAGATGGCTGTGGAGGCCGATCCCTGATCCACGACCAGGATGTTAAAGTGGATCCCTTTATGGAAGGTGCCTGTGCGTGACTTTTTTTAACGTAGGGGGACTGATACTTGACAGATCTGGGTCAGGATCCAGTGGTATGGAGTCCAAGACGACTGGGGACCCTTTTCTGCTGCGGCCTTCTCCCGCCGCCGTGACACTCCATAGGGTTAGCAATCATCCTCCGCCTGTTCCACCGTTATGGTCTTGGGTTGTTTTTTGTCCCACAACTGGGCCCACATGGATGTGGGGCTGCCTTCTTCCGCCATCACAGCAGTTGTGGTGGTTCTTACATCTACAGTCTTCCGCCTGCTCTGCCGTTGAGGTCTTCACCGTATCCCTGGCTAGGGGGCAGTCAGGTAATAGGCCCTTGCCAAGGGCCACCTGGGGTAACAGTATGGGGGTCTACTTGTGGGTCTTCAGATGGCTGTGGAGGCAGATCTGTGATCCACAACCAGGATATTAAAGTGGACCCCTTAATGGAACATGCTAGTGCGTGACTTTGTTTAACGTTGGGGGACTGATACTTGACAGATCTGGGTCAGGGTCCAGTGGTATGGAGTCCAAGACGACTGGGGACCCTTTTCTGCTGCAGCCTTCTGCCACCGTTGTGACGCTCCATAGGGCTAGCAATCATCCTCTGCCTGTTCCACCGTTGAGGTCTTGCGTTGGTATTTTCCCACCCACAACTGGGCCCACATGGATGCGGGGCTGCCTTCTTCCGCCATCACAGCCGTTGTGGTGGTTCTTACATCTACAGTCTTCCACCTGCTCCGCTGTTGAGGTCTTCACCGTATCCCTGGCTTGGGAGCAGTGAGGTACTAGGCCCTTGCCAAGGGCCACCTGGGGTAATAGTAGGGGGGGTCTACTTGTGGGTCTTCAGATGGTTGTGGAGGCCGATCCCTGATCCACGACCAGGATGTTAAAGTGGATCCCTTTATGGAGGATGCCTGTGCGTGACTTTGATTAACGTGGGGGGACTGGTGCACAGACCGTCACCATACGATCCTTGACAGATCCGGGTTTACCATTTACCATTTAGAAGGGGTTAGCCTCCTAAATGATAAATGGGTTATACTTGTATAGCGGTTTTCGAACTTCTAGGTACTCAAAGCGCTTTGACACTATTTCCACATTCACCCATTCACAGACACTGATGGCGGGAGCTGCCAAGCAAGGCCCCAACCACCACCCATCAGGAGCAAGGGTGAAGTGTCTTGCTCAAGGACACAACGGACGTGACAAGGTTGGTAGAATGTGGTTATTGAACCAGGAACCTTCAGGTTGCAGGCACGGCCACCCTGCAAACCGCGCCACGCCGTCCCTCGGATCCTAGGGGCTTCTATGTCTCCTGGTAGGTCTCCCAAGACCACCGGGTTCTCGGTGAGGGACTAGACAAAGAGCAGCTCCAAGACCTTTGTGAAGAAGAAAATAGGAGGACTCAGATTTCCATTGATTGGATGCGGGTCACCAGAGCCCGGAGGTGGGGGTTGATGGCCAGCGCCTGGTGGCCATGGAGCCTAGCCCAAAAAGGCAACGTGGGTCTACCGTACGATGGGCTCACCACTCAGTTGGGTGCAATGTATCGGTCCGACATGGTGAAGAAGGAGCTGAGCTGAAAGGCAAAGCTCTCAATTTACCAGCCGATCTACAACCCCCAATCTCACCTATGGTCATGAGTTTTGGGTTATGACTGAAAGGACAAGATCACGGGTACAGGTGGCCCAAATGAGTTTCCACCGTCGGGTGGCGGGGCTCTCCCTTAGAGATAGGGTGAGAAGCTCAAAGTAAAGCCGCCGCTTCTCCACATGGAGAGGAGCCAGATGAGGTGGGTCTGGCATTTGGTACGCATGTTACCCAGACACCTCCCTGGGGAGTTTTTTTTGGACACGTTGGAGGCCACGAAAAAACCTAGGACACGTTGGGGAGACCTCGGGATCCCCCAGGAGGAGCTGGACCAAGGAGCTGGGGAGAGGGAAGTCTGGGCTTCTCTGCTTAGGCTGCTGACCCCGCCTCCCCACCTGGGGACAAGCGGAAGAAGATGGAAGGATGGATGGACCGACTATTTTTGCAATATCATTATTTTTTTATTTCTACCATTATTCAATCAAACAATCAAGTGTCTCAAAGGGCTGCACAAACCACAATGACATCCTCGGTACAGAGCCCAGTAAAGTTAAGAGTCGGTCTTGTAATAGATTTTTTCGTTAGTTTTTTCCTTGTGCTCTTAGTGCCCCAAGACCCCAAAGAGGAGCCTCCACTGCGGATCCCGAACAAGTTTTTAAACTTGTTTAAAATTGCTATCATGGCCTAAGCTCCAAAACAACCAAAGAAACGAAAAGTTTGGTCTGAGGAGACAAATAAAGAAAAACTTTAACATCATGCCCAGGACATCACACACTTATACGCCAACGCTAGCATGCTAACAGTTAGCATTTGTCAAGTACCAAGTTTTGTGACTACAAAGTGTGTACATGTAAAACTGCCTAAAAGGGTTAGCATATGTCAAGTACAAAGTTGTAAGACTATCAGGTGTGTCCATGTGAAATTGGCAAAAAAAAAAAGTTAGCATGCTAACTTCAAAAACTTAATTGTCCCATATGTAGAAACAAAATCAGGCTTCCGGTTTTACCGTGACAATCCAAAATAGTTTGTAGAATTGTTAGAATAATTATGTTTAAGTTATCGCACAACTCTTACGCTTAAAGGCCGTTGCTATAGTTACCTAATGTGCTCAAGTTGTACTTTTCTATCTGTGCAAAGGCACACAACTTATCTTCCACGGCAAGTTGCCTCGCAGCAGCAGTTTCTGACAGCCAAAGACGGACTTCAAGTACCTCAAAGAAGATAAGACGACAATACCCAGACAAAGCAGAGCCAGGGCGAAATCTCGAGCTCAAGCACATATGTATTCTGAATAATCACGTATTGTGTCCCCTCCCCCTAAAAGCAGCCTCAGTGATGTTAACTAGGGAACTCCCAAATAAATAGAGGAGCGCGTGGGATTGCCCCTCAGAGCGTGGTGGGAGACTGTAACTGAGTGTGCAGCCCAATACGTTTCACCTCATGAGCAAAAATTAACTCAGTCTCTGCCGGATTCCTTGATTCTTGTCTTGTTTAATAGATAGTTTGGTGCTTAAATCTGACATTAATAATAAAAGACAGGGCACAAAAGTCTTCCCAGCCCTTTCCTGTTCAGTCACTAAAAGTGGGAATAAAGTTCAGCGGAATCTACAAACTTTTAAGAACCACCACCACAGCATACCATCATGTCCATGAATATAAAAGAACCTGTATTTTTCAAAGGCATTATAATACCTTTTTAATTCATTAGTACTACGATACTTTATTAGTACCGGTGTACTGTACAACCATTGGGCATAATAGTGGTGGTGTATGTTGTAAACTTGGTTGCGTTTGAATATTCACTTCAATGAGGTGACTGAATGAATAGTTTGGCTGAATGAATGTGAGAAAAGTGGCACGGTGCACTTCATATGCCGCTGTAATGCAGCACTGTGTGCCCACCTTTTGCTGAGTCAGGCCTCAGTAGACTTGTCTCTGCCAACACGGCCGCTCCGACCTTTTTAGAGGAGACTACGGCCTGAGCTGACTGCCAAATAACATCTGCATATACATGTTTGCCAAAAAACCATCTGCATATACATGTTTACCAAATAACATCTGCATATACACCATTACCAAACATATGCATATACACGTTTGCCAAATAACATATACATGTTTGCCAAATAACATATGCATATACATGTTTACCAAATAACATCTGCATATACACCATTACCAAACATATGCATATACACGTTTGCCAAATAACATATACATGTTTGCACATAACATCTGCATATACACCATTACCAAACATATGCATATACACGTTTGCCAAATAACATATACATGTTTGCACATAACATCTGCATATACATGTTTACCAAATAACATCTGCATATACACCATTACCAAACATATGCATATACACGTTTGCCAAATAACATATACATGTTTACCAAATAACATCTGCATATACACCTTTGACAAAAAACATATACATGTACATGTTTGCCAAATAACATACATGTTTGCCAAATAACATCTGCATATACCCGTTTGCAAATAATGTCGGCATGTACATGTTTGCAAAATAGCATCTGCATATACATGTTTGCCAAATAATGTCGGTATGTACATGTTTGCCAAGTAACATCTGCATATACACATTTGCCAAATAACATGTGCATATTATACACGTTTGCCAAATAGCATATGCATATTATTCACGTTTGCCACATAACATCTGCATATGCATGTTTGCCACATTACATCTTGCTTAGACATGTTTACCAAATAACATCTGCATATACACGTTTGCCAAATAGAATCTGCATATACATGTTTGCCAACTAATATTTGAATGTACATATTTGCCAAAATAGTATCTGCAGCTACATGTTAGCCAAATAATGCCAGCATGTACATGTTTGCCACATAACATCTGCATATACAGGTTTACCACATAACATCTGCATATACATGTTTACCACATAACATCTGCATATACATGTTTACCACATAACATCTGCATTTACACGTTTGCCAAATAACATCTACATATTCACGTTTGCCAAATAACATCTACATATACAAGTTTGCCAAATATCATATGTATATACGCGTTTGCCACATAACATCTGCATGTACATGTTTACCAAATAACATCTACATATACACGTTTGCCAAATAACATCTACATATACATGTTTGCCAAATTACATATACATGTTTGCCAAATAACATCTGTATATAGATATTTTCCGGATAACATCTGCATATATATGTTTGCCAAATAACACCTGCATTACATGCTTGCCAATTAACATCTGCATATACATGTTTGCGAAAGAATATCTGCGTACAGATGTTTGCCAAATAACATCTGCATATAGATGTTTTCCAAATAACATCTACATATACATGTGCCGAATAACATCTACATATGCTGTACATGTTTGCCATATAACATCTGCATATACACCTTTGCCAAATAACATATGCATACACACGTTTGCCAAATAATATCTACATATACATGTTTGCAAAATAACATCTGTGTATGGATATTTTCCAGATAACATCTGCACATATATGTTTGCCAAATTAACACCTGCATTACATGCTTGCCAAATATCTGCATATACATGTTTGCCAAATAAAATCTGTGTATAGATATTTTCCAGATAACATCTGCGTATATATGTTTGCCAAATAACATCTGTGTATAGATATTTTCCAGATAACATCTGCATATGTATGTTTGCCAAATAACACCTGCATTACATGCTTGCCAAATAACATCTGCATGTACATGTTTGCCAAATAACATCTGTGTATAGATATTTTCCAGATAACATCTGCATATATATGTTTGCCAAATAACACCTGCATTAAATGCTTGCCAATTAACATCTGCATGTACATATTTGCAAAAGAATATCTGCGTACAGATGTTTGCTAAATAACGTCTGCATATAGATTTTTTCCAAATAACATCTACATATACATGTGCCGAATAACATCTAACTTTACTCTACATGTTTGCCAAATAACATCTGCGTATACATGTTTGCCAAATAACATTTGCATATATCCATCCATCTATTTACTACCGCTTGTCCCTTTTGGGGTGGCGGGGGGTGCTGGAGCCTATCTCAGCTGCATTCGGGCGTATATATGTTTGCCAAATAACATCTGCATGCACATGTTTTCCAAATAACATCTGCATATGCATGTTTGCCAAATAACATCTGCATATACACACTTGCCAAAAAGCCTCTGCATATACACGTTTGCCAAATAACATCTGCATATAAACGTTCATCACATAACATCTGCATATACATGTTTGCCACATAACATCTGCATATACATGTTTGCCACATAACATCTGCATATACATGTTTACCAAATAACATCTGCATGTAAACGTTTGCCAAACAACATCTGCATATATCCTGTACATGTGTGCCAAATAACATACATGTTTGCCAAATAACATCTGAATGTACATGTTTGCCAAATAACATCTGCATATACATGCTTGCCAAATAATATCTGCGTATAGATGTTTCCCAAATATCTGCATATACACGTTTGCCAAATAGCATCTGCATATACGTGTTTGCCAAATAATGTCTGCCTATACATGTTTGCCAAATAATGTCTGCATGTAAATGTTTGTCACATAACATCTGAATGTACATGTTTGGCAAATAGCATCTACATATACATGCTTGCCAAATAATGTCTGCATGTACATGTTTGCCAAATAACATCTGAATGTACATGTTTGGCAAATAATATCTGCGTATACATGTTTTCCAAATAATATCTGCATATACATGCTTGCCAAATAATGTCTGCATGTACATGTTTGCCAAATAACATCTGAATGTACATGTTTGCCAAATAACATCTGCATATACATGCTTGCCAAATAACATCTGAATGTACGTTTGCCAAATGATATCTGAATGTACATGTTTGCCAAATAGCATCTGCATATACATGCTTGCCAAATAACATCTGCGTATAGATGTTTCCCAAATATCTGCATATACACGTTTGCCAAATAGCATCTGCATATACATGCTTGCCAAATGTCTGCATATACATGTTTGCCAAATAATGTCTGCATGTAAATTTGCCAAATAACATCTGAATGTACATGTTTAGCAAATAGCATCTGCATATACATGTTTGCCAAATAATGTCTGCATGTAAATGTTTGCCAAATAAAATCTGAATGTACATGTTTGGCAAATAGCATCTGCATATACATGCTTCCCAAATAATGTCTGCATGTACATGTTTGCCAAATAACATCTGAATGTACATGTTTGGCAAATAGCATCTGCATATACATGCTTGCCAAATAATATCTGCGTATACATGTTTTCCAAATAATATCTGCATATATCAGTACATGTTTGCCAAATAATATCTGCATATACATGTTTGGGCAACATTCAATCAATCAATGAATCAATAAACAGCATTACTCATAATCTGTTGTGAAGTGTCTGTAAATACTGCAAGTCAGATACAGTAGAATTGTCCTAGTAATAATATCATAGAACGCCATCATATTCTATGTGTAAAAACATGCTAAGTGTGTTTAACTAAAATCTGGCACGACTTTTGACAGCATTAGTCACAATATGTTGACCTCCAATTGTCATGTATTCATAAAAGATAAACTTCCTTAATGATAATTGCGACATTTTATATCAAGAAAAATCTGTTTGTGGGCTCAGTATTAGTATTAGCTCAGTACTAATCCCAATCTTCATGACCTATGCAAAGTTCTACTGCAATTTAGAGCTGTGTGGTAAGTTTGAACTTTAACGCTGCAGAGATGTAGCAGAACTGCAAACTGAACGTGGTAAAAAGGGGACCACTGAAAACCACCACGACCATTGAAAGTTGTAACTGCAACACACGTACGCACAAACACACACATTTGTACAGCAAACGTCTGGAAGACCAAAGACTACTAGCATGTATCTGTTAGTTCTTGTCCTTAGTGGGAAAAGTTCAAGTTTACAGGGACCTGAGGACAAGGAACAGTGTCCAGTCTCAGTTCTTCTGTAAAGTCTCCCAAGGACAATGAAGAATGTCCAGTCCCGGTTCTTCTGTAACGTCTCCTGAGGACAAGGAAGAATGTTCAGTCCCAGTTCATCTGTAAAGTGCTCTGAGGACAAGGAATAGTGTCCAGTCCCATTTCTTCTGTAATGTCTCTCAAGGACAAAGAATAGTGTCCAGTCCCAGTTCTTCTCTAAAGTCTCCCAAGGACAAGGACGAATGTTCAGTCCCAGTTCTTCTGTAAAGTCTCCCAAGGACAAGGAAAAGTGTCCAGTCCCAGTTCTGTAAAGTTTCCCGAGGACAAGGAATAGTGTCCTTTCCCAGTCCTTCTGTAAAGTCTCCTGAGGACAAGGAAGAGTGTCCAGTCCCAGTTCTTCTGTAAAGTCTCCCAAGGACAAGGAAGAATGTTCAGTCCCAGTTCTTCTGTAAAGTCTCCCGAGGACAAGGAATAATGTTCAGTCCCAGTTCTTCTGTAAAGTTTCCCAAGGACAAGGAATAGTGTTCAGTCCCAGTTCTTCTGTAAAGTCTCCCGAGGACAAGTAACAGTGTCCAGTCCCAGTTCTGTAAAGTCTCCCGAGGACAGGAATAGTGTACAGTCCAAGTTCTTCTGTAAAGTCTCCTGAGGACAAGGAAGAGTGTCCAGTCCCAGTTCTGTAAAGTTTCCTGAGGGCAAAGAATAGTGTCCAGTCCCAGTTCTTCTGTAAAGTCTCTCAAGGACAAGGAATAGTGTTCAGTCCCAGTTCTTCTCTAAAGTCTCCCAAGGACAAGAAAGAATGTTCAGTCCCAGTTCCTCTGTAAAATCTCCCGAGGACAAGGAATAGTGTTCAGTCCCAGTTCTTCTGTAAAGTCTCTCAAGGACAAGGAATAGTGTCCAGTCCCAGTTTTTAATAGTCTCCCGAGGACAAGGAATAGTGTCCAGTCCCAGTTCTTCTGTAAAGTCTCCCAAGGACAAGGAATAGTGTCCAGTCCCAGTTCTTCTGTAAAGTCTCCCAAGGACAAGTAACAGTGTCCAGTCCCAGTTCTGTAAAGTCTCCCGAGGACAGGAATAGTGTACAGTCCAAGTTCTTCTGTAAAGTCTCCTGAGGACAAGGAAGAGTGTCCAGTCCCAGTTCTGTAAAGTTTCCTGAGGACAAAGAATAGTGTCCAGTCCCAGTTCTTCTGTAAAGTCTCTCAAGGACAAGGAATAGTGTTCAGTCCCAGTTCTTCTCTAAAGTCTCCCAAGGACAAGAAAGAATGTTCAGTCCCAGTTCCTCTGTAAAATCTCCCGAGGACAAGGAATAGTGTTCAGTCCCAGTTCTTCTGTAAAGTCTCTCAAGGACAAGGAATAGTGTCCAGTCCCAGTTTTTAATAGTCTCCCGAGGACAAGGAATAGTGTCCAGTCCCAGTTCTTCTGTAAAGTCTCCCAAGGACAAGGAATAGTGTCCAGTCCCAGTTCTTCTGTAAAACTTCCCAAGGACAAAGAATAGTGTCCAGTCCCAGTTCTGTAAAGTCTCCCGAGGACAAGGAATACTTTTCAGTCCCAGTTCTTCTGTAAAGTCTCCCAGTAGCTAACTTGAGTTTGAATGTTCCTCTAGCCGCCGTTTAATGAGGCATGGCTTGGCACTCCTTCCTCTTAATTAAAGCCGTGATTCACGTCTCCTGCACCGTGCTGTCTACATCTGGCAACCCAGGACCCACACTGTCAACACTCGCTGGAAGTGATGTGGCAACTCCAGGGACAACAGAAACCCAAAAGGTCAAACGCACAATCCCTTCGGAAGACGTGGTCGTGAATACAAATAATCTGTTTCAGGGTCTCTCATTATGAAACTTCGAATTATTTTACAAATAAACAAGCAATGGACGAACTAAACTACTTTTATTATTTTTCTGACGTTAAAGTGCATCCGGCAGTGGAAGCTCCTCTAAGGGGTCTTGGGGCACTAGGAGGTTAACCCCTTTACTACTGTTAACCCAGGTGGCCCTTGGCAAAGGCCTCGTACCTGACTGCCCCCTAGCTAGGGATACGGTGAAGAACTCAACGGCGGAGCAGGCGGAAGACGATATTTTTAAGATCTACCACAACAGCTGCAATGGCGGGAGAAGGCTGCAGCAGAAAAGGGTCCCCAGTCGTCTTGGACTCCATGCCACTGGACCCTGACCCGATTCTGTCAAGGATGGTGTGGTGACTGTCTGTGCACCAGTCTCTCCAGGTTAAACTGAGTCACGCACAGGCATCCTCCATTAAGGGATACACCCCTGCCAGGAGGATCGTAATACTCGTTCGAGTGACCGCCGATGATGATGATTGTAAGCTGTTTTCCTGTATACTGTGGACTGTTTGCTGGTTGCCGTCTTCCGATTTCTTGTTTCCTGTTCGCAGTTTTCAGTTCACCTGTTTTCTATCTCCTGGTTACTGGTTTGTGTTTTCCCTGCATTTTTTTGTACATTCAAAATCATGTCTTGCTGTATCAAGCCTGCCATCTCTGCATCTTGGGGTTCGTCACCGCCACTACTTGGCAGAATACTCCAGCCAAATACGAACCCCGCGGAGATTTCTATGGCGGAGAGGCTTGACAGGATTCTGGCCCTGTTGGCCGAATCGAGAGCTTTGGCAGCGTTTCAAGCCTCCTCACACTCATCCCTGTCGTCTCTGGGCCTATGTGGGGACGTCTTGGATCCATTCTTTGGTGGGGGGCTATGACTAGCTGTGGAGCTGGGGAGACACTGCTACTTTTAACCCAGGTGGGCCTGTGGACGCCGCCATCCACCCCAGTAGGCGTGTGGATGCTGCCATCCACCCCAGTAGGCCTGTGGACGCCAACATCAACCCTGGTGGGCCCGCCCACGCCGGCAGACGAACCACCTGCTCCTATGACTCTGCCCATGCCGGGAGACGAGCTGCCTGCTCCTCTGGCTCTGCCCACGCCGGCAGACGAGCCGTCTGCTCCTCTGGCTCTGCCCATGGCGGGAGACGAGCTACCTGCTCCTCTGGCTCCGCCCAAACCGGCAGACAAGCAGTCTGCTCTTCTGGCTCCGTCCACGCCAGCAGACGAGCCGCCTGTTCTACTGGCTCCGCCCACGCTGACGACATTGTATTCAGTGGTTCTTAACCTGGGTTTGATCGAACCCTAGGGGTTCGGTGAGTCGGCCTTAGGGGTTCGGCGGAGGTAAAAACACACCCGTCTCATCGTGTCAATAAAAACTTCTCCCTATCGGCGTATTACGGATACGGCAACACTGATTTGCGGGTGTGTAATTTGTTGTGAGTTTATGCACTGTGTTGGTTTTGTTATTTGAACAAGGTGATGTTCATACACGGTTCATTTTGTGACCAGTAAAAAAAACATGGTAACACTTGAGTATGGGGAACGTAATCACCATACATTATTGTTGCTTATTAACATGCAAATTAGTAACATATTGGCTCTTAACTAGTCATCATTAAGTACTTATTAATGCCTGGCCACATTATAACCCTAACCCTCTAACCCTAACCAAATAATTCCAAATTAAGTCTTTGTTACTTAGAATGTGTTTTCCATACTTAAGTGTTACCAAAAACACATCCGTGGCCCTCTCGTCGGCCACGGATGTGACCATTCCATGGGCGACCGCCTCACCAATTGCAACGGCGTTCAACTCGCCATCGCCACCTGACTCTTCCCCGCTGATTGTGGGGACACCTGGCATGGTGGCCCACCACCTTGTCCTCCCTCCGCCCTCCTGTGACTTTGGAATTTGGTATCCGTTATCGGAAGAGGGACTACTGTCAGGGTGGTCACTGACAGTTTAGTTATGTTTTGTTTTTTCTTCTGTGTGTTTTATTTCCTGTCAGCACTCTTATTTTTGTTCAGTTTGCTGCTTGTCTCCCTGAGCGCTGTTTCCCGTCAGTTGCGCCTAATTGGCACCTGGCCACACCTGGTTTCAATCAGTCGGCTGCTATTTATACCTGCCTTGCCCTCCATTCAGTGCCGGAGAATTGTAAGCCGTTTCCTGTATGCCGTGGACTGTTTGCTGGTTGCTGTCTCCAGTTGTATTGTTTCCTATTTGCTGGTTCATGTTCGCTTTTTCCAGTTCACCTGTTTTCCTGGTGTCCTATTTCCTGTCTCCTGGTTTGTGTTTTTCCTGCATTTTTTGGACATTAAAAATCATGTCTTCCTGTATCAAGCCTGCCGTCTCTGCATCTCAGGGTTTGTCACCACCAATACTTGACATTGTGAGGATTACAATGAACTGTTAATGTCTATGGGAAGATACAACCATTCCATCAGTCTTTTTTCCCAGTGAGAGCAGACATTGTACGGTAAGTGATTGTTTTATTATGTTTTTATATCTTGTTTAGCACCTACAAATACTGTTAAATGATGCCTGGTTTTTGACTAAAGCTGTTTAGCACACAGCTTCCAAATTGTGTACTACATCCTCCTTATATTCAGGCTCAAAAACAGGAGTCACATGTTATTATGAATGTGCCTGTTAGTTTGTTATGTATTAATTATTAAAATAAACATGTACTCTTGTCTTTTATAAGGACCGGAAAAAAGCAGTACCCCTTAAAGCGAGTATGAAAAATGTTGCCACAAGTTTTCCTTTAGAAGGCAAACCACAGACTAGTGCCTCTGCTGGTAGCAGACAAGTATTGCACTCACTTTCTGCTACCAACGTAGCAGAATGGAGCAAATTCTTCAGCGATTAAATAATTTTATGCCAGTTGTTGTTTCAGGTAACATTGCAGCCTTCTACACGGCACTCCGAGTGTAAACCAAGTCATCCACGGCTCTTAATGCCCTGAAATTAAACTGTCCTTAAAGGCAAAATGCAGCATTCCGCACTGCAAAGATACCTCCCAAGTCTCCTTCTGACAGAAAATGGGTCAAAAACAATGAAAACCCTAAAGTGAAGATGCTTGCTGGAGTCTAAAATTGAGCAGGTTTTAAGAGCTCAGGCGTTCTTGTCCAGAGTGCATTGTGGAGACATTTTGTTTTTTTTACTGGCTCTCTGGAAACTGTGAAGAAAAAAAGATGTCTATAAACCAGAGTGTTGGTGGCTCAAACCCGACTTCCTCCATGCCAGTCACCGCCCTTGTGCCCTCAGGCCAGACACTTCACCCAGCTTGGCCCCAGCTCTGACCACGCTGGTGCATACATGTGTCTATAAATGTCTGTATAAATGTGTGTATAAATGTATAAGTATAAATGCATAAATGTAAGTATAAATGTGATTATAAATGTATAAATGTTTGTGCACATGTGTATAAGTTTGAGTATAAGTGTGTGTATAAATACATACATGTGAGTATTTATGTATAAATATAAATGCATACATGTGATTATAAATGTATAAATGTGTGTATACATGTGAGTATAAATTTATAAATCTGTGTGTTAATACATAAATGTGATTCGAAAAGTATAAATGTGTGTATAAACACATATGTGAGTATAAATATAAGTATATGTGACTATAAATGTCAGTGTAAATGTGTCTATAATTGTATAAATGTGTGTATAAATGTAAAAATGTGTTTATAAATGTAAGTATAAATGTGTTAAATATGGGTATAAATGTAAGTATAAATGTATACATTTGAGTCAGGGGCGTCGCCAGACATATTTCAGTGGGGCACGTGCCCCACTGTTGATCTGCAGTGCCCCAGTAAAAATTTCACCAATAAAAAAGAAAACGCTTCAGAGTTTTAAGTCTACATAACATAGACAACGGCGCACATACTACTTAGTATGTGCGAGAGAGAGAGAGAGAGAGAGGCGATGCGAATCACTGCTGAGGTAGGTAACGTTAGCCAACAACAATTTGTTAATTACATTATTTTGATTTTGATTTGACTCAAACTGTAACTCCTAGACGGATATCAGAAAGTTATTTGCCCGCAGCAGAGAGGAAGCAGCAGGAATGAGAGATGTAAGTGAAGTCCTAGCTAGCTAGGCAACATAATATTCTTAAATTGATGCTAAGTTTGCTAACGTTATTCCTTGTATCAAGACAAACATATTCATTTGCTGTACGAGCTGTCGGGGGAATTTCCAATGAACATGAAATATAATGTTGGTTATTGTCTGCATGATGATTTGGAGTAAGCATGTGTGAGTTGAGTGCTTCTCAAATGGTTTATCTTCAGGAAGAAAAACATGTTTCCATATCATCAAGTCGTGAGCCACATTTTTAAATCATTCAAGTTTATTTCACAGAAAAATAGCACAGTAGACTTGTCTTGTTAATCGGTGCGACTTTGACTAAAATAATCTTGTTTTGTCACCAGAAAAATGGCTACGGCTAAAGCATCTGGTTTTGTTTCCAGAAAAAATAGTAACATTTCTGTATTTGTTTTCAGAAAGATGGCTAAAAATATTGGGTTTTGTTGCCCCATTTAGATTTTTTTTAAATATATTTCCATGTCTTTCCTGAGTCCACCTCCAACTTGTTAGTCGGTTTGCCTTTTGCTAAAATACTCACTAATAGTCACTAGAAAAAAGGCTTAAATAATCTGGTTTTGTTGCCACAATTTCATTTTTTTTCTCCCTAAACTTTTTTTTTTCATGCACACATCTGACTGTGACTCACTGAAAATGACACACAATCCACTTTTATGTCACGACCCAGCAGTTGGGAACCACTGGTCAACTGTATGACAGTTACTGTAATATTTCCATGTCTGTCCAGAGTGATTGACCACTTTGCAAAAATGAAAACGAGACGTTACAGTTTACTTCTCAGAAAATGATTCCCTGAACAGACACACAACAGTTGTTCATTTATTCTACTACTGTGGCTTTATTGTTTTGTGTATATTTTATAGTTTTGTGTATCTGAAATAGGATTAGCCACATTGCCATGAATGGAAATTAAATAATATAAAAGAACCCAGAGATGTAGGGGTGCTTTATTTTTTGTTTTACTTTTGTAGATGTTAAATTTGCAGATGTATAAATGTGAGTGTAAATGTGTGTAAAAAATGTGAGTGTAAATGTATAAATGTGAGTATAAATGTGTGTACAAATGTGTGCATAAATGTATAAAAGTGACTATGTGTGTAAAATTGTATAAATGTATGCATTAATGTGAATATAAAGGTATAAATGTAAGTGTAAATGTATGAATGTGAATATAAATGTATTAATGTGTGTATAAATGTGAGTATAAATGTGAGTATAAATGTATAAATGTGAGTATGAATGTGAGTATAAATGTATTAGTGTGTAAAAATGTGAGTATAAATGTGAGTATAACGTATAAGTGTGTATAAATATGAGTATAAATGTGTGTATAAATGTTAGTATAAATGTATAAATGTGAGTATAAATGTATAAATGTGAGTATAAATGTATTTGTGTGTAAAAATGTGAGTATTAATGTGTGTAAAAATGTGAGTATAAATGTGAGTATAAACGTATAAGTGTGTATAAATGTGAGTATAAATGTATGTATAAATGTGAGTATAAGTGTATAAATGTGAGTATAAATGTAAGTATATATGTGAATATAAATGTGAGTATAAATGTAAGTATATATGTGAATATAAATGTATAAATGTGAGTATAAATGTGAGCATAAATGTATAATTGTGAGTATAAATGTATGAGAGAATAAATTTATAAATGCGAGCATAAATGTACTGTATACATGTGAGTATAAATGTATAATTGTGAGTATAAATCTATAAATGCGAGTATAAATGTTAGCATAAATGTAAACATGTGAGCATAAATGTACAAATGTGAGTATAAATGTATAAATGTGAGTATAAATGTGACAATAAATGTATGAATATGAGTATAAATGGGAGTATAAATGTATATATTTGAGTATAAATGTGAATATAAATGTATAAATGTGAGTATAAATGAGCATAAATGTATAAATGTGAGCATAAATGTGAGTATAAATGTGAGTATAAATGTGAATATAAATGTATAAATGTGATTATAAATGTATAAATGTGTGTATAAATGTAAACGTGAGTATGAGTATAAATGTATGAATGTGAGTATAAATGTGTAAATGTGAGTATAAATGTATAAATGTGAGTATAAATGTATAAATGAGATTATAAATGTGAGCATAAATGTATAAATGTGAGTATAAATGTATAAATGTGAGCATAAATGTATAAATGTGAGTATAAATGTATAAATGTGAGCATAAATGTGAGTATAAATGTATAAATGTGAGTATAAATGTGAGTATAAATGAGAGTATAAATGAGAGTATAAATGTGAGTATAAATGTATAAATGTGAGTATAAAAGTGAGGTTAAATGTATAAATGTGAGTATAAATATATAAATGTGAGTATAAATGTGAGTACAAATGTATAAATGTGAGTATAAATGTGAGCACAAATGTATAAATGTGTGTATAAATGTATAAATCTGAGCATAAATGTATAAATGTGAGTATAAATGTATAAATGTGAGTATAAATGTATAAATGAGAGTATAAATGTGAGCATAAATGTATAAATGTGAGTATAAATGTATAAATGTGAGTATATATGTATAAATGTGAGCATAAATGTGAGTATAAATGTATAAATGAGAGTATAAATGTATAAATGTGAGTATAAATGAGAGTATAAATGTATAAATGTGAGTATAAATGTGAGCATAAATATATAAATGTGAGTATAAATGTGAGCACAGATGTATAAATGGGAGTATAAATGTGAGTATAAATGTATAAATGTGTGTATAAATGTATAAATATGAGTATAAATGAGAGTATAAATGTGAGCACAGATGTATAAATGGGAGTATAAATGTGAGTATAAATGTATAAATGTGTGTATAAATGTATAAATGTGAGTATAAATGAGAGTATAAATGTGAGCATAAATGTATAAATGTGAGTATAAATGTATAAATGTGAGTATAAATGTGAGTATAAATGTATAAATGAGAGTATAAATGTGAATATAAATGTATAAATGTGAGTATAAATGTATAAATGAGAGTATAAATGTAAGCATAAATGTATAAATGTGAGTATAAATGTATAAATGAGAGTATAAATGTGAGCATAAATGTATAAATGTGAGTATAAAGGTATAAATGTAAGTATAAATGTATGAATGTGAATATAAATGTATTAATGTGTGTATAAATGTGAGTATAAATGTATAAATGTGAGTATGAATGTGAGTATAAATGTATTAGTGTGTAAAAATGTGAGTATAAATGTGAGTATAACGTATAAGTGTGTATAAATATGAGTATAAATGTGTGTATAAATGTGAGTATAAATGTATAAATGTGAGTATAAATGTATAAATGTGAGTATAAATGTATAAATGTATTTGTGTGTAAAAATGTGAGTATAAATGTGAGTATAAATGTATTGTGTGTAAAAATGTGAGTATAAATGTGAGTGTAAACGTATAAGTGTGTATAAATGTGAGTATAAATGTGAGTATAAATGTAAGTATATATGTGAATATAAATGTATAAATGTGAGTATAAATGTGATCATAAATGTATAATTGTGAGTATAAATGTATAAATGAGAGAATAAATGTATAAATGAGAGCATAAATGTACTGTATACATGTGAGTATAAATGTATAATTGTGAGTATAAATCTATAAATGCGAGTATAAATGTGAGCATAAATGTATACATGTGAGCATAAATGTACAAATGTGAGTATAAATGTATAAATGTAAGTATAAATGTGACTATAAATGTATAAATATGAGTATAAATGTGACTATAAACGTGAGGATAAATCTATAAATGTGAGTATAAATGTGAATATAAATGTATAAATGTGAGCATAAATGTATAAATGTGAGCATAAATGTGAGTATAAATGTATAAATGTGAGTATAAATGTGAATATAAATGTATAAATGTGAGTATAAATGTATAAATGTGTGTATAAATGTAAACGTGAGCATGAGTATAAATGTATGAATGTGAGTATCAATTTATAAATGAGAGTATAAATGTGAGTATAAATGAGAGTATAAATGAGAGTATAAATGTATAAATGTGAGTATAAATGAGAGTATAAATGTGAGTATAAATGTATAAATGTGAGTATAAATGTGAGCATAAATGTATAAATGTATAAATGTGAGTATAAATGTGAGTATAAATGTATAAATGTGAGTATAAATGTGAGCATAAATGTATAAATGTGTGTATAAATGTATAAATCTGAGCATAAATGTATAAATGTGGGTATAAATGTATAAATGTGAGTATAAATGTATAAATGAGAGTATAAATGTGAGCATAAATGTATAAATGTGAGCATAAATGTGAGTATAAATGTATAAATGAGAGTATAAATGTGAATATAAATGTATAAATGTGAGTATAAATGAGAGTATAAATGTATAAATGTGAGTATAAATGTGAGCATAAATATATAAATGTGAGTATAAATGTGAGCACAAATGTATAAATGTGAGTATAAATGTGAGTATAAATGTATTAATGTGTGTATAAATGTATAAATGTGAGTATAAATGAGAGTATAAATGTGAGCATAAATGTGAGCATAAATGTGAGCATAAATGTATAAATGTGAGTATAAATGTATGAATGTGAGTATAAATGTATAAATGTGAGCATAAATGTGAGTATAAATGTATAAATGAGAGTATAAATGTGAATATAAATGTATAAATGTGAGTATAAATGTGTAAATGAGAGTATAAATGTGAGCATAAATGTATAAATGTGAGTATAAATGTATAAATGTGAGTATAAATGTATAAATGAGAGTATAAATGTGAGCATAAATGTATAAATGTGAGTATAAAGGTATAAATGTAAGTATAAATGTATGAATGTGAATATAAATGTATTAATGTGTATAAATGTGACTATAAATGTATAAATGTGAGTATAAATGTATTAGTGTGTAAAAATGTGAGTATAAATGTGAGTATAACGTATAAGTGTGTATAAATATGAGTATAAATGTGAGTATAAATGTGAGTATGAATGTATAAATGTGAGTATAAATGTATAAATGTGAGTACAAATGTATAAATGTATTTGTGTGTAAAAATGTGAGTATAAATGTGAGTATAAATGTATTAATGTGTGTAAAAATGTGAGTATAAATGTGAGTGTAAACGTATAAGTGTGTATAAATGTGAGTATAAATGTGAGTATAAATGTAAGTATATATGTGAATATAAATGTATAAATGTGAGTATAAATGTGAGCATAAATGTATAATTGTGAGTATAAATGTATAAATGAGAGAATAAATGTATAAATGAGAGCATAAATGTATACATGTGAGCATAAATGTACAAATGTGAGTATAAATGTATAAATGTAAGTATAAATGTGACTATAAATGTATAAATATGAGTATAAATGTGACTATAAACGTGAAGATAAATCTATAAATGTGAGTATAAATGTGAATATAAATGTATAAATGTGAGTATAAATGTGAGCATAAATGTATAAA
This sequence comes from Nerophis ophidion, assembly GCF_033978795.1. NCBI lineage: Eukaryota > Metazoa > Chordata > Actinopteri > Syngnathiformes > Syngnathidae > Nerophis > Nerophis ophidion. Next base: position 47,276,866 of record NC_084620.1, on the reverse strand, counting down.
TGTGAGCATAAATGTGAGTATAAATGTATAAATGTGAGTATAAATGTGAATATAAATGTATAAATGTGAGTATAAATGTATAAATGGGTGTATAAATGTAAACGTGAGTATGAGTATAAATGTATGAATGTGAGTATAAATGTATAAATGAGAGTATAAATGTGAGCATAAATGTATAAATGTGAGTATAAATGTATAAATGTGAGTATAAATGTATAAATGTGAGCATAAATGTATAAATGTGAGTATAAATGTGAGTATAAATGTGAGTATAAATGTATAAATGAGTATAAATGTGAATATAAATGTATAAATGTGAGTATAAATGTATAAATGTGAGTATAAATGTATAAATGTGAGGTTAAATGTATAAATGTGAGGTTAAATGTATAAATGTGAGTATAAATGTGAGCATAAATATATAAATGTGAGTATAAATGTGAGCATAAATATATAAATGTGAGTACAAATGTGAGTACAAATGTATAAATGTGAGTATAAATGTGAGTATAAATGTAAGCATAAATGTATAAATGTGTGTATAAATGTATAAATGTGAGCATAAATGTATAAATGTGAGTATAAATGTAAAAATGAGAGTATAAATGTATAAATGAGAGTATAAATGTGAGCATAAATGTATAAATGTGAGTATAAATGTATAAATGTGAGCATAGAGTATAAATGTGAGTATGAATGAGTATAAATGAGAGTATAAATGTATAAATGAGAGTATAAATGTGAGTATAAATGTGAGCATAAATGTATAAATGTGAGCATAAATGTATAAATGTGAGTATAAATGAGAGTATAAATGTATAAATGAGAGTATAAATGAGAGCATAAATGTATAAATGTGGGTATACATGTATAAATGTGAGCATAAATGAGTATAAATGTGAATATAAATGTATAAATGTGAGTATAAATGAGAGTATAAATGCATAAATGTGAGTATAAATGTATAAATGTGAGTATAAATGTATAAATGTGAGCATAAATGTGTAAATGTGAGCATAAATGTATAAATGTGAGTATAAATGTATAAATGTGAGTATAAATGAGAGTATAAATGTGAATATAAATGTATAAATGTGAGTATAAATGTATAAATGTGAGTATAAATGTGAGGTTAAATGTATAAATGTGAGTATAAATGTGAGCATAAATATATAAATGTGAGTATAAATGTGAGTATAAATGTATAAATGTGAGTATAAATGTGAATATAAATGTATAAATGTGAGTATAAATGTGAGCGTAAATATATAAATGTGAGTATAAATGTGAGTACAAATGTATAAATGTGAGTATAAATGTGAGCATAAATGTATGAATGTGTGTATAAATGTATAAATGTGAGCATAAATGTATAAATGTGAGTATAAATGTATAAAAGAGTATAAATGTATAAATGAGAGTATAAATGTGAGCATAAATGTATAAATGTGAGTATAAATGTGAGCATAAATTTGAGTATAAATGTGAGTATAAATGTATGAATGAGAGTATAAATGAGAGTATAAATGTATAAATGTGAGTATTAATGTGAGGTTAAATGTATAAATGTGAGTATAAATGTATAAATGTGAGTATAAATGTGAGTACAAATGTATAAATGTGAATATAAATGTGAGTATAAATGTGAGCATAAATGTATAAATGTGTGCATAAATGTATAAATGTGAGTATAAATGTATAAATGTGAGTATAAATGTATAAATGTGAGCATAAATGAGTATAAATGTGAGTATAAATGTATAAATGAGAGTATAAATGTAAATATAAATGTATAAATGTGAGTATAAATGAGAGTATAAATGTATAAATGTGAGTATAAATGTGAGGTTAAATGTATAAATGTGAGTATAAATGTGAGCATACGTATATAAATGTGAGTATAAATGTGAGTACAAATGTATAAATGTGAGTATAAATGTGAGCATAAATGTATAAATGTGTGTATAAATGTATAAATGTGAGTATAAATGTATAAATGTGTGTCATTCAGGAAGGGTGCCGTCTAAACGCTGACTCAGCTCCTACAGGTGCTGACAAGGTCGATATTCAGTCAGAATTGACTTGACAACCGCTGTGAGAAAATGTCTTCCACTGAAAAGATTCATCTGTACATCTCATCTTTTTGGCGGCCTTGCGACGCGAGCCAAGGACCCTGACCACAACTTCTGTCTCCCGCACACTTGCCAGAGGTCAGGGCGAGTCGCACATCTGCGGCCATGTTTTGGTTCAGTGCTGCACATTCGTGGCTCATAATAGAAATGCAAACACCCGTCAAAACTGTTTCTTTACCATAGGGCGGGTCATTGGTGGGCTGTCAAACATACAGTATCTATTTCTCTGCTGTGTTTCAATATCAATATCAAACAGAGTTTAAGTCATAGAAAAGTTTCTTAAGCACAAAAATTATGACTAAAGTGGTGAAGCTGTAGTTTCATTATTAACATATTTATTATTAGTTGCATAATAGTATTTATTTTCTAATCAGCCTGACATAAGCCTAAGGTTTGAGTGTTCAACAAATAATCACTTTTGTGATTAAAACATGATTTCATGTCATTTCTCCAAACTTTATGTCGGTTAGATATAATTATTGAATATGACGTGAGATGACTAATTCAGTGAAAATATTAGAGTGTGCCAGACCCTTCTGTAGTGGAAATGTTGGGCCCCAAGGTCCAAAAGGTTAAGAAACTAAGAACACTGCTGACTTGACTTCAAAATAAAGTGCTATCAAAAGGGCTATAAATTTAAGATATTACTCGTGTGATTAATCGCCTAATTCGCCTTCAAAATAAAACGCTTGCCAAATTGTGATGTAAATTAATGACTGTGTATTCAATAAAAAGGTACTGTGGAGGGAGGGCGTGGTCTGCGGGCCTGCCGCGGAGCGGGGTGTGTAAGGACCGGCCTCGACGCACAGCTGGAAGGTGATTGGATTACCCAGCTGGGATTGATCATCCAATCACCTGCCATGCTTGTTAGCAGCAGCCAAGATCTGTGAGGCAGAAGAAAAAAAGGCAGTAGTCCCGGGCCCGAGGGCCCAGCAGCCTGCGTCGGCCCGGACTACTGACTTTCTTAAACTTTTTTTTAAGGATTGTGAATGAATCTTCATCCAAACGGAATTATGTGAGCGTACCCTCGGTCGGCATCCCAGCGAGAATGGAAATATTACAGTGTTTGTTTTATTATGGTTACTTTGTATGTTTAGCACCTTCTTAAATATGTCCTTAGGTATGTCCTAAAATATGTCCTTAGTCCTTAAATATGTCCTTAGATATGTCCTTAAATAAATGTCCTTAGATATTTCCTTAAATATGTCCTAAGATATATCCTTAAATATGTCCTTAGATGTGTCCTTAATATTTCCTTAGATATGTCCTAAGATATTTCCTTAGACATGTCTTAAAATATGTCCTTAGACATGTCCTAAAATATGTCCTTAGACATGTCCTTAGATATTACCTTTAGATATGTCCTAAGATATGACCTTAAATATGTCTTAAGATATATCCTTAAATATGTTCTTAGATATGTCCTTGATATGTCCTCACACGTCCTTAATATTTCCTTAGACATGTCCTAAAAGATGTCCTTAGATATGTCCTAACATATGACCTTAAATATATGTCCTTAGATATGTCCTTAATTATGTCCTAAAATATGTCCTAAGATACATCCTTAAATATGTCCTAAGATATATCCTTAAATATGTCCTTAGACATGTCCTTAATATTTCCTCAGACATGTCCTAAAATATGTCCTTAGATATTACCTTTAGATATGTCCTAAGATACATCTTTAAATATGTCCTAAGATATATCCTTAAATATGTCCTAAGATATATCCTTAAATATGTCCTAAGATATGTCCTTAGACATGTCCTTAATATTTCCTCAGACATTTCCTAAAATATGTCCTTAGATATTACCTTTAGATATGTCCTAAGATACATCTTTAAATATGTCCTAAGATATATCCTTAAATATGTCCTAATATATATCCTTAAATATGTCCTAAGATATATCCTTAAATATGTCCTTAGACATGTCCTTAGGTATGTCCTTAGACATTTCCTAAAATGTCCTTAGATATGTCCTAAGATATAACCTTAAATATATGTCCTTAAATATGTCCTAAGATATATCCTTAAATATGTCCTAAGATATATCCTTAAATATGTCCTAAGATATGACCTAAGATATATCCTTAGACATGTCCTAAAATATGTCATTAAAAGTGCATCAGTTTAGCATTGACTTCTAAAATGTATTGCTCATCCTCTTTGTATTCGGGCTCAAAAATATCAGGTTCTGGATCATAATTTGTCCCAAAGTAATCGTTGTTGACTCTCCCAAAGTCTGCTTGATTAGCATTGTTGTTGATGGGGAAGGGATCTGTGCTTCCTCCTCTACGGCACGTGATTATCTCTCAAAAGGTCTCAGGAATCGCAGATTGATACTATTTTGATCATATCTTTTTATCTGCAAACTTTGGAAGTTGTTTGGTGTCAGAAATCAGATATAAATGATAATAGCTTTAATGTAAAGAAAAATTGCATCTCCACTCTACTGCTACTCGGAATCGTCAAGTTCTCTAAAAGGATTCAATCTTTAAATCCAAACCTTGTCTCTTTTTCGCTGCTAAAGTAGGGTTTCTACGTCTTGGTTGTCAGGTACCGATAACTGTTGTGTTGGCGGCAGTGCGGCCGTCGCACTCAGGTGACGACGCTGCAACCAAGCAACCCAGGTGAGGAATTTGGAGTTTCTTGTAGAAATTCCACGCTGGAATCTGTCATTCTTTCCCACACTCTCATCCTTTTCTCTCGTCCTTTGTTCCCTAACTCATGGCGGACTCACTCCCTCCGTGCGCTGGCATGAAACTCAGCAGACTCTGCAGCATCAGCACAAGCACAAACACACACACACACACACACACACACAGACACACATACACTCCGAAAAAAACCCGGAGGCATTTGAGAAGAAAAAGCAAACAACTTCCTCAGCGGCCACAAAAAGGAGCGAGAGAGAGCAGTCAGACTTTAAAGGACAAAAGCTGACAAGCTGCAGGACCCAAACTAAAGGTGACAGGACAATTTTATTGTCCATTTCTCCAAATCCCGCCTATGCCGTCAGTGTTTTGTTTGTTTTGCGACACACTTCCCTGAAACTGAGTCGAAGTTGTGCGTGCAGAGCGATGTCGTACATGAGATGGACGTTCATGCAAATATAACACTTTGACTTTTATTTCAGACTCTTCAAAAAGCAGAACACAGTTGGGGATTTCTTGAATAGAAAACACTGAAATATGCACACACTGTATTTTTGTCATATTATGATTTATTTTTCTACATGTAAAAGACTTAAATATGTCCTTTGATATGTCAAATATGTTCTTAGATATGTCTTTAAATACATCCTTAGATATGTCCTTAGATATATCCTAAAATATGTCCTTAGAGATGTCTTTAGATATGTTCTTAGATATGTCCTAAATTATGTCCTTAGATATTTCCTTAAATGTTTCCTTAAATATGTATTTAGATAAGTCCTTAAATATGTTCTTAGATAGGTCCTTAAATACGTCCTTAGATATTTCCTTAAACGTTTTCGTAAATATGTCTTTATATAAGTCCTTAAATTTGTTCTTAGATATGTCCTTAAATATGTTCTTAGATATGTCTTTAAATACATCCTTAGATATGTCCTTAGATGTATCCTAAAATATGTCCTCAGAGATGTCTTTACATATGTTCTTAGATAGGTCCTAAAACATGTCCTTAGATATGTCCTCAATTATGTCCTTAGACATTTCCTTAAATATGTCTTTAGATAAGTCCTTAAATATGTTCTTAGATATTTCCTTAAATGTTTTCTTAAATGTGTCTTTATATAAGTCCTTAAATATGTTCTTAGATATGTCTTTAAATAGGTCCTTAAATCTGTCCTTAGATATGTCCTAAAATGTCCTTAGAGATGTCTTTAGATATTTCCTTAAATGTTTCCTTAAATATGTCTTTAGATATGTCCTAAGATGTCCTTAAATATGTCCTTAGATGTATCCTCAGGTATATCCTAAAAAATGTCCTTAGAGATGTCTTTAGATATGTTCTTAGATATTTCCTTAAATATGTCCTAGATATGTCCTAAGATGTCCTTAAATATGTCCTTAGATATGTCTTTAATTATGTCCTTAGATATATCCTAAAATATGTCCTCAGAGATGTCTTTACATATGTTCTTAGATAGGTCCTAAAACATGTCCTTAATTATGTCCTTAGACATTTCCTTAAATGTTTCCTTAAATATGTCTTTATATAAGTCCTTAAATATGGTCTTAGATATTTCCTTAAATGTTTTCTTAAATGTGTCTTTAGATAAGTCCTTAAATATGTTCTTAGATATGTCTTCAAATAGGTCCTTAAATATGTCCTAAAATGTCCTTAGAGATGTCTTTAGATATGTTTAGATAGTTCCTTAAATGTTTCTTTAAATATGTCTTTAGATATGTCCTAAGATGTCCTTAAATATGTCCTTAGATGTATCCTCAGGTATATCCTAAAATATGTCCTTAGAGATGTCTTTAGATATGTTCTTAGATGTTTCCTTAAATATGTCTTAGATATGTCCTAAGATGTCCTTAGATATGTCTTTAATTATGTCCTTAGATATATCCTAAAATATGTCCTTAGAGATGTCTTTAGATAAGTCCTTAAATATGTTCTTAGATATGTATTTAGATAGGACCTTAGATATGTTATTAGATGTGTCCTTAGAGATGTCTTTAGATATGTTCTTAGATATGTCCTAACACATGTCCTTACATATGTCTTTAATTATGCCCTTAGATATGTCCTTAGATATTTCCTTAAATGTTTCCTTAAATATGTATTTAGATATGTCCTAAAATATGTCCTAAAATATACCTTTAATTAGATATGTCCTTAATTATGTCCTTAGAGATGTCTTTAGATAAGTCCTTAAATATGTTCTTAGATTCGTCTTTAGATAGGTTCTTAAATATGTCCTTAGATATGTCTTAAAAGATGTCCTTAGAGATGTCTTTAGATATGTTCTTAGATATGTCCTAACACATGTCCATACATATGTCCTTAATTATGCCCTTAGATATGTCCTTAAATATTTCCTTAAATTTTTCCTTCAGTATGTGTTTAGATATGTCCTAAAATATGTCCTTAGATATGTCCTTATGTCTTTAGAGATGTCTTTAGATAAGTCCTTAAATATGTTCTTAGATTAGTCTTTAGATATGTCCTAAAATATGTCCTTAGAGATGTATTTAGATATGTTCTTAGATCTGTCCTAAAACATGTCCTTATATATGTCCTTAATTATGCCCTTAGATATGTCCTTAAATGTTTCCTTCAATATGTCTTTAAATATGTCCTAAAATACGTCCTTGGATATGTCCTTAAATATGTCTTTAATTACGTCCTTAATTATGTTCTTAAATATTCCCACTGATATGTCCTTAGATATGTCCTAAAATATAAACTCAAATATGTTTAGACCAGACCATGACTGTCTTTAGACCAACCCATGACCGTCTTTTGAATGACCCATGACTTTCTTTAGACCGGCCCATGACAGAATGTTCTTCAAAAAGCAGAACACAGTTGGGGATTTCTTGAATAGAACACTGAAATATGCGTATGTTGAAGCATAGTACGTCTCGACTATTTTATAGCCCTAATGCTCAATTAATAGTTTACCAAAGCCGTACTAAAACATTTTGACAGATTTTGTAATATTCTATTTTCTCAATGAAACAATTCCAGCATGAAAGCTAAATTTTTTTAAAATCTCAGTAAAATACAAATTGGTGACCCTCGCCCCATCCTTGTTTGTGAATTACTTAGCATTTCATGGAAGCTGCTTCTATACCCAATTATGGCACCCACCTGTTCCCAATTAGCTTGCACACCTGTGGGATGTTCCAAATAAGTGTTTGATGAGCATTCCTCAACTTTATCAGTATTTATTGCCACCTTTCCAACTTCTTTGTCACGTGTTGCTGGAATCAAATTCTAAAGTTAATGATTATTTGCAAAAAAAAAAAAAAAAGTTTATCAGTTTAAACATCAAATATGTTGTCTTGGTAGCATATTCAACTGAATATGGGTTGAAAATGATTTGCAAATCATTGTTGGCCCTGCGATGAGGTGGCGACTTGTCCAGGGTGTACCCTGCCTTCCGCCCGATTGTAGCTGAGATAGGCGCCAGCGCCCCCCGCGACCCCGAAAGGGAATAAGCGGTAGAAATGGATGGATGGATGTATTCCGTTTATATTTACATCTAACACAATTTCCCAACTCATATGGAAACGGGTTTGTAGATATATTGTAGATAAGATATAAAACATAATGTAGATATAATTTAGATGACATAATGTATATATAATGTAGATGAGATATAAAACAATGGTGATATAATGTAGTTGAGATATAAAGCATAATGTACATGTGATATAAATGCCATATGATTAACACAGAAGCCCATAAGTGTTAGTGAAATAAGAATCCACTACAAGTCTAATATTTTGTCAGTGTCTGGCACGCTAAACTTTTTTTGGCGAGAGGTCACGACCTCAGCGAGTCCTGGGAGAGAGGTGAGAGTTGACATTATTCCCAGCCCCCCTAAACATGCCATAACCATGGAGACGCTGCCAGGGACTTCATCTGAAACTGTAACAATGGTGCTGGCACTCAGGTGTCCCTTGGATGTGTTCTTTGTGTGTGTGTCTATGAATGTGTGTCTGTGTTTGCGTGAGTCTGTGTGTGTGTCTATGAATGTGTCTGTATGTAGGTGTGTGTGTGCATTAATGCGTGTGTCTATTTGTGTATGAATGTGTGTGTGTGTATTTATAAATGTGTGAGTGTGTGTGTCTGTATCTGTGTGTGTCTATGAATATGTCAGTGTAGGTGTGTGTTAGCATTAATGTGTGTGTGTTTGTCTGAGTTGTATGTGTCTGTGTGTATGAATGTGTGTGTATAAATGTGTGAGTGTGTGTATAAATGAATGTGTGTGTGTGTGTATAAATGTGTGTAGGAGTATGTATAAATGTGTGTGTGTATTTATAAATGTGTGAGTGTGTGTGTCTGTGTGTGTCTATGAATATGTCAGTGTAGGTGTGTGTTAGCATTAATGTGTGTGTGTTTGTCTGAGTTGTATGTGTCTGTGTGTATGAATGTGTGTGTATAAATGTGTGAGTGTGTGTATAAATGAATGTGTGTGTATAAATGTGTGTAGGAGTATGTATAAATGTGTGCGTGTGTGTGTGTCTGTGTCTATTAAGTATGTCTTTGTGTATGTGTGAAGGTGTGTGCGCGAATTAATGAGTGTGTGTGTGTGTGTGTTTGTATAAATGTGCGTGTCTATGAAAGTTTCTGTGTGTAGGTTAATGTGTGTATGTGTGTGTGTCTATTAATTATTTCTTTGTGTATGTGTGAAGTTGTGTGTGCGAATTAATGAGCGTGTGAGTGTGTTTGTATAAAATGGTGTCTGTGTGTGTCTATGAAAGTGTATGTGTGTAGGTGTGTGCATTAATGAGTGTATGTGTGTGTCTGTGTGTGTGTCTTAATTATTTCTTTCTGTACATTTGAAAGTGTGTGTGCAAATTAATGAGTGTGTGAGTATGTGTCTTTTTATAAATGTGTGTGTCTATGAAAGTGTCTGTGTGTAGGTGTGTGCATTAATGTGTTTATGTGTGTCTGTGTCTATGAATGTATAAATGTAAGTGTGTGCATACTGTAAATGTGTGTTTACATAAATGTGTGAACGTGTACATGTGTGTGAGAGTGTGTGTATGGGTGCATGTATAAATCTGTGAGTGTGTGTGTGTCTATGAATGTGTATGTGTGAAGTTGTGTAAGCGGATTAATGTGTGTGTATGTGTTTACTGTAAATGTGTGTATGTATATGAATGTGTGAGTGTATATGAACGTGGGTGTGCATATATACGTGTGTGTGTGTGTATGTATGTATAAAGGTGTGTGTGTGTATAAATGTGTGAGTGTATGTATAAATGTGTAAGTGTTTGTGTGAATATGTATAAATGTGTGTGTCTGTGTGTGTGTGACTATGTCTTTGTGTATGTGTGAAGGTGTGTGCGCGAATTAATGTGTGTGTGTGTTTGTATGAATGTGAGTGTGTGCGTGTATAAATGTGTGTGTCTATGTGTGTCTATGAAAGTGTACGTGTGCGAGTGTGTGTGTCTGTTGTCTGTGTCTTTGTGTGTATGACTGTGTGTGGGGGCCCTGCGATGAGGTGGCGACTTGTCCAGGGTGTACACCACCTTCCGCCCGATTGTAGCTGTGATAGGCACCAGCGACCCCAAAGGGAATAAGCGGTAGAAATGGATGGATGGATGAATGTGTGTGGGTGTATGTATAAATGTGTGAGTGTATACTGTAAATGTGTGTGTATATAAATGTGTGAGCGTGTATATTAATGTGAGAGTGTTATGTATAAATGTGTGAGTGTGTGTGTCTATGAATGTGACTGTGTGTATGTGTGAAGGTGTGTGCGCGCATTAGTGTATGTGTGTGTGTATGTCTGTGTTGTCAGTGTCTGAATGTGTGTGTGTGTATACTGTAAATGTGTGTGAGTGTGTATATAAAAGTGTGAGTGTATAAATATGTGAATGTGTATGAATATGTGTGTGTCTCTGTCTGTGTGTGTGTATACTGTAAATGTGTGTGTGTGTGTGTGTGTGTGAGTGTGTGTATGAATGTGTGTGTGTCTGTGTGTGTGTGAGTATACTGTATGTGTGATATGTGAGTGTGTATGAATATGTGTGTGTGTCTCTGTCTGGGTGTGTGTGTATACTGTAAATGTGTGTGTATATAAAAGTGTGATCCTGTATAAATGTGTGAGTGTGTTTATGAATGTGTGTGTGTGTCTGTCTCTGTGTGTGCGTGTGTGTCTATGAATGTGTGTTTGTGTCAGTGTTGTCTGTGTCTGTGTGTATGAATGTGTGTGAATGTGTGTGGGTGTACGTATGAATGTGTGAGAGAGTGTGTGTGTGACCATTGTGTGTGTGTGTCTGTGTTTGTGTCTATGTGTGAGTGTGTGAATAAATGCGTGCGTGTATGTATAAAAGTGTAAAGGTGTGTGTGTGTCTATGAATGTGTGTTTGTGTCAGTGTTGTCTGTGTCTGTGTATGAATGTGTGTGAATGTGTGTGGGTGTACGTATGAATGTGTGAGAGAGTGTGTGTGTGTGTGTGTGTGTGTGTGTTGTTTGTGTCTATGTGTGAGTGTGTGAATAAATGCGTGCGTGTATGTATAAAAGTGTAAAGGTGTGTGTGTGTGTGTGTGTATGCAATGGTGAGTGTGTGTGTGTGTATGGATAAATGCGTAAGTGGGTGTGAACGTGTATAAATGTGTGTGTGTATACATGGGTGAGTGTGCGTGTGTGTGTGTGTGTGTGTGTGTGTGTGTGTGTGTGTGTGTGTGTGTGTGTGTGTGTGTGTGTGTAAGATGATGCAATGGCCATTTGGAGCTGAGTCGGACAGCACAAAAAAGAGCAGCGAAATGAAAAAGGTACGATGCATGCAAAATGTGTTCCCCAGAAGAGAGACGAGGTCTCACTCCTGACAATATTTCACCGCTTCTCATCAGCGTGAGCGTGTTTTTGGCAGAGATAGTGCGAGTCCGACACAATTCAGCCGAGCATGGATCCTAAAACGTGTAGAGGGAGCACATTGAGACTCCTCACTAACACGTACCAATTATGGCACATCCATATTTCCCAACACGAAAATCTCTCCTTAATTGCTCCCACATCAATTAATTTCAACAACACAAAAATCATTGATTATCAATCCAATATTTTCACAGCCAGAGCATGAAGACCCGTTTTACTTCCTTTTAAGTACATTTAACATGATCAATGTGTTTTCTGAACATTATGAGAGCCATTTAGACACAATACAACACCCTAGAATTACCTTTACACTCTTACTTCGGGCACAACACACGGCATGCTAGCAGCGACCGGGCTACGATAGACTGACCATACCTCCTCTTTTCATCGGACATGTCCTCTTTTGCGGGGCTGTCCGGGTGGAGTTTCTTAAATGCCTCAAATGTCCGGCATTTAAAGTTAGGGTTGCGTGTATTTTCAATATACGTTCAGGGTTAAGAAGGGGTTAAAAACAAAACAAATTGTGCACGCAGCAGCATTTGTGAGGGAGGGGCAGAGACAGAGAAAGCGAGAGAGTTATGATAAACGCGCATAAGTCACCAGGCTCTGCTTTTTACCCATAGATTTATTAGATGCCCCGGAGACCGCAAGCTAATGTTTTAAAGGCCCATGGCACATTCTAAAAATACTATTAAAATAAACAAAAACGTAACAAGAGAAATAAAAAAAAGCTTAAAAGTTAAATGTAAATTAGAAAAAGTTGCAATGATGACTAATAAAACAAAGCTGTCTTATTTTTTTTCAAACTGTCTTTGCTCAAAACATAATATTGAATCAAAAGCAATGTTATTATGAATTATTGACCTGTCCAAGTTTCCCATTACTTCACATCAGATTTTGCAAATTTGGTGATTAAATAACCAAAAAGTTTATATTTTGTTGTTTTCTTACTGTACCGAAAATACACCGAACATTAACCTCTAAACCGAGGTAAATACAGAACCGAAATTTTTGTGTACGTTACACCCCTAGTATATATCACATATATATAATAATAATAATAATAATAATAATAATGGATTAGATTTATACCGCGCTTTTCTATTGTTAGATACTCAAAGCGCTCACAGAGAAGTGGGAACCCATCATTCATTCACACCTGGTGGTGGTAAGCTACATTTGTAGCCACAGCTGCCCCTGGGGTAGACTGACGGAAGCGTGGCTGCCAGTTTGCGCCTACGGCCCCTCCGATCACCACTAATCATTCATTCATCATTCATTCACCATGAATTGATTAACGTGGACCCCGACTTAAACAAGTTGAAAAACTTATTCGGGTGTTACCATTCAGTGGTCAATTGTACGGAATATGTACTGTACTGTGCAATCTACTAATAAAAGTATCAATCAATCAATCACCGGGGGCAAGGGTGAAGTGTCCTGCCCAAGGACACAACGGCAGCGATTTGGATGTCAATAGGTGGGAAGCGAACCTGCAACCCTCAGATTTTTGGCACAGCCAGTCTACCCACTACGCCATGCCGCCCCTAAATATACACACATACATACATACATACATACATACATACATATATATATATATATATATATATGTATCTCAAATATTTCCCCAAAAATTTGAAATGTGGACTCGTCCGACCACAGAACACTTTTCCACTTTGCATCAGTCCATCTTTGCATAGTAGAACTTTAACTTGCACTTACAGATGTAGCGACCAACTTCATATAGTGACAATGGTTTTCTGAAGTGTTCCTGAGCCCACGTGGTGATATCCTTTAGAGATTGATGTCGGTTTTTGATACAGTGCCGTCTGAGAGATCGAAGGTCACGGTCATTCAATGTTGGTTTCCGGCCACGCCGCTTACGTGGAGTGATTTCTCCAGATTCTCTGAACCTTTTTATGATATTGTGGACCGTAGATGTTGAAATCCCTAAATTTCTTGCAATTGCACTTTGAGAAACGTTGTTCTTAAAATGTTTTGACTATTTGCTCACGCAGTTGTGGACAAAGTGGTGTACCTCGCCCCATCCTTTCTCGTGAAAGACTGAGCATTTTTTGGGAAGCTGTTTTTGTACCCAATCATGGCACCCACCTGTTCCCAATTAGCCTGCACACCTGTGGGATGTTCCAAATAAGTGTTTGATGAGTATTCCTCAACTTTTAAGTATTTATATCCACCTTTCCTAACTCTCTTTGTCACGTGTTGCTGGAATCAAATTTTAAAATTAATGATTATTTGCAAAAAAAAAAAAAAAAAAATGTTTATCAGTTTGAACAGCAAATATGTTGTCTTTGTAGCATATTCAATTGAATATGGGTTGAAAATGATTCGCAAATCATTGTATTCTGTTTATATTTACACAATTTCCCAACTCATATGGAAACCGGGTATATATATATATATATATATATATATATATATATACATACATACATACATACATACACATAAACACATATATATGCACATACATTCATACAGTACATACATACATACATATAAATATATACACATATACAAATATATATACATAAATATATACACATACATACATACATATATATATACACACACACACATATATATATACACATACATACATACATACATACATACATAAAAATGTAAAGGCATCCCGTGATGTTGCAAACCGTTAAGTAACAAAAGTGTCAATATCAGAATTGATGTTGATATTAATGCAACAATTAATGGGATCGATAGAAAAGGAGCAGTGTCGCCGCCCTGCTCGTGTCAGGTCTTTGTCACATCTTTGAATGAACACAATCAGTGTCAACACGTGACGATGAAGTGTTGATTGACATGCATGACCAATAACAACAACAATGATATTAATTATCATTATAACAACAACAATAATAATAACAAAAAGAAGAAGAAAACGAAAATGAGCGGTCCTACCTGAGGCTGGTTGGAACATACTTTGGAAATAAAAGACGACGAGAAGAAAGGATCCCAAACACGTGGCCAGTAGCATCCGACAAATGGTGCTCATCTTGACGAGTCCGGCCAAAGTGGGTCTCATGGCGAGCAAAGGTTCCGCCGGGGTGCGGAGATGCTGCGGAGGCGCGGAGAAGACTGTCCACCGGCCGCCCGCCACTCAGCTGCACTCATCCGCCACGGAGCGTACCATCGGCGGCGGCGAGGGGGAGGTGCACCCCCGCCTCCTGCGACATGAGCGCGTCCGCACATGCGCACAAGTCCAAGACGCATCAGTTAAGTTTTTATCAACTCAAAATGTGACGTCACCTCCCTCCCTTGAGAACCCCGGATTAACGTCTTTGCTCACACCTGCGTCTTGACGTGTGGTTTTTAATTTGTCCTTAAATGGTTTTTAATGTCCTGAAATGTGTTATAATATGTCCTTAAATATCTCCTTAAGTATGTTCTTAGATATGTCCTTAAATATGTTCTTAAATATATTTTTAAATATTTCCTCAAATATGTCCTTAAATGTGTCTTTCAATATGTTCTTAAATATGTCCACAAATATGCCCTTATATATGTCCTTAGATATGTCCTTATTTATGTACTTAAATATGTCCTTGAAAATGTCCTAAAATATGTCCTTAGATATGTACTTAAATATGTCCTTTGATATGTCCTTAATAATCTTCTTTGATATGTCCTTAGATATGTACTTAAATATGTCCTTAAAAATGTCCTAAAATATGTCCTCAGATATGTACTTAAATATGTCCTTAAAAATGTCCTTAGATATGTCCTTTGATATGTCCTTAGATATGTGCTTAAATATGTCCTTAAAAATGTCCTAAAAAATGTCCTTAGATATGTACTTAAATGTGTCCTTAAAAATGTCCTTAGATATGTCCTTAGGTATGTCCTATATGTCCTTAAATATGTCCTTGAAAATGTCCTAAAATATGTCCTTAGATATGTACTTAAATATGTCCTCAAATATGTCCTTAAAAATGTCCTTAGATATGTCCTTTGATACGTCCTTAGATATGTACTTAAATATGTCCTTAAAAATGTCCTAAAATATGTCCTTAGATATGTATTTAAATATGTCCTTAAAAATGTCCTTATATATGTCCTTTGACATGTCCTTAGATATGTATTTAAATATGTCCTTAACAATGTCCTTAGATATGTCCTTAAATATGTCCTTAAAAACTGTCCTAAAATATGTCCTTAGATATGTCCTTAGATATGATCTTAAATATGTCCTCAAATATGCCCTTAGATATGTCCTTAGATATGTACTTAAACATGTCCTTAAGAATGTCCTAAAATATGTCCTTAAATAGGTCCTTGTATATGTACTTACTTAAATATGTCCTTAAAAATGCCCTTTGATATGTCCTTAGATATGTACTTAAATATGTCCTTAAAAATGTCCTTAGATATGTCCTTTGATATGTCCTTACATATGTACTTAAATATGTCCTTAAAAATGTCCTAAAATATGTCCTGAGATATGTCCTTAGATATGTACTTAAATATGTCCTCAAAAATGTTGTTGATATTTCCTTAAATATGTCCTTAAAAATGTCCTAAAATATGTCCTTAGATATGTCCTTAGATATGATCTTAAATATGTCCTAAAATATGCCCTTGGATATTCCCTTAGGTATGCCCTTAGATATGTACTTAAATATGTCCTTAAAAATGTCTTAAAATGTGTCCTTAAAAAGGTCCTTAGATATGTACTTAAATATGTCCTTAAAAATGCCCTTTGAAATGTCCTTAGATATGTACTTAAATATGTCCTTAAAAATGTCCTAAAATATGTCTTTAGATATGTCCTTAGATATGTTCTTAAATATGTCCTCAAATATGCCTGTAAATATGCCCTTAGATGTGTCCTTTGATATGTCTTTAGATATGTACTTAAATGTCTTTAGATATGTACTTAAATATGTCCTTAAAAATGTCCTAAAATATGTCCTTAGATATGTCCTTAGATATGATCTTAAATATGTCCTCAAATATGCCCTCAAATATTCCCTTAGATATGTCCTTAGATATGTACTTAAATATGTCCTTAAAAATGTCCTAAAATGTGTCCTTTAAAAGGTCCTTAGATATGTACTTAAATATGTCCTTAAAAATGTCCTAAACTATATCTTTCGATATGTCCTTAGATATGTTCTTAAATATGTCCTCAAATATGCCTTTAAATATGCCCTTAGATATGTCCTTTGATATGTCTTTAGATATGTACTTAAATGTCTTTAGATATGTACTTAAATATGTCCTTAAAAATGTCCTAAAATATGTCCTTGGATATGTACTTAAATATGTCCATTGATATGTCCTTACATTTGTACTCAAATATGTCCTTAAAATGTCCTAAAATATGTCCTGAGATATGTCCTTAGATATGTACTTAAATATGTCCTTCAAAATGTCCTTAGATATGTACTTAAATATGTCCTTAAAAATGTCCTAAAATATGTCCTTAGATATGATCTTAAATATGTCCTTAAATATGCCCTTAGATATGTCCTTTGATATGTCCTTAGATATGTACTTGAATATGTCCTTAAAAATGTTCTAAAATATGTCCTTAAATAGGTCCTTAGATATGTACTTAAATATGTCCTTAAAAATGCCCTTTGATATGTCTTTTGATATGTCCTTGGATATGTCCTTAAAAATGTCCTAAAATATGTCCTTGGATATGTATTTAAATATGTCCTTAAAAATGTCCTTAGATATGTCCTTACACATGTACTTAAATGTGTCCTTAAAAATGTCCTAAAATATGTCCTTAGATATGTCCTTAGATATGTACTTAAATATGTCCTTAAAAATGTCCTTAGATATGTCCTTAGATATGTACTTAAATATGTCCTTAAAAATGTCCTTAGATATGTACTTAAATATGTCCTTAACAATGTCCCAAAATATGTCCTTAGATATGTACTTAAATATGTCTTCAAATATGTCCTTAAAAATGTTCTTAGATATGTCCTTTGATACGTCCTTAGATATGTACTTGTATATGTCTTTAAAATGTCCTAATATATGTTCTTAGATATGTATTTAAAATGTCCTTAAAAATGTCCTTAGATGTGTCATTTAACATGTCCTTAGATATGTTCTTGAATATGTCCTTAAAAAATTCCTAAAATATGTCCTTAGATATGTACTTAAGTATGTCCTTAAAAATGTCCTTAGATATGTACTTAGATATGTATTTAGATATGTACTCAAATATTTCCTAAAATGTCCTTAGATATGTCCTTTGATATGTACTTAAATATGTCTTTAAAAATGTCCTAAAATATGTCCTTAGATATGTTCTTAAATATGTCCTTAAATATGTCCTTAAAAATGTCTTAAAATATGTCCTTAGATATTTACTTAAATATGTCCTCAAATATGTCCCTAAAATGTCCTTACATATGTCCTTTGATATGTCCTTAGATATGTACTTGAATATGTCCTTAAAAATGCCCTAAAATATGTCCATAGATATTGCCTTAGATATGTTCTTAAATATGTCCTCAAATATGCCCCTAAATATGTCCTTAAAAAGGTCCTAAAATAAGTCCTTAGATATGTCCTTAAAAATGTCCTAAAATATGTCCTTAGATATGTCCCTAGATATGTGCTTTGATTTGTACTTAAATATGTCCTTGAAAATGTTGTTGATATTTCCTTAAATATGTCCTTAAAAATGTCCTAAAATATGTCCTTAGATATGTCCTTAGATATGATCTTAAATATGTCCTAAAATATGCCCTTGGATATTCCCTTAGGTATGCCCTTAGATATGTACTTAAATATGTCCTTAAAAATTTCTTAAAATGTGTCCTTAAAAAGGTCCTTAGATATGTACTTAAATATGTCCTTAAAATGCCCTTTGAAATGTCCTTAGATATGTACTTAAATATGTCCTTAAAAATGTCCTAAAATATGTCTTTAGATATGTCCTTAGATCTGTTCTTAAATATGTCCTCAAATATGCCTGTAAATATGCCCTTAGATCTGTCCTTTGATATGTCTTTAGATATGTACTTAAATGTCTTTAGATATGTACTTAAATATGTCCTTAAAAATGTCCTAAAATATGTCCTTGGATATGTACTTAAATATGTCCTCAAATATGTCCTCAAATATGTCCTTAAAATGTCCTTAGATATGTCCTTTGATATGTACTTACATATGTACTCAAATATGTCCTTAAAATGTCCTAAAATATGTCCTGAGATATGTCCTTAGATATGTACTTAAATATGTCCTTAAAATGTTGTTGATATGTCCTTAAATATGTCCTTAAAAATGTCCTAAAATATGTCCTTAGATATGTCCTTAGATATGATCTTAAATATGTCCTCAAATATGCCCTCAAATATTCCCTTAGATATGTCCTTAGATATGTACTTAAATATGTCCTTAAAAATGTCCTAAAATGTGTCCTTAAAAAGGTCCTTAGATATGTACTTAAATATGTCCTTAAAAATGCCCTCTGATATGTCCTTAGATATGTACTTAAATATGTCCTTAAAAATGTCCTAAACTATATCTTTCGATATGTCCTTAGATATGTTCTTAAATATGTCCTCAAATATGCCTTTAAATATGCCCTTAGATATGTCCTTTGATATGTCTTTAGATATGTACTTAAATATGTCCTTAAAAATGTCCTAAAATATGTCCTTGGATATGTACTTAAATATGTCCATTGATATGTCCTTACATTTGTACTCAAATATGTCCTTAAAATGTCCTAAAATATGTCCTGAGATATGTCCTTAGATATGTACTTAAATGTGTCCTTCAAAATGTCCTTAGATATGTACTTAAATATGTCCTTAAAAATGTCCTAAAATATGTCCTTAGATATGATCTTAAATATGTCCTTAAATATGTCCTTAGATATGTCCTTTGATATGTCCTTAGATATGTACTTGAATATGTCCTTAAAAATGTTCTAAAATATGTCCTTAAATAGGTCCTTAGATATGTACTTAAATATGTCCTTAAAAATGCCCTTTGATATGTCTTTTGATATGTCCTTGGATATGTCCTTAAAAATGTCCTAAAATATGTCCTAAAATATGTCCTTGGATATGTATTTAAATATGTCCTTGGATATGTATTTAAATATGTCCTTAAAAATGTCCTTAGATATGTCCTTACACATGTACTTAAATGTGTCCTTAAAAATGTCCTAAAATATGTCCTTAGATATGTCCTTAGATATGTACTTAAATATGTCCTTAAAAATGTCCTTAGATATGTCCTTAGATATGTACTTAAATATGTCCTTAAAAATTTCCTTATATATGTCCTTAGATATGTACTTAAATATGTCCTTAACAATGTCCCAAAATATGTCCTTAGATATGTACTTAAATATGTCTTCAAATATGTCCTTAAAAATGTCCTTAGATATGTCCTTTGATACGTCCTTAGATATGTACTTATATATGTCTTTAAAATGTCCTAATATATGTTCTTAGATATGTATTTAAAATGTCCTTAAAAATGTCCTTAGATGTGTCATTTAACATGTCCTTAGATATGTTCTTGAATATGTCCTTAAAAATTTCCTAAAATATGTCCTTAGATATGTACTTAAGTATGTCCTTAAAAATGTCCTTAGATATGTACTTAGATATGTATTTAGATATGTACTCAAATATTTCCTAAAATGTCCTTAGATATGTCCTTTGATATGTACTTAAATATGTATTTAAAAATGTCCTAAAATATGTCCTTAGATATGTTCTTAAATATGTCCTTAAATATCTCCTTAAAAATGTCTTAAAATATGTCCTTAGATATTTACTTAAATATGTCCTCAAATATGTCCCTAAAATGTCCTTAGATATGTCCTTTGATATGTCCTTGGATATGTTCTTGAATATGTCCTTAAAAATGCCCTAAAATATGTCCATAGATATTGCCTTAGATATGTTCTTAAATATGTCCTCAAATATGCCCCTAAATATGTCCTTAAAAAGGTCCTAAAATAAGTCCTTAGATATGTCCTTAAAAATGTCCTAAAATATGTCCTTAGATATGTCCCTAGATATGTGCTTTGATTTGTACTTAAATATGTCCTTGAAAATGTCCTAAACTATGTCCTTAGATATGTCCCTTAGATATCCATCCATCCATCCATTTTCTACTGCTTATTCCCTTTGGGGTCGCGGGGAGCGCTGGTGCCAATCTCAGCTACAATCGGGCGGAAGCCGGATTACACCCTGGACAAGTCGCCACCTCATCACAGGGCCAACACAGATAGACAGACAACATTCACACTCACATTCACACACTAGGGCCAATTTAGTGTTGCCAATCAACCTATCCCCGGGTGCATGTCCGTAGATATGTCCTTAGATATGTACTTAAATATGTCCTTGAAAATGTCCTAAAATATGTCCTTAGATATGTCCTTTTTACATTTTAAAGCATTTATCGGCCGATAGTATCGGCAGTCCGATATTATCGGACATCTCTAACTGTGGGTAATACCCTTACGCTAAGTCAGCATCGATGCAGACCTAGGTAAGGGAGCAAAAAAGGGTATCTTGGCGGATGCACTGACTTGATTCTCTGACAATGGAACAGCCCTCGCACACTTCCCTTGGACCCGCCTCGAAAGTCAGTGAGTCCGTGTGCCGTCGGATTGGAATTGAGCCAAATACTGAAGGAATAAAAGGGAGCCCGTGTGTCAGCTGGTATGTACGGCATTTTTGGTGAGCGGTCTTCTGGCACTTGCCCACAGGATCCACGCCTCAGCCTATTTCCGACAATCCTCAGTAGCTCTTTCCAGCATTTTGTGCCACTGAGTAAAAGTGTTCGAAGTCAGCATCCATTTCCGTGCGATCAAGGAAAAATAAACCAACATTGTCACTGTCGGACCAATCATTCGGACGGGTCACCACCGATGAAAGTGCCACCGCCTCCTTTCTGCTTGTGGTCGGACTGTGAAGACAGGAAATGGACCAAATACTTAGGACAATCATGTCAAACACACTTTACCGGTTCAAGCTGTGTGTTACTCCTTTTTCTAGTCCTGAGGAACATTTGTGAGCATCAGCAGGAAACTTGAGACATGTTTAGGTGAAGATTACATATGAGCGAAATATATTTGACATACTTCGCCCCGTATCGCTCCATTAGGAAAGGTACCAAGATTTGGGTCAATGGAATTCTTTATTTTCTGGTGATGAAGCCGCTTTCATCGAGGCGCTTTATTATGTCGAAGCCACTGGAAGCTGATGAGAGAACCGGCTGGATGTCCTGGAAAACGATTAGCGGTTCAGGATTCATTTGAATGATCATGTTTTACCGACTATAAAATCATGGTTTTTTAGCAGTTTGGCGGGGGTGGTCACCTGGCGGAGCGGCCTAGACAGTCGCTTACGCAAGTTATGTGACACGAGAATATATACTAGGCTTTCGCCGACGCTACATAGCAACCAGCTAGCTGCACATATCCCGTATTCTTTCCAGTAACGTTTCTGTGTTGACTCTGTTAGCCGTGGCTACATAGGGACCAGCTAGCTGCACGTGTCCGATGTACCTTTACGTAATGTTTCTGTGTCAACTCTGGTAGACAAGGCCGCGTTAGCCTCGGCTACATAGCGACCAAGTAGCTGCACGTGACCGGTGTACTTTCCCGTTGTGTTTCTGTGTCAACTCTGGTTGACGAGGCCGCGTTAGCCTCGGCTACATAGCGAACAGCTACCTGCACGTGTCCGGTGTACCTTCACGTAACGTTTCTCTGTCGACTCTGTTATCTGTGGCTCCATAGCGACCAGCCAGCTGCACGTTACTAGTGTACTTTCACGTAACATTTCTGTGTCGACTCTGGTTGATGAGGTCGAGTTAGCCGTGGCTACATAGGGACCAGCTAGCTGCACGTGTCCGGTGTACTTTCCCGTAACGTTTCTGTGTCGACTCTGGTTGACGAGGCCGCATTAGCTGCGGCTACATAGCGACCAGCTACCTGCACGTGTCCAGTGTACCTTCACGTAACGTTTCAGTGTCCACTCTGTTAGCCGTGGCTACATAGCAACCAGCGAGCCCCACTTGTCTGGTGTACTTTCCTGTAACGTTTCTTTGTCGACTCTGGTTGACGAGGCCGCGTTAGCCGCGGCTACATAGCGACCAGCTACCTGCATGTGTCCGGTGTACTTTCCTGTAACGTTGCTGTGCCAACTCTGGTTGACAAGGCTGCGTTCGCCGTAGCTACATAACAACCAAGTAGCTGCACATGTTCGGGGTACTTTCCCGTAACGTTTCTGTGTCGACTCTGGTTGACGAGGCCGCGTTAGCCGCGGCTACATAGCGACCAGCTACCTGCATGTGTCCGGTGTACCTTCACGTAACGTTTCTGTGTCCACTCTGTTAGCCGTGGCTACATAGCAACCAGCGAGCTTCACGTGTCCGGTGTACTTTCCCGTAACATTTCTGTGTCGATTCTGGTTGACGAGGCCGCGTTAGCCGCGGCTATATACCAACCAGCTAGCTGCACGTGTCCGCTGTACCTTTACGTAATGTTTGTGTGTTGACTGTAGTTGACGATGCCGCGTTATCACTGGCTACATAGCCACTTGCTAGCTGCACGTGTCCGGTGTACTTTCCCGTAACGTTTCTGTGTCAACTCTGGTTGACGAGGCCATGTTAGCCGTGGCTACATAGGACCAGCTACCTGCACGTGTCAGGTGTACTTTCACGTAACGTTTCTGTGTCAACTCTGGTTGACAAGGCCGCGTTAGCCGCGGCTACATAGTGACCATCTTGCTGCAACTGTCTGGTGTACTTTCCCGTAACATAACTTAGTAAATCTAAAA
The DNA here is from genome assembly GCF_033978795.1 of Nerophis ophidion. Taxonomy (NCBI): domain Eukaryota; kingdom Metazoa; phylum Chordata; class Actinopteri; order Syngnathiformes; family Syngnathidae; genus Nerophis; species Nerophis ophidion. The sequence continues at coordinate 47,253,355 of NC_084620.1, read as the reverse complement.
GGAGTTGTTACGATTCTCAACTTATTCATACAAAGCCAGGAACAAAAACGAGGACTTTTATCGAGGATGCCTTTGAAAGATGGAGGCGAAAGATTGAAGGCGGAAAAGATTTGCTAGTTTCCTCTTTGATAGGTAAGTCAGGCATTTACGTTTTTGTATTACTTGTAATAAATGGAAATTGACATTTGATATGTAAACTCTATTGTCCAATACAGTCTATGACCTTGTCTAACAAACCTAGACCACATAACTTTCCTACATAAGGTCTCATCTTTATCCATAAAATGTCATATCAAACAAAAATTGAGCTGTTTGGCCACAATATCCAGCAATATGTTTGGAGGAGAAAAGGTGAGGCCTATAATCCCAGGAACACCATCCCTACCGTCAAGCATGGTGGTGGTAGTATTACGCTCTGGGCCTGTTTTGCTGCCAATGGAACTGGTGCTTTACAGAGAGTAAATGGGACGATGAAAAATGCGCTAGCTGTTCAAAGTCGAGACCACTCTTCTTTATAAAATGCCAACATTAAACCAGTCCGTGGTGCAAAAAAGGTTGGGGACCACTGCTATACAGCATGTTCAAATATTTAATACCTCTTTAAATGGTCAAGGACGCTTTTCACGTACAAACCCTGTTTCCATATGAGTTGGGAAATTGTGTTAGATGTAAATATAAACGGAATACAGTGATTTGCAAATCCTTTTCAACCCATATTCAATTGAATGCACTACAAAGACAAGATATTTGATTTTCAAACTCATAAACTTTTAGTTTTTTTTCCAAATATAAATTAACTTAGAGTTTCATGGGTGCAACACGTGCCAAAGTAGTTGGGAAAGGGCATGTTCACCACTGTGTTACATAACCTTTTCTTTTAACAACACTCAATAAACGTTTGGGAACTGAGGAAACTAATTGTTGAAGCTTTGAAAGTGGAATTATTTCCCATTCTCCGCTGTCATATTTTACGCTTCATAATGCGACACACATTTTCGAAAGGAGACAGGTCTGGAATGCAGGCGGGCCAGGAAAGTACCCACACTCTTTTTTTACGAAACCACGCTGTTGTAACACGTGCTGAATGTGGCTTGGCATTGTCTTGCGGAAATAAGCAGGGGCGTCCATGAAAAAGACGGCGCTTAGATGGCAGCATATGTTGTTCCAAAACCTGTATGTACCTTTCAGCATTAATGGTGCTTTCACAGATGTGTAAGTTACCCATGCCTTGGGCACTAATGCACCGCCATACCATCACAGATGCTGGCTTTTGAACTTTGCGTCGATAACAGTCTGGATGGTTCGCTTCCCCTTTGGTACGGTTTACACAATGTCAAATATTTCCAAAAACAATTTGAAATGTGGACTTGTCAGACCAAAAACACTTTTCCACTTTGCATCAGTCCATCTTAGATGATCTCGGGTCCAGAGAAGCAGGCGGCGTTTCTGGATGTTGTTGATAAATGGCTTTCGCTTTGCATAGTAGAGCTTTAACTTGCACTTACAGATGTGGTGACGAACTGTATTTAGTGACAGTGTTTTTCTGAAGTGTTCCTGAGCCCATGTGGTGATATCCTTTAGAGATTGATATCGGTTTTTGATACAGTGCCGTCTAAAGTGATCGAAGTTTCACAGCCATTTAATGTTGGTTTCCGGATTTCTCCAGAGTCTCTGAAACTTTTGATTATATTATGGACCGTAGATTTTGAAATCCCTAAATTTCTTGCAATTGCACTTTGAGAAACGTTGTTCTTAAACTGTTTGACTATTTGCTCACGCAGTTGTGGACAAAGGGGTGTACCTCACCCCATCCTTTCTTGTGAAAGACTTAGCATTTCATGGAAGCTGCTTTTACACCCAATCATGGCACCCACCTGTTCCCAATTAGCCTGCACACCTGTGGAATGTTCCAAATAAGTGTTTGATGAGCATTACTCGACTTTATCAGTTTTTATTGCCACCTTTCCCAACTTCTTTGTCACATGTTGCTGGCAGCAGATTCTAAACTTAATGATTATTTGCACAAAAAAAAAATGTTTATCAGTTTAAACATCAAATATGTTGTCTTTGTAGCATATTCAACTGAATATGGGTTGAAAATTATTTGCAAATCATTGTATTCCGTTTATATTTACATCTAACGCAATTTCCTGACTCATACAGAAACGGGGTTTGTAGACACATTGTAGATAACTCATACTATATACATTGTAGCTAACATACTACATACTATGTAGATTACTTATATTACTAGATACATTGTAGATAACTTATACCAAATGCATTGTAGATAACTTGTATTAGATACGTTTGAGATAACTTATACTAGATACTTTGTAGATCATTTATACTATATACATTGTAGATAACTTATAGTAGATACATTGTGGATAACATTCTGGATACATTTTAGATAATTTATACTAGATACATTGTAAAAAAACTTTTACCAGTTACATTGTACAAACCCCGTTTCCATATGAGTTGGGAAATTGTGTTAAATTTAAATATAAACGGAATACAATGATTTGCAAATAATTTTCAACCCATATTCAATTGAATGCACTACGAAGACAAGATATTTGATGTTCAAACTCAAAAAGTTTATTTTTTTTGCAAATAATAATTAACTTAGAACTTCATGGCTGCAACATGTGCCAAAATAGTTGGGAAGGGGCATGTTCACCACTGTGTTACATCACCTTTTCTTTTAACAACACTCAATAAACGTTTGGGAACTGAGGAAACTAATTGTTGAAGCTTTGAAAGTGGAATTCTTTCCCATTCTTGTTTTTGTAGAGCTTCAGTCGTTCAACAGTCCAGCGCTGTCGTATTTTACGCTTCATAATGCGCCACACGTTTTCAATGGGAGACAGATCTGGACTGCAGGCGGGCCAGGAAAGTACTCGCACTCTTTTTTGACGCAGCCACGCTGTTGTAACACTTGTCTTGCTGAAATCAGCAGGGGCGTCCATGATAACGTTACTTGGATGACAACATATGTTGCTCCAAAACCTGTATGGACCATTCAGCATTAATGGTGCCTTCACAGATGTGTAAGTTACCCATGCCTTGGGCACTAATGCACCCCCATACCATCACAGATGCTGGCTTTTGAACTTTGTGCCTATAACAATCCGAATGGTTATTTTCCTCTTTGTTTTGGAGGACACCACGTCCCCTGTTTCCAAATATAATTTGAAATGTGGACTCGTCAGACCACAGAACACCTTTCCACTTCGCTTCAGTCCATTTTAGATGAGCTCGGGCCCAGCCAAGCCGACGGCGTTTCAGGATATTGTTGATAAATGGATTTGGCTTTGCATAGTAGAGTTTTAACTTGCACTTACAGATGTAGCGACCAACTGTAGTTACTGACAGTGGTTTTATGAAGTGTTCCTGAGCCCATGTGGTGATATCCTTTATACACTGATGTCGGTTTTTGATGCAGTATTGCCCGAGGGATCAAAAGTCCGTAATATAATAGTTTACTTGCAGTGATTTCTCCAGATTCTCTTAACTTTTTGATGATTTTACAGACCGTAGATGGTAAAATCCCTAAATTCCTTGCAATAGCTCGTTGAGAAAATGTTGTTCTAAAACTGTTATAAAATTTGCTTACAAAGTGGTGACCCTCGCCCCATCCTTGTTTGTGAATTACTTAGCATTTCATGGAAGCTGTTTTTATACCCAATCATGGCACCCACCTGTTCCCAATTAGCCTGCCAACCTGTGGGATGTTCCAAATAAGTGTTTGATGAGCATTCCTCAGTTTTATCAGTATTTATTGCCACCTTTCCCAACTTCTTTGTCACGTGTTGCTGGCATCAAATTGTAAAGTTAATGAATATTTGCAACAAAAAAAAAAGTTTATCAAATTGAATATCAAATATGTTGTCTTTGTAGCATATTCAACTGAATATGGGTTGAAAATTATTAGCAAATCATTGTATTCCGTTTATTTTTACATCTAACACAATTTCCCAACTCATATGGAAACAGGGTTTGTAGATAACTTATACTATATATGTGTTGTCTGTCTCAAGATCAATAATACAGACGAGGTGTGTTGTCTGAGTTTTCAACGTTTACTTTGTTAGAGCGTGCATATCACAACATCCAAACTGTCAACATGGCCACATACCCCTCCCCGCACCGCGCATGCTCGTCACTCCCGTTGCATGCTGGGTAGTGTAGTTCTATTATTCCCTGGCTCATAACATCACATCTTTCCCCCTATAAAGAAATAGTGTTTAACTCAAAGTGTTATTTTTTTCAGCATTGTAACCACACAAAAATGTCAAAGCATTTATGTTAACACTTTTTTTTTTTTTTTTAACAACTTGCAAAAACCAAGAGTTCTTAACAACTCTCAATCAGCCCCTTAGGTGGCTGAACATGTTTCTTAGGTCTAGACAGTCTCTCAACAGTAGGTGACGCGGACACTGCTGTCAGTCCTTGGTCAGCAAGGTTAGGCTCCGTGTCAACAAGTTCTGCAGGTCCAGCTGAGTCCTGTTGAGCCTTTTCCTGAGCTGCAATGTTTCCTTCAGTCAACTGTAGTTGAAGATCCGTACGGTTCCTTCTCAGAGACGGTCCATTTTCCATCTGGATCCTATATGAGCGTGGAGCAACTTCCTCTTCCACCTGTCCTTTTTGTCTCCAGGTGCCTGTAGAAATGTCTCTGAGACGCACAACATCTCCTGGCCTCAGCATAGGCAGGTGTTTTGCAGTTCTATCATGCAGATGATTTTGCTTTGCTTTTTGTACTTCCTTAGCTTGTCTGACCTTGTGTGCGCCTTTGGGTGTCAGCAAATCCTCGTTGACTGGTAGGTTGGAGCGAATGCGCCTACCCATCAGCATTTGGGCTGGTGACAGTGCATTTTGTAGAGGTGCACTCCGGTAGATCAGTAAACTTTTCTGAAAGTCATCTTTGTCCTGTGATTTCTTTAACAAGTTCTTTACAGTTTTAACAGAGCATTCTGCCAAGCCGTTGGACTTTGGATAAGTTGGACTTGACGTAGAGTGTTGAAACCCCCATTCCTTGGCAAAGGCAGCAAACTCACAGCTAGAAAACTGGGGACCATTGTCGGAAAACAGTTCGCATGGAACACCATGTCTGGCGAAAACAGTCTTTAAATAACTGACAACTGCTTTGCTCGATGTTGACTGCAACGCTCCAATTTCAGGATAGTTCGAAAAGTAATCTGTGACTACCACGTAGCTCCTTCCATCAAAGTCAAATAGATCAGTTCCTACTTTGTAGTAAGGTCTGTGTGGCACTGGATGAGTCATCAGTGGCTCCGCTTGTTGTTTTGGCCTGTAAGTTCGGCAAATTCCACATGACGCTGTTGTTTGGCTAATATCGTGATTGATCCTTGGCCAGTACATTACTTCTCTAGCCCTCCGTTTACACTTGACTTCACCAAGGTGGCCTTCGTGTATCTTTTCGAGCATCTGCTTGCGCAGTGAGTACGGAATAACAAATTTGCTCCCTTTTAGCACAATATCATCCACCACTGTGAGCTCAGCTCTACAATTCCAATAGTCTTGTATTTTCAAGGGACAATCCTTTTTGTTGTCAGGCCATCCATTCTGTACTGCGCTCTTGAGTTCTTTCATAGTTTCATCTTCAATAGTCTCTCTCCGTATTTGTTCTGTTCTGTCTGCAGTCACCGGCAAAGATGTCACAACCATATCTACATATGCCTGTATCTCAGTGCTATTTTCACTGTCTGCAAGTTCTCTTTTATCCACTGCTCTAGACAATGTGTCGGCTGTGTACATATATTTTCCTTGTGTATCTATCATGTGCACGTCATATTTTTGCAGTCGAATTAGCATGCGCTGTATTCGTACTGGACAGTCATTCAATGGTTTGTTCATGATGGACACCAACGGTTTGTGATCGGTTTCCACTTGAAACATCTGTCCATATACATATTGATGGAAACGCTCACATGCATACAAACTTGCCAACAGTTCTTTCTCGATTTGAGCATACCTGGTCTCGCCACTTGTCAGTGCTCTGGATGCATAGGCGACAGGTAGCCCCTGCTCTTCATGTTGCTGCAGTACACTGCTCCCAAGCCGTACCGTGATGCATCTGCCGAGATCCTGGTGCTCTTCTCGGGGTCATAAAACTTTAACACGGGCTCCTGTGTAAGAGTCTCTTTCAGTCTCAGAAAACATTGTTCTTGCTCGTGGCACCATATCCATTCATTCTTTTGTTCAAGAAGACTCCTGAGAGGTGCTGACTGTGTTGACAGTTGTGGGACAAACTTAGCAAGATAGGTGACCATCCCTAGGAAACGTCTGACCTCATCTTTGTTGGTTGGCCTTTCCATGTTGTTGATTGCTGAAGTTTTTCTCGGGTCTGGCTTCACGCCCTCTTCACTCACAACATCTCCCACAAAGGTAAGTGACTTCACTCCAAACTCACATTTTTCTTTGTTAAGTTTCAGGTTCACCTCCCTTGTCTTGTCTAGCACTTGTCTCAGTCTTTCGTCGTGTTCTTTTTGTGTTGAGCCCCACACTATGATATCATCCATCATTGTCTCAACTCCGGGTATGTGCTCAAAAATCATGTGAATGGTCTTATGATATACTTCAGGCGCTGACAAGATGCCGTATGGTAGACGAAGAAACCTGTACCTGCCCTCCGGTGTGTTAAATGTGCACAGTCTTGAGCTCTCCTCGTCAAGCTTCATCTGCCAGAAACCTGATGAAGCATCTAATTTGCTGAACCATTTTGCGCCAGCAAATTGTGCCATTATCTCTTCCCTGGTTGGTAACTTAAAGTGCTCTCTTCTGATCGCTTTATTTAGGTCTCTTGGATCCAAGCATATTCTTAGGGCACCTGTTTTCTTTTGCACAACAACCAGCGAGCTGACCCATTCAGTTGGCTCATCTATTCTCTTAATGACTCCCAACTTTTCCATTCGCGCTAGTTCATCTTTTAGTTTTTCACGCAGAGCAAATGGGACTTTCCTGCACGGGTGAACAACAGGAAACACATTTTTATCTACACATATTTTATGTAGTCCAGGTAGACATCCAAGTCCTTGAAAGCAGTCTTTATACTCTTCCATGAGTGAGTCTTGAGCATTTGCAGTTTCTTGAGATGTCACCACAAACACTCTTTTGACAAGATTGAGCTTTGTGCATGCACTGAGTCCCAGGATTGGTTGTACACTCATATCCACAATCAGCAGCTGTGCTCTCATTTGTCGACCCTTGTGTTTAAAAGTTGCAATACATCCGCCTTTAACAGGAACTCGTTCTCCAGTGTATCCACTTACTTTGGTTTTTACTGGATGGATTTTGCTCTTTACAGTCAGTGTTTTGTAATCTTCCAAAGATAGCAGGTTTACGTGAGCACCTGTATCTAACTTGAATGGTTTTGTCGTCTGATTCACTGTAATTGGAACAATCCATTCTTCTTTTTCAATTGTGCACGCTTGCGCCACATTGACAATAAACTCGTCCTTATCATCATCTTCTTCAACTGCTTGAACTTTCTGTCTTGAAGCTGCTTTACAACACTTTGCATAGTGATTGCTCCTTCCACAGTTGTTACATGTTTTTCCATATGCAGGACAATATTTTGGCTTGTGGCTGCCTCCACATTTACCACATTTAAATTCCACAGATTTGTCTTTTTGATCCTTTTGTTTGGTACACATTTTCTTTTTCCATTGTTCTTTATGTATGGCATTAACTGTTGTTTCACCTCTTCGTAGCTCCTTTGCTTGTGCTCTGGTGGTCTCAGCTGCTCTACACATACTGACACACTTATCTAACGTAAGCCCAGTTTCTCGAAGCAGTCTTTCTCTTAGTGCATTATCCATTGTACCACAAACAATCCTATCTCTCACTAATGAGTCTCTCAGAGTGTCAAATTCACATGTTTTGCTTAGTGTATGAAGCTCCGCCATGTACTGATCAAAAGGTACTCCTTGCTTTTGGTCATGTGTGAAAAACTTATACCTCTCAAATGTCACGTTTTGACGAGGCACAAAGTATTCTTCGAACTTTGTCATTAGCTGTTCCAGTGTCAAATTAGCTTCATCCAGCTGAAAGCTATTATTTATGTCCAAAGCATCTTCTCCAATAACATGCAAAAGAATGTGAGCTTTCAGCTTTTCATTGTCACCTCCTGCTCCACTTGCTGCTAAATATATATTAAATCTTTGCTTAAAACGCTTCCAGTTATCAGCAAGATTAGCAGTTAGTAGCATTGGGCTAGGTGGACTTAGCTTTTCCATGACTGTACTTTGGGTAAGTTACCGGGACTACACAGCTCTTTGTGTTGTTGGCTTTCTTCCAACTAGGGCACAAGATCCTCTTCTATTTGTTTAATCTGTCTCTTGTCCTCTGTGTCACTTTACCGCCGCTCATAGTCTTCACACACCGTAGCAAACTCCTCAGAAATGTGGCGTCCTTCGCACGTTGTCACTCACGCAACCGAAGACATCTTCCTTCCGCTCGTCTTTCGTGGCTCCCTCGTGGCAAACATTTCTTCCGACGCTGCTCACGGCCACTTCTGACACCATGTGTTGTCTGTCTCAAGATCAATAATACAGACGAGGCGTGTTGTCTGAGTTTTCAACGTTTACTTTTTTAGAGCGTGCATATCACAACATCCAAACTGTCAACATGGCCACATACCCCTCCCCGCACCGCGCATGCTCGTCACTCCCGTTGCATGCTGGGTAGTGTAGTTCTATTATTCCCTGGCTCATAACATCCCAATATACATTGTTGATAACTTATTCCCCCACCCAGGAAAAATAATATATTTTGAACCCTCCTATTCTCCACCGTGACTATAAATAATATCATTTGTGCACAAAATTGTTATAAGTACACCTCTGCATTAAATTGTTAGTTTAATAGCATTAAAGGAAACAACACAGCGGTCTTTCCTCGTCATATTCTGCTATGGCGATACAGAATGTTCCCCGAGGTCACATCGCACCCCCTGGCATCGCACCACACCCGCACCACTATTTGAGAAGGACTGGTCTAATGACTAAGTACACAGGCCACCTACTAAGGAGCAGCATTTAGAGATAAACACTATTGATCTACATCATTTACTTGATTACATCAAATTGCATTTATAGAGCTCCCGGGGCTCGTAAAACGAAGCAATAAAAACAAGCCGTAAAAGCCTGAAGCCACGACTTATCACTCTGCTAGCTGCAGCTCCAAAAACGGTGTTAGCATCTTAGCTGCCTCCAAAAAGGTGTTAGCATCTTAGCTGCAGCCTCCAAATAGGTGTTAGCATCTTAGCGGCAGCCTCTTAAAAAAAAGAGTTAGTATCTTAGCTGTGGCCTCTAAGTATGAGTTAGTGTATTAGCTGCGGTCTCCAAAAAGATGTTAGCATCTTAGCTGCAGCCTCCAAAAAGGTGTTAACATCTTAGCGGCAGCCACTTAAAAAAAAAGAGTTAGTATCTTAGCTGTGGCCTCTAAATATGAGTTAGCATCTTAGCTGCGGCCTCTAGAAATTAGTTAGCATCTTAGTTGTAGCATCCAAAAAGGTGTTGTCATCTTCACCGAAGCCTCTAAAAAAAAAGGGTTACTATCTTAGCTGCGGTCTCCAAAAAGGTGTTAGCATCTTAGCTGCAGCCTCCAAAAATGTGTTGCCATCTTTGCTGAAGCCTCTAAAAAAGAGTTAGTAGCTCAGCTGTGGCGTCTAAACATGAGTTTGCAGCTTAGCTGTGGCCTACCATGAATTGATTAACGTGGACCCCGACTTAAACAAGTTGAAAAACTTATTCGGGTGTTATCATTTAGTGGTCAATTGTACGGAATATGTACTGAACTGTGCAATCTACTAATAAAAGTATCAATCAATCAATCAATCAATCAATCAATCAATCAAACCGCAGCTAAGATACTAACTCCATTTTATAGGCTGCAGCTAAGATACTAACAACTTTTTTGGTCTCCAAAAAGATGTTAACATCTTAGCTGTAGCCTCCAAAAATGTGGTGCCATCTTCGCTGAAGCCTCTAAAAAAGAGTTAGTATCTTAGCTTTGGCGTCTAAAATGGAGTTAGTACTCAGCTGCAGCCTCGAAAAAAGGAGTTAGCATCTTAGCTGCGACCTCTAAAAAGATATTAGCGTATTAGCAGCGGTAAAAAGTATACATCTTGAAGTGGTCTAAGGACATAACATGGAATAAAAAGTGTACATGTTGAAGTGTTCTAAGGACATACTATGGAGTAAAAACTGTACATGTTGAAGTGTTCTATACTATGGAGTAAAAAGTGTACATGTTGTAGTGTTCTAAGGACATACTATGGAGTAAAAAGTGTACATGTTGAAGTGTCCTAAGTATGTACTATGGAGTAAAAAGTGTACATGTTTAAGTGTTCTAAGGACATACTATGGAGTAAAAAGTATACATGTTGAAGTGTTCTAAGGACATACTATGGAGTAAAAAGTGTACATGTTGAAGTGTTCTTAAGAACATACTATGGAGTAAAAAGTATACATGTTAAAGTGTTCTAAGGACACACTATGGAGTAAAAAGCGTACATGTTGAAGTGTTCTAAGGACATACTATGGAATAAAAAGTGTACATGTAGAAGTGTTCTAAGGACATACTATGGAGTAAAAAGTGTACATGTAGAAGTGTTCTAAGGACATACTATGGAGTAAAAAGTGTACATGTAGAAGTGTTCTAAGGACATACTATGGAGTAAAAAGCGTACATGTTGAAGTGTTCTAAGGACATACTATGGAATAAAAAGTGTACATGTAGAAGTGTTCTAAGGACATACTATGGAGTAAAAAGTGTACATGTAGAAGTGTTCTAAGGACATACTATGGAGTAAAAACTGTTAATGTTGAAGTGTTCTAAGGACATAATATGGAGTAAAAAGTGTACATGTAGAAGTGTTCTTAATAACATACTATGGAGTAAAAACTGTTAATGTTGAGGTGTTCTAAGGACATACTATGGAGTAAAAAGTGTACATGTAGAAGTGTTCTAAGGACATACTATGGAGTAAAAAGTGTACATGTAGAAGTGTTTTAAGGACATACTATGGAGTAAAAACTGTTAATGTTGAAGTGTTCTAAGGACATAATATGGAGTAAAAAGTGTACATGTAGAAGTGTTCTTAAGAACATACTATGGAGTAAAAAGTGTACATGTTGAAGTGTTGTAAGGACATACTATGGAGTAAAAAGTGTACATGTTGAAGTGTTCTAAGGACATAATATTGAGTAAAACGTGTGCATGTTGAAGTGTTCTAAGTACGTACTATGGAGTAAAAAGTGTACATGTTGAAGTGTTCTATACTATGGAGTAAAAAGTGTACATGTTGAAGTGTTCCAAGGACATACTATGGAATAAAAAGTGTACATGTTGAAGTGTTCTAAGGACATACTATGGAATAAAAAGTGTACATGTAGAAGTGTACTAAGGACATACTATGGAGTAAAAAGTGTACATGTAGAAGTGTTCTTAATAACATGCTATGGAGTAAAAAGTGTACATGTTGAAGTGTTCTAAGGACATACTATGGAGTACAAAGTGTTAATGTTGAAGTGTTCTAAGGACATACTATGGAGTAAAAAGTGTACATGTAGAAGTGTTCTTAAGAACATACTATGGAGTAAAAAGTGTACATGTTGAAGTGTTCTAAGGACATACTATGGAGTAAAAAGTGTACATGTTGAAGTGTTCTAAGGACATACTATGGAATAAAAAGTGTACATGTAGAAGTGTTCTTAAGAACATACTATGGAGTAAAAAGTGTACATGTTGAAGTGTTCTAAGGACATACTATGGAATAAAAAGTGTACATGTTGAAGTGTTCTAAGGACATACTATGGAATAAAAAGTGTACATGTAGAAGTGTACTAAGGACATACTATGGAGTAAAAAGTGTACATGTAGAAGTGTTCTTAATAACATACTATGGAGTAAAAAGTGTACATGTTGAAGTGTTCTAAGGACATACTATGGAGTACAAAGTGTTAATGTTGAAGTGTTCTAAGGACATACTATGGAGTAAAAAGTGTACATGTAGAAGTGTTCTTAAGAACATACTATGGAGTAAAAAGTGTACATGTTGAAGTGTTCTAAGGACATACCATGGAGTAAAAAGTGTACATGTTGAAGTGTTCTAAGGACATAATATGGAGTAAAAAGTATGCATGTTGAAGTGTTCTAAGTACGTACTATGGAGTAAAAAGTGTACATGTTGAAGTGTTTTTATACTATGGAGTAAAAAGTGTACATGTTGAAGTGTTCTAAGGACATACTATGGAGAAAAAAGTGTACATGTTGAAGTGTTCTAAGTACGTACTATGGAGTAAAAAGTGTACATGTTGAAGTGTTCTAAGGACATACTATGGAGAAAAAAGTGTACATGTTGAAGTGTTCTAAGTACGTACTAAAAGAGTAAAAAGTGTACATGTTGAAGTGTTCTAAGGACATACTATTGGAGGCAAAGGAGTTGGAATATATGGAATGAAAGCAAACATTGGCAATAGTTTAGATACTTAACTAGGGCGACATCTTCTGGCCAAATGTAGTTACTACAACCTGGACCAAGCCAGAAACAACATACGTTTAAAACATTGTCATCACTTTTTATTTATTTTCTAATTCCACGTGTACACTATTTAGTACATACTATGTACACTACGTCCTTCTAAACACTTCAACATGTATACTATTTAGTACATACTTTGTACACTAAATCCTTCTGAGCACCTTTTTAGTACTATTTAGTATACTATGGATACTATGTCCTTCTCAACACTTCAACATGTACATTATTTAGTACATATTATGTACACTACGTCCTTCTGAACACTTCAACATGTACATTATTTAGTTCATACTATGTACACTAGGTCCTTCTGAACACTTCGACATATACACTATTTAGTACATACTAATACGTTAGGTCCTTCTAAATACTTCAACATGTAAACTATTTCGGACATAATATGTCCTTCTGAACACTTAAACATGTAAACTATTTAGTTCATACTATGCACACTATGTTCTTCTAATCACTTCAACATGTATACTATTTGGAACATACTATGCATAGTAAATTCCTTCTGAACAATTAATTCAACATGTATACTATTTAGTACATACTATGTACATTGGGTTCATTCTGAATACTTCAACATGTACACTCTTTAGTACATACTATGTACACTAAATCCTCCTGACACTTCAACATGTATACTGTTTAGTACATACTAGGTCCTTCTAAAAACTTCAACATGTACACTATTTGGTACATACTATGTACACTACGTCCTTCTAAAAACGTCAACATGTTTATTATTCAATGCATACTATCCTTCTGAACACTTCAACATGTACACTAATTAGTACATACTAGGTACACTATGTCTTTCTAAACACTTCCACTTGTACAATATTTAGTACATAGTACTAGGTACTTTTGAACACTTCAACATGTACACTAATTAGTACATACTAGGTACACTATGTCTTTCTAAACACTTCCACTTGTACACTATTTAGTACATACTACTAGGTACTTTTGAACACTTTAACATGTACACTAAGTAGTACATACTATGGACGCTAAATCCTCCTGACACTTTGACATGTATACTATTTAGTACATACTTTGTACACCTTGCCCTTCTGAATACTTCAACATGTATACTATTTAGTACATCCTATGTACAAACCCCGTTTCCATATGAGTTGGGAAATTGTGTTAGATGTAAATATAAACGGAATACAATGATTTGCCCCCGCGACCCCGGAAGGGAATAAGCGGTAGAAAATGGATGGATGGATGATTTGCAAATCATTTTTAACCCATATTCAGTTGAATATGCTACAAAGACAACATATTTGATGTTACAACTGATAAATATTTTTTTATTTTTGCAAATAATCATTAACTTTAGAATTTGATGCCAGCAACACGTGACAAAGAAGTTGGGAAAGATGGCAATAAATACTGATGAAGTTGAGGAATGCTCATCAAACACTTAATTGTTTGATGAGGTGTGCAGGCTAATTCGAAACAGGTGGGTGCCATGATTGGGTATAAAATCAGCTTCCATGAAATGCTAAGTAATTCACAAACCAGGACGGGGAGAGGGTCACCAATTTGTAAGGTAGTGAATTAGTGAATTATATTTATATAGCGCTTTTCTCTAGTGACTCAAAGTGCTTTACATAGTGAAACCCAATATCTAAGTTACATTTAAACCAGTGTGGGTGGCACTGGGAGCAGGTGGGTAAAGTGTCTTGCCCAAGGACAACGGCAGTGACTAGGATGGCGGAAGAGGGAATCGAACCTGCAACCCTCAAGTTGCTGGCACGGCCACTCTACCAACCGAGCTATACCGCCCCCAGGTATAGCTAATCGTCAAACAATTTTAGAACAACATTTCTCAACGAGCTATTGCAAGGAATTTAGGGATTTTACCATCTACGGTCCGTAAAATCATCAAAAGTTCAGAGAATCTGGAGAAATCACTGCACGTAAGCGATGATATTACGAATCTTTGATCCCTCAGGCGGTACTGCATCAAAAAACGACATCAGTGTGTAAAGGATATCACCACAGGGGCTCAGGAACACTTCATAAAACCACTGTCAGTAACTACAGTTGGTTGCTACATTTGTAAGTGCAAGTTAAAACTCTACGATGCAAAGCGAAAGCCATTTATCAACAACACAAAGGAACTCTGCCGGCTTGGCTGGGCTCGAGCTCATCTAAGATGGACTGATGCAAAGTGGAAAAGTGTTCTGTGGTCTGACCAGTCCATATTTCAAACTATATTTGGAAACTGTGGACGTGGTGTCCTCTGGAACAAAGAGGAAAATAACCATCCGGATTGTTATAGGCGCAAAGTTGAAAAGCCAGCATCTGTGATGGTATGGGGGTGCATTAGTGCTCAAGGCATGGGTAACTTACACATCTGTGAAGGCACCATTAATGCTGAATGGTCCACACAGGTTTTGGAGCAACATATGTTGTCATCCAAGCAACGTTATCATGGACGGCCGTGCTTATTTCAGCAAAACAATGCCAAGCCACGTGTTACAACAACGTGGCTTCGTAGTAAAAGAGTGCGGGTAATTTCCTGGCCCGCCTGCAGTCCAGACATGTCTCCCATCGAAAATGTGTGGCGCATTATGAAGCGTAAAATATGACAACAAGACCCCGGACTGTTAAACAACTTAAGCTGTACATCAAGCAAGAATGGATAAGAAGTCCACATTCAAAGCTTCAACAAATAGGTTCCTCAGTTCCCAAACGTTAATTGAGTGTTGTTAAAAGAAAAGGTGATGTAACACAGAGGTGAACATGCCCTTTCCCAACTACTTTGGTACGTGTTGAAGCCATGGAAATCTAAGTTAATCATTATTTGCAAAAAAATAAAGTTTATGAGTTTGAACATCAAATTTCTTGTCTTTGTATTGCATTCAATTGAATATGGGTTGAAAAGGATTTGCAAATCATTGTATTCCGTTTATATTTACATCTAACACAATTTCCTAACTCATATGGAAACGGGGTTTGTACACTAAATCCTTCTGAACACTTCATTCAACATGGCCGTATACTATTTACTACATACTATGTACACCCGGTTTTTCTGAACACTTCAACATTTGTATTATTTAATACATACGATCTAGTAGGGCTGCGAATCTTTGGGTGTCCCACGATTCGATTTAATATGGATTATTGGGATCAAGATCCGATTATAAATCTTTTTTTTCGATTAAACGTAATTCTCGATTTCAAAAACGATATTTTTCCGATTCAAAACGATTCTGTATCATTCAATACATAGGATTTTAGCAGGATCTACCCCACTCTGCTGACATGCTAGCAGAGTAGTAGATTTTAAAAAAAAGCTTTTATAATTGTAAAGGACAATGTTTTATCAACTGATTGCAATAATGTAAATGTGTTTTAACTATTAAACGAACCAAAAATATTACTTATTTTATCTTTGTGAAAACATTGGACACAGTGTGTTGTCAAGCTTATGAGATGCGATGCAAGTGTAAGCCACTGTGACACTATTGTTCTTTTTTTTATTTTTATAAATGTCTAATGATAATGTCAATGAGGGATTTTTAATCACTGCTATGCTGGAATTATAATTAATATTGATACTGTTGTTGATAATATTAATTTTTGTTTCACTACTTTTGGTTTGTTCTGTGTTGTGTTTCTGTCTCCTCTCAATTGCTCTGTTTATTGCAGTTCTGAGTGTTGCTGGGTCAGGTTTGGTTTTTGAATTGGATTGCATTGTTATGGTATTGCTGTGTATTGTTTTGTTGGATTGATAAAAAAATTATAATAATAATAAAAAATCGATTTAAAAAAAAAAGAAAAGAGAATTGATTCTGATTCGCACAACGTGAGAATCGCAATTTAAATTCGAATCGATTTTTTCCCAAACCCCTACTATCTAGTATGTACACAACGTCGTTCTGAACACTTCAACATGCACACTTATTAGTACACACTATGTACACCAGTGTTTTCAACCTTTTTTGAGCCAAGGCACATTTTTTGTTGTTGAAAAAATCCGGAGGCACACCACCAGCATTAATCATGAAAAAAATGAAACTCAGTTGACAGTAAAAATATATTGTCGCAATTGATGGATATTAATTTAAACCATAACCAAGCATGCATCAATATAGCTCTTGTCTCAAAGTAGGTGTCCTGTCACTTATTTAGAGTTTTTTGCTGTTTTCCTGTGTGTAGTGTTTTAGTTTTTGTCCTATTTCGGTGGATTTTTCTCTATTTTTGGTATTTTCCTGTAGCAGTTTCATGTCTTCCTTTGAGCGATATTTCCCGCATCTACTTTGTTTTAGCAATCAATAATATTTCAGTTGTTTTTATCCTTCTTTGTGGGGACATTGTTGATTGTCATGTCATGTTCAGATGTACTTTGTGGACGCCGTCTTTGCTCCACAGTAAGTCTTTTCTGTCGTCCAGCATTCTGTTTTTTTTTTTTACTTTGTAGCTAGTTCAGTTTTAGTTTTGTTCTGCATTACTTTCCCCAAGCTTCAATGCCTTTTCTTAGGAGCACTCACCTTTTGTTTATTTTTGGTTTAAGCATTAGATACCTTTTTTACCTGCACCCTGCCTCCCGCTGTTTCCGACATCTACAAAGCTATTAACTACCGGCTGCCACCTACTGATATTGAAGAATATTACATGGTTACTCTGCCGAGCTCTAGACAGCACCGACACTTAAAGGGGAACATTATCACCAGACCTATGTAAGCGTCAATATATAGCTCCGAGAGCAAATAATAGAAAGGCGTTTAATAGGTAGTAATCCGCCATTTTCTCAAACACATCGAGTCAAATCAGCTGTTATTTTCCGTTTTTTCGACTGTTTTCCGTACCTTGGAAACATCATGCCTCGTCGGTGTGTTGTCGGAGGGTGTAACATCACCATCAGGGACGGATTCAAGTTAATTTACGTAGAATGTGCATCGATTAGCACGGCATGCTAATCGATGCTAACATGCTATTTAGGCTAGCTGTATGTACATTTGTAGCTATATTTGCATCCAGCCTTCCTCTCCATCCACATTTAATGCCAAACAAACACTTACCAATCGACGGATTTAAGTTGCGCCAGTGTCACAAGATGCGAAAGTCCCGATCGTTTGGTCTGCACATTTTACCGGCGATACTAAGGCAGACATGGCACAGAGATGTATGGATATCCTGCAGATGCATTTCCAACGATAAAGTCAACAAAATCACAAAGGTGACTTTTGTTGATGTTATTGACTTATGTGCTAATCAGACATATTTGGTCGCGGCATGACTGCCAGTTAATCGATGCTAACATGCTATTTAAGCTAGCTGTATATAAATTTGTAGCTATATTTGCATCCAGCGTTTCCCTCCACCCACATTTAACGCCAAACAAACACTTACCAATCGACGGATTTAAGTTGCTCCAGTGTCACAAGATGCAAAAGTCTCGATCGTTTGGTCAGCACATTTTACCGGCGATGCTAAGGCAGACATGGCCGAATAGCGTCAATAGCTATTCGCTCAATAGCTTCAGTTTCTTCTTCAATTTCATTTTCGCTATCTGCCTCCATACTCCAACCATCCATTTCAATACATGCGTAATCTGTTGAATCGCTTAAACCGCTGAAATCTGAGTCTGAATCCGAGCTAATGTC
Source organism: Nerophis ophidion (assembly GCF_033978795.1). Classification (NCBI taxonomy): domain Eukaryota; kingdom Metazoa; phylum Chordata; class Actinopteri; order Syngnathiformes; family Syngnathidae; genus Nerophis; species Nerophis ophidion. The sequence continues at coordinate 47,235,145 of NC_084620.1, read as the reverse complement.
GCTATATCTTGCTGTGCTATCCACCTGGATAGCATGTATATCACTGGATGCCGTCACAGGAAAATGGACGATGGCTTTACAGATAGCGAAAATCCGGCACTTTAAAGCCTTTTTTTCAAGATATTCCACGGTGGGTAAAATTTTGAAAAAAACTTTGAAAATAAAATAAGCCACTGGGAACTGATGTTTATTGGTTTTAACCCTTCTGAAATTGTGATAATGTTCCCCTTTAACAACAACATATCATTTGCAGACTATAATTACTGGTTTCCCAAAAATATATTTAACCCACATAGGTGAAACTTGATCATCTTCCACGGCACACCAGACTGTATATCACGGCTTACTAGTGTGCCGCGGCACAGTGGTTGAAAAACACTGATGTACACTTCGTAAGCACTTTACTGTCGTTGCGACCCTACCGGAAGTGACGACCGTCATATCGATTCACTTCCTCCTCTTGAGCCCTCCTTTTTTAAATTGCTGGATGACACTAGAAACCAACGCTCAACACTAGATTTATTTCTATAAATAAATAAAAAATAAATGATTGAGGGCGAGTATGCAGTCAAAACGCTAAGGTAAGTACTGAAAGTGCGTTTATAGAAAAACAGCTTGATTTGAGAGATGCGTTCCAGTGCCACTATAAATGTAGAATTCCCCACAATTTTGTGTGTTATCGTGGTATTTTTGCAACGTGCCACCGGTTTGCCGAAACACGAATGGTAGTATTTTTGTAACGCACTGAAATCGTGATGTTGGCGGTTTTACTTTGTTCAAAGATACCCGCTCACATGTAGCTGATTAGGACGATTGGCGAGCGTTCGACGGGTCCTTGAATGCAGCCCCTCTAGCGGCCGGAGGCGGTAGTGCAGCCAGGGGCTCCGCGCTGGGACTGGTTCTTTCGCAGCCATTTTCTGTCCAACCAAACCGCGGCCTGAGGACGGCAACCAACCAGGGCTTCATTGCAGGTCGGTGTCTGGCTCCGGCCAATGATTGCTAACCGCTTGCTCGTTAGCTCGAATGGAAATGTCCGCCGCCGTCTGATTAACTTGTCGTAGTTGGCGTGTGTCTGAAGGAGGAAGTCTCTCCCCCGGGCGACACGTTTTCCATGACCGCAAATAAGGCGTTGAGCCGCGGCCACGTTCTTGTCGCGCTGCGGTCGACAAAGAAACGACAGGCCGACGCTTTTCTCCTTCGAGTGTCCGTCAGGGCGATGGGAGCGGCTGGCCCGCGCGGGGGTACCTGCCGTAGGTAACAGGCGCCGAATGGCCTCGTCGTTTTCTCGCTGGAATGAAAGAAACATTTTTTTTTTTAAGCTGCTGTCATTGAGTTGTTATTGTTATTATTACACGCTAGCATGCTAGCTAGCATGACTTAGCTAAACGGAGAGCCCTCGTTTTGGCGGCACAATTTCAAATTTGTTATTTGGCAAAAAAAAAAAGATGTATTTTTATTTTTATTCAGTTGGCAGTATTTCAACGTTTTTGTCTGAAAGAGAGCGTACAGTCTTTGTTGACATGCGTCAAAAATGTCCACGATGACGTCATTTCAAGATGCTGCAACCAATGATGTCATAAAAAAAAATAACTACAATTGCGTCTCAGTCAATTAGAGCAGTGGTTCTCAACCTTTTTTAAGTGATGTACCCCCTCTGAACATTTTTGTAATTCAAGTACCTCCTAATCCTGTGTTTCTTAACCAGGGTTCAATCCAACCCTAGGGGTTCGGTTAGTCGACCTCAGGGGTTCGGCCAAGCCTCCATGGGGCCCTAAGCAAAATTTGATTTTGGGGCCCTCTATTTCTGCCAATAATATTGATTGTTGATCATTCACACACTACTACAGTTGTGATCAAAATTATTCAACCCCTACACGATTTTGGTGTTTTAGCAAGTTGGACATTTATTCCATATTTTGTTTATAGTCATATCAAATAAAGATGTGTCAAATAGACAAATACAACTTAAATTGTAACACTGTATTTTACAAAATACCAAAAAAGGAAATTTTTCTTAATATCTCATTGACAAAGTGATTCAACCCCTTAGTTACATGCATCTTTAGTACTTAGTAGAACACCCTTTGGCAGTAATTACATCCTTCAAACGTGATTCATAACCGGACACAAGCTTCTTGCAACGATCTACCGGTATTTTAGCCCATTCCTCTTGGGCAAAGGCCTCCAGTTCATTCATATTCTTGGGCTTGCGTGCTGCAACTGCCTTCTTCAAGTCCCACCACAGGTTTTCTATAGGATTTAGGTCTGGTGACTGTAAAGGCCACTCCAGAGTCTTCCAGCCCTTCTTCTGCAACCATTCTGATGTTGATTTGGAGGTATGCTTGGGATCGTTGTCCTGTTGGAAGGTCCAATGTCTCCCAAGCCTCAGCTTCGTCACTGACTACATGACATATGCAGCTAATATATCCTGGTAGGAAATAGAATTCATAATGCCTTGAACGCGCTGGAGATTCCCGGTACCTGAGGCAGAGAAACAGCCCCAGAGCATGATTGACCCCCCACCATGCTTAACAGTAGGGAAGGTGTTCTTCTCATTGTAAGCTTCATTTTTTCTCCTCCAGACATAACGTTGATTCATAGGCCCAAAGAGTTCCAGTTTTGTCTCATCACTCCATATAACTGTTTCCCAAAACCTTTGGGGTTTGTCCAGATGATTTTTGGCATACTGGAGTCAATTTTTCTTGTGCCTGGCAGTCAGAAATGGGGTCCGCCTAGGAGTTCTGGCATGGAGGCCTTCATCTCGTAGTGCGCGCCTTATTGTCTGGGACGAAACCTGCGTTCCCCCCTCTGCAACTTCCTGTTGTAGTTCCTCAGCTGTTACCCGGGGGTTTTTCACCACTGTACGCTTCAAATTCTGGACAGCAGTTGCACACAGCATCCTCTTTCTACCACGCCCAGGTAGTGTTTCCACTGTGCCTTTAGCTTTAAACGTGCGTATTATGCTCCCAACTGTGTCTGTTGGACTGTGTAATGTCTTTGCTATTTTCTTATATCCATATCCTTTCTTATGAAGAGAAATTACCTCCTCTCTTGACTTCTTTGACCACTCCCTGGACTTCACCATGTTGCAAATACACCATTGGCCATCTACAAGAAGCTGAGCGTCACAGTCTTTTTCAATCAGTTTAATTGTTGCCCGTTATGGTTCTAATCACATCTACAGGTGTTTTCAACACCTGATTGAAAAGACCTTATTCAAAATCTGTTCTTAAGAGTTATGATCTTAAAGGGGTTGAATAATTTTGTCAATGAGATATTAAGAGAAATGACACTGTTTGATATGTTACAAAACATAATGTTGTAATTCAAGTTGCATTTGTCTATTTAATGCATCTTTATTTGATATGACTATAAACAAAATACGGAATAAATGTCCAACTTGCTGAAACACCAAAATTGTGTGGGGGTTGAATAATTTTGATCACAACTGTATAAACTCATTGCGGCTCTGGCAGTGTTGTTTACATTATCCTATTGTCAGCCTGGCATGTCTTTACAAATTACATGTCATTTATAAAGATATTTGGGGTGGCCCAGTTAAGAACATAAATAATACCAATGAATGAACGAATGATGTCCAGAGTGCCACATATGGTTCCTAATCTTAAAATGTAGAAAACATTCAGCTACAAGAGTGGCGTGGGGTTGAACAGTCCAAGTGATAAAGCTTTGTATTTACTGTAAAAGTGTCATCTTGTCTCATAAGTCTTGTACATATTAGTCTTTAATTACTAGTTTATATTTTTAGTTAATTGTTCATATTTAATGTTTACTTTTTACAAAGAGAGCACAGTCTACTGAAGTTAAATTCCATGTGTGTTAAACATAACTGGACAATAAAGCTGATTCTGATTCACTTTATTATTTTGGGTAACAAAAACCTGAAACAGTAATGTGCAAAAATAATTTGTAGTGCAAGAAAAACAATAAAATCACTTAAATATATATAAAAAGGAACAAATTCAATTGTACAACAGTATGTCTTTGATCATTTAGAAATCATCAGTCAGACTCGTACATGCAAAAAATTAAAAATAGGAATTTTTTGTTAATTGCTGGTGGCCGTGGGGCCCTAAACAAGCGCTTAGTTCGCTTATGCCTTCGGCCGAGGTCAAAACCCACCTGACTCTTCGTGTAAATACAAACTTCTCCCTGTTGGTATATTACGGATACGGCAACAGCTGATTGATTTGCAGGTGTGTAATGTGTTGAATTTATGCACTGTCTTAGTTTTGTTGTTTGAACAAGGTGATGTTCATGCACGGTTCATTTTGTGCACCAGTAAACAAAAAAATATGGTAACAATTTAGTATAGGGAACATATTCACCATTAATTAGTTGCTTATTAACATGCAAATTAGTAACATATTGGCTCTTAACTAGTCATTAGGTACTAATTAATGCCTTATTCGGCATGGCCTTATTAGAACCCTAACCCTCTAACCCTGACCCTAATCCAAACTAAATAACTCTAAATTAAGTCTTTATTACTTGGAATATGTTCCCCTAGTGTCCAAATAACTCTAAATTAAGTCTTTGTTACTTAGAATACGTTCCCCATACTAAAGTGTTACCAAAAACATACAACTTTGTCTTGAATTTGAAAATGTTTTATTTTTCACTAAAGAAGGGTTCGGTGAATGCGCGTACAAAACCGGTGGGGTTTGGTACCTCTGACAAGGTTAAGAACCACTGCCCTAATCAGAGCAAAGCATTTTTGGTTGAAAAAAAAGAGATAAAGAAGTAAAATACGTCGTCATGTCATCAGTTTCTGATTTATTAAATTGTATAACAGTGTAGGGCTGGGCGATATTGGCTTTTATTAATATCGCGATATTTTTTATGCGATATTGGGATATACGATATACCGTATTTCCTTGAATTGCCGCCAGGGCGCTAATTAATATAAAACCTCTTCTCACTCCTGCGTTTACCAAAGGTATGCAGTAAAAAATTTGAGTGTGATGTAAGCTTAGACCTTAAATCCTACTGAATAGCTCTTAATCTTTTTCCCTTTATGCGATTTAAAATTACCGGTAATGAAATCAGCTTCCTCCATTTTGAAAATGATGACAGGGGAAGTGTCAGTCGTGACGTCACGAGTTTGACCAGGCCCTAATACTAAGCATGCGCTAATTATTTTGGGAAGCGAGTTTGACCCGGCAGTAATTCAAGGCAGGCGCATACTATATGCCCTGCGGCAATTCAAGGAAATACGGTATATTACGATATTTCGCCTTGGCCTTAAATGAACACTTTATGCATATAATCACAGCAGTATGATGATTCTATGTGTCTACATTAAAACATTTTTCTTCATACTGGATTAATATATGCTACTTTTAAACTTTCATGCGGAGAGGGAAATCACAACTAAGTCAATTGACTAAAACGGTATTTATTAAATACATTTCATTCTCACGGGTGAATTTTTAAATGAAAGAACAAATTAATAGTGTTGCTACCTTTTTGTAGTAACACTTCTGCTGCATACTTTGCATATTGCTGTTGCCTGCTGATAATCTTCCCACTTGAAGCCAAACCACCGCCAGATGATGGATCCCCTGCTCTTTATTTTGGGCATTTATTGTTCTTCCACCATTTGTGATCAGTTTCGCACCTTCTCTCTCTTGTATTGTCACAAGCGCCACTCCGGTCTGCTGGTACGACCTGCCTCAGCTAACGTTAGCCATGGTGCTACTTCTCTGGTCGGCGAGAGCGTATGACGCTAGACGCGCGACAGTATGTGACGAATGTAAGAAGGCGGGCTTTTTTATAGTCTCTGTAAGAATGAGAGATGAGGAGGAGTGAGAAACGCCTGTATTTTAATGCCCTCAGCTAAAAGCAACTGTGAGAACATATAATCGAATATTACAATATAGTCATTTTCTATATATCGCACAGAGATATATTGTTTATATCTCTGTGCCAGCCCTACAAAAGTGCAAAATATTGCTCATTTGTAGTGGTCTTTCTTAAACTATTTGGTAAAAAAAAAAAAAATCAAAAATATTTGATAAACAAGTGATTCAATTATAAATACAGATTACTACACATAGAAGTAATCATCAACTTAAAGTGCCCTCTTTGGGGATTGTATTAGAGATCCATCTGGATTCATGAACTTAATTCTAAACATTTCTTCACAAAAAAGGAGTCTTTTACATCGATATAGACAGGAGGACAGAGTGTAGGTACAAGGAACATCAGAGGGTCAAATGTGCGAGAAAATGAGAGCAGACCGTGTTGACAAACAACGTTGCAACCTTGTGTGGGAACCGCACGTGCAGAAACACAAAAGAAGAATCCCTGCGGGATGCAGAAACTGGCAGAGAAATGTTTCGTGTAACGTTCATATTGTTGTTACTCAGCCAGCGTTTGTGGGTCTGACGGACCCCTTGCATTTTGTGGCTTTTAATCAAACACTTTTATGTTAAAATACTGAACAGATGTTTACCTTATCACAATAAACATAAGGTTGGCTGAGTGACAACAATATGAGCATTACAAAAGGGTTAAATTAATACAGTATGTGCAGCTCATTGTTTATTTGGCCCCAGGTTATCCAGGGTAAATCCCACCTAACCTTATCCGTGTCCGAACACAACAATGCCACCGTTTAAGACCCCCTCACTCCCTCCGTCCGCCGGCGCAATGCGACCTAGTACGCATGTACTGAAAATGCACACGTCATAGTCATGGGGGGGGGGGACGCAGCTCGGTTGGTAGAGTCAAGTCGTGCCAGCGACTTGACGGTTCCAGGTTCGATCCCCGCTGTCGTTGAGTCCTTGGTCAAGATAGTTTGCCCACCTGCCCCCAGTGCCACCCACAGTGGTTGAAATGCAACTTAGATATTGGGTTTCACTATGTAAAGCGCTTTGAGTCACTAGAGAAAAGCGCTATATAAATACAATTCACTTCACTTCACCTCCAGTGTTGCTTTGTGTGCATGTTCTTAAATGTAACTCATCTGAACAATATCCAACTATAGTTTAACATGTAATAACGAATTCGAAATCGTAGTTTTCTATTTTTTTATTTAATAAATTATAGGTGTAATTATTTCAGTATAAAAGTGTACAAAGTTATTTGCTTTGGTCATTAAATGATGATAATCGTGGGCCAGGCCAGACATACATTACGTATTCAACGCTTAAATCTCTAGAGTCTACATCAACTTCAGATCTATCCATCCATTTATGTGTTTTATTTGTTTGTTTCGTTTTCTGCCCTTTTTGTTAAAGAAAACAGAGGCAGTATTTGTGATTGATAACACTTTTGGCAGATCAAAATTTAAGAAATTGTACCGGAAAGTTTATTACTCTGAAGACGACCAATAAAAACGCAATAAACGGAAGGGGAAATTTGACCCGTCAAATATGAGCAAAACAAAACACAGATGGAAAGCAATAATTGCTAAAAAAAACAAACAAACAAGCAAACTGGAGTTTTGACCCAGAGAAAGCAGGGTCAGTAAAAAATAATTTAAAATCTGCGTCCTGGAGACGCGTGGACTTCCGGAAATGCGCGCCCTTTCTGAGTTCAATGCACAAAAAGTGCATTAACGCCAACCATGGATTTACGAGAAACCGGACCGGTCTTGTAAAGATGACCGCAGTGATATAAATGTCATTTGTCTGTGATAAATATGAAGTTTGATCCTGAAATGTAAACCACTGCCATACCATTTTTAGCACTAACCTCTTCCATGCAATGTCAAAGGGGCTCAGGATTTTAGTTGTGGCCGTTTTTGGTCAATCAGACTTTCAAAATGTCATATGACTTCCACAATATTTACCCCATTTTTAAAAGGTTAGTATGGGGCGGGGGTCGGCAACCCAGAACGTTGAAAGAAAAACAAAAAAAAAACAACTCTGTCTAGCCGCAAAAAATGAAAAGCCGTATATACTGTAAGTGTTATAATGAAGGTTTTTACATTAGCTACAATAGCTTACTAACAAAATGACTGTCGCAAATCTTCCCTGACAGAAATGTTGAAATTTAGTTTACACATTTTTACAACATGAGAAACCATTAGTCAATTAGAGGCTACTCAAGGTGAGGTAACTCCTGGAAATTACTGGCATTTAATGGGCCAAAGGTATAGATGTGTGTGTCCAAGTTAAAGGAAACGGCAGGCAGTCTTCTTTTAATAGATTTATTACAATCTTTGGCAAGCTAGGTAATGTTTGCTGTGGTCTGGAACAACATGGCACACAAACAACTATCTGAAATGCAGCTATTATTACATACAGATAATATGTCATGAGACATGAAATACTAAATGATATATATTAAAGGATATTAAATGAGCTCAAATATACCTATAAACTGAGGCATAATGATGCAATATGTACATACAGCTAGCCTAAATAGCGTGTTAGCATTGATATGCCTGATTAGCAGTTTAACAAATCAATAACATCAACGAAGCGCACCTTTGTGCAATCCCGCACAGTGTAAAATGTTTGGTGGACAGAATCGATACGCACGATGTTGTGTCAAAACGCGCATACCATGTGCATAAGCAGAAACATTGACGCTACTCATGAGCGCAACGTTTAGTCAGCACTGCGGCCAATACACACGTTTGATTCATCGAAGTATTTTAATTCATATTTATACTGAAAATGTAATTCCATTGTACTTTTTAAATGCATACAATCAAACATGTTACCAAAAGTACCACAAACTCTTGGCTAAATAGTTGTGTTCCACTTTTTAAAAACACAAAACCTGGATTAAAAGTAACTATTTCCCTTGAAATATTCTGTTTACTATTGGACCTAACCCAAACCAGTCACATGACTGGAAAGCCCCAGCAACAGTTTGTCATCCAAGTGGTAATTAGACGCTAAATTAGATACAGCTATGTTGTGTGTGTCTTTAACTGAAGATGTGTGACGATTTCTTCTCCCAGATGGACGGGGACGGTTCCACTACCGACGCCTCCCAGTTGGGCATCGCTGGGGAGTACATACCATCCACACACTACGTGCTCCAGCAAGATGGTGATGGTATGCTCTGGCTTTTGTTTTTTTTACTATCTTGAAATAACGAAGAGCGCGCACATGAGATATTGCATTACTACAAAACCTCTCATCTCTTTATGGTTCTTTGTAGCCATAAAAGGGAAATACTGACATCTGGTGGCTGATTGTTACTCCTACACCACTAGATATACAGTCAGAGGAGAACAAAAATCAGATGCACCCATACCAAGCCCTAAAAATAATACTTTAACTCCTTTAATATGCCTTTAAGCTATTTAACAAATTTAAAATGACTTTTTCCACTTTCAGGAACAATTACAGGCATGGTATATTCAACTTTGTACTTGAATAAATGCAGTAAAAACATCTTATTTTGTCAAAGCATCTTCCTGCCAGAGAATGTTGTGTGAATTGATTTGGAAACAGCACCCTCTGCTGGGATTATAGCTGCAGCACTCTTTCACCTGCAGATGATACAATTAAACCACTTCCTGTTTAAATTACCTTTTAAAAAAACACATTTAAAACCTCTAAAGCAGGGTCCACCAACGCGGTGCCCGCTGGCAACAGGTAGCCCGTAAGGACCAGATGAGTAGCCTGCTGGCCTGTTCTAAAAATAGCAGCACTTACCAGTGAGCTGCCTCTATTTTTTAAATTGTATTTATTTATTTTATTTATTTATTTAACAAATTGGTCTCGCTTTGCTCGACATTTGTAATTCTAAGAGAGACAAAACTCAAATACAATTTGAAAATCAAAGAAAATATTTTAAAGACTTGGTCTTCACTTGTTTAAATAAATTCTTTTTTTTTTTTACTTTGCTTCTTATAACTTTCAGAAAGACAATTTTAGAGAAAAAATACAACCTTAAAAATGATTTTAGGATTTTTAAACACATACCTTTTTACCTTTTAAATTCCTTCCTCTTCTTTCCTGACAATTTAAATCAATGTTCAAGTAAATTAATTTTTTTTATTGTAAAGAATAATAAATACATTTTAATTTAATTCTTGATTTTAGCTTCTGTTTTTTTGACGAAGAATATTTGTGAAATATTTCTTCAAACTTTTTATGATTAAAATTGGAAAAAAAAATTCTGGCAAATTAAGAAAATCTTTAGAATCAAATTTAAATCTTATTTCAAAGTCTTTTAAATTTCTTTTAAAATTTTTGTTCTGGAAAATCTAAAAGAAATAATGATTTGTCTTTGTTAGAAATATAGATTGGTCGAATTTGTTATATATTCTAACAAAATGCAGATTGGATTTTAACCTATTTAAAACATGTCATCAAAATTCTAAAATTTATCTTAATCAGGAAAAAATACTAATGATGTTCCATAAATTGTATTTTTTTATTTTTTTCAAAAAGATTCGAATTAGCTAGTTTTTCTCTTCTTTTTTTCGGTTGAATTTTGAATTTCAAAGAGTCGAAATTGAAGATAAATTATGTTTCAAAATTTAATTTAAATGTTTTTCCTGTTTTCTCCTCTTAAACGATTCAATTAAGTGTTTTTTTCATCATTTATTCTCTACAAAAAACCTTCCGTAAAAGGAAAAAAGATAAACGACGGAATGACAGACAGAAATACCCATTTTTATATATATATTAGGTAAATTGAGCAAATTGGCTATTTCTGGCAATTTATTTAGGTGTGTATCAAACTGGTAGCCCTTCGCATTAATCAGAACCCAAGAATTAGCTCTTGGTTTCAAAAAAGTTGGTGCCCCCTGCTCTAAAGGCTTAGTGGCCACATGCGTGGACAGCACCTTTTAACTCAGATTTCCAAAATTGTGTACACTACTGGATTGGGTTTTATGGCCGCTTATGTGGACACTTATACTGCCATCTGGTGGTTTCAGAAGCGCATAACATAAATGGAATTTGGGGGAAAAAAAGTGTAAAAATAAGAATTAGCATGTCACTAAATATGAAGTACACGTTTGTTACTTACGGATTAAGTACATCATATGAAATGATGATTCTTAGTTTTTATTCTAATTAGGGTCCAATAAGCCCAAATAGCAAACAGAAATAAAAAAATAAGCATGTAAACAAACAGCTTGGGCCTTAAGAGGTAAAAGGGGAACTATTCTAAATGTTGCTCATCATTCACAAGTCGTATGTGAGACAAGAACACATATGTATTGTTATTATTATTTTGTTGAATTGTTCTACGTGGCTAGCAATGGTGTTAATGGCTGTAATCCATTCTGCCTCAAAAGTCCTTTTAAAAACATCCAAAAACGTGCCAACAATACTCCACATATATGTGGTGAACGGAATACTAACAAGTATTAGCGATTTTATTATCAGTGCTCATGCAGAGGAACTACTTTTAGTTGTGCCGTGATCACAGAGAGCTAACTAGGTTATGCTGTTATATAGACATGTTGAGCTGCTGCACTGCCTCTGAGTTGGTGAAAGTTAATTCTACATTCTAAATCATGCCTCTCACCTGGATAATAGAGTACAGTAGGCGCTTATTTTTAACTCTTCGTGAGGATTATAATTAATTGATCATGTTAAGGGGAAGAAATAAACATCCCATCAGGCCTTATTACAATGAGAGCAGACTTTGTACAGTAAGTGATTGTTTTATTATGTCTTTTGTGTCTCTCTAAGTCTGCTATGATTAGTAGTGTTGTTGTTGAAGGGAAAGTGAACATTGGGACGTGTCTGTGAAATTAATCATACATCGTGGCACGCTGTATGCTTGAAATGATTAAAAATACATATCACATGTTAACATGAATGTTAGTACATTAAATATATACATACAGTATGTATATAAAACTTTGATTGAGGGTTTTTGAGTCCTTTAAATAAATGCTACACTGCAAAAATTTAAATCTAAGATTGAATAGTTCAAATAAGGGTGATATTTGCTTATTTTCTCTCTTAAGAATTCTTCTCACTAAGCAGATTTTATGTTAGTGTTTTACTTGCTTCAAGTGCTTTGGTCCTAAATTATCTCTTACAGCTTGAGTAAAACATACTTGAAACTAGTATATCAACTGTTACAAAGCTGTGTTGTCAGCACTCACAAGTCCAACATGATTTTTGATAAAATTGTGTCTCATAATTAAAACAGATGGCAGCCGAATGGACTTTGCTGTTTTATTTTCATTGACACAATAGAAAACACACACTCATAGTATACTCATATGGTACAGTACAGTAAACTGACAGTTAATATTTAAATATCTAACATGTGACATTTCCAACAATTTTGAACAGAAATAGTTCATGCACATTCCGATAAATTATTCAAAATGACTATTAAAAAAAAAATTGGCCGGGGGCCTGGCTGTATATGCGCACTAATTGACTGAAAGAGCACACATGTGGCGCGGTGATGTCATGTTGTCGATGGAAAAATGCATTTTTAGGCCATATGATTTGCCTGGGAGAACCCGAGAGTAACAAGCGGTTGCCTTGTTGCCTTTCCATTAAGAACAATAAATTAGTTTTTAGTATAAGTTTGCTGGTTTGAAGAAATGTAATGCCGAGCACATATCATTATGTCAATATAATGACACTAGCATTTACTTAATATAACAATATTTTTCAACATATTGGTCAAAAAGGGCTCTTTTTTTTCTACCAAGAAAAGTGCACTTTTATTAGTGAGAATATACTTATTTTAAGGTATTTTGGGGTCCTTCAAGGTTAGCTAATGTGACTTGTTTTGACAAGCCAAATGTTCTTGTTCCATTGGCAGATAATTTTGCTTAGTTCAAATTAAATACCCCTAATTTTTGTATTTTTCTTGTTTTTGAACACTGACTTTTTGCAGTGTAGCACAGGTCAGCTAACGATGAAGCTAATGGTAGTCGCTCTGCCTATAAAGTGCTCTAAAAACAAACAAAAAACCTTCATCATTGTTTTACATATAGACTGTAAGTATATATGTAATCTAATAACATGTAATATATACATATTTTGATCATTTTAAGCATACAGCAGTGTATAAATGTCACAAACTCATCACAGTGTTCACTTTTCTTACAACAACACTACTATTCATGGCAGACTTGATGAGAGACAACAAACATAATAAAACAATCACTTAGTGTACAATGTCTGCTGACTGGGAGAAAGACTAATGGCATGTTTTTTTTATATATACCCGTTTAATGGACAATTCATCATCATCCTCAAAAAGGGTTTAAAAAAAAAAATCTTCACAATCTAAGTTGGGAGACAGCGTGGCTCGGATGGGAGAGCGGCCGTGCCAGCAACCTGAGGGTTCTGAGTTCGATCCCCGCCTTCCACCATCCTAGTCACGTCCCGTTGTGTCCTTGGGCAACACAATTCACCCTTGCTCCTGATGGGTTGGGGTTAGGGCCATCAGTGTGTGTAAATGTGGAAGTAATATCAAAGCACTTTGAGTACCTTGAAAGTAGAAAACCGCTATGCAAGTATTTACCGTTTTAAAAATTTAAATCAATCAGTGTTTATTTATATAGCCCTAAATCACAAGTGTCTCAAAGGGCTGCACAAACCACAACAACATCCACGGTAGAACCCACATAAGGGCAAGGAAAAACTCACCCCAGTGGGACGTCGGGGACAGTGACAATGATGACTATGAGAAACCTTGGATAAGGGCCGCATATGTGGGCAACCCCCCTTCCCCCTTCTTAGGGGACCAAAACCAATGGATGTCTAACATGATATTGTGAAAGTCCAAACCATAGTGGATCTAACATAACGGTGAGAGTCCAGTCCAAAGTGGATCCAATATGGTAGCGAGAGTCCCGTCCAAAGTGGAGCCAGCAGGAAACCATCCCAAGCGGAGGCAGATCAGCAGCGCAGAGATGTCCCCAACCGATACACAGGCGAGCGGTCCATCTCGGGTCCCGACTCTGGACGAGCGGTCCATGCGGCGTGGCGCAGTGGTAGAGTGGGCGTGCGCAACCCGAGGGTCCCTGGTTCAATCCCCACCTAGTACCAACCTCATCATGTCCGTTGTGTCCTGAGCAAGACACTCCTGATGGGTGCTGGTTAGCGCCTTGCATGGCAGCTCCCTCCATCAGTGTGTGAATGTGTGTGTGAATGGGTAAATGTGGAAGTAGTGTCAAAGCGCTTTGAGTACTTTGAAGGTAGAAAAGCGCTATATAAGTACAACCCATTTATCATTTCTTTATCCTGGGTCCCGACTCTGGACAGTCAGTACTTCATCCATGGCCACCGGAAAAGTTGACCAACTTGTGTACAAAACCTTCTACTATCCATGTTAGAGGCATGATTTATAGTCTAGAATTAACTTTCACCAACTCCGAGGCAATGCAACAGCTCAATATGTCAAAATAGCAGCATAAACTGGTTAGCGCTCTGTCATCAATGCGCTGCTAAAAGTAGTTCCTCTGTGTTAACACGTTAAAATAACAATAGCTCTAATACTTGGTAATATTCAGGTAACAACACTTTTTGGATGTTTTTTTTTGGAAGATAATAGTGTACTCTCATTAGCTGATTTGTTATCAATCAATCAATCAATGTTTACTTATATAGCGCTAAATCACGAGTGTCTCAAAGTGCTGCATAAGTCACAACGACATCCTCGGCTCAGATCTCACATCAGGGCAAGAAAAAAACAGTGCAATGGACGTCGAGTGGATCTAGCATAATATAGTGAGAGTCCAGTCCATAGTGGATCTAACATAATAGTGTGAGAGTCCAGTCCATAGTGGATCTAACATAATAGTGTGAGAGTCCAGTCCATAGAGGATCTAACATAATAGTGTGAGAGTCCAGTCCATAGTGGATCTAACATAATAGTGAGAGTCCAGCCCATAGTGGATCGAACATAATAGTGAGAGTCCAGTCCATAGTGGACCTAACATAATATTGTGAGAGTCCAGTCCATAGTGGATCTAACATAATAGTGTGAGAGTCCAGTCCATAGTGGATCTAACATAATAGTGAGAGTCCAGTCCATAGTGGATCTAACATAATAGTGTGAGTCCAGTCCATAGTGGAGCTAACATAATAGTAAGAGTCCAGTCCATAGTGGATCTAACATAATAGTGAGAGTCCAGTCCATAGTGGATCTAACATGATAGTGTGAGAGTCCAGTCCATAGAGGATCTAACATAATAGTGTGAGAGTCCAGTCCATAGTGGATCCAACATAATAGTGAGAGTCCAGCCCATAGTGGATTGAACATAATAGTGAGAGTCCAGTCCATAGTGGATCTAACATAATAGTGTGAGAGTCCAGTCCATAGTGGATCTAACATAATATTGTGAGAGTCCAGTCCATAGTGGATCTAACATAATAGTGTGAGAGTCCAGTCCATAGTGGATCTAACATAATAGTGTGAGAGTCCAGTCCATAGTGGATCTAACATAATAGTGTGAGAGTCCAGTCCATAGTGGATCTAACATAATATTGTGAGAGTCCAGTCCATAGTGGATCGAACATAATAGTGAGAGTCCAGTCCGTAGTGGATCTAACATAATAG
Source organism: Nerophis ophidion (assembly GCF_033978795.1). Lineage (NCBI taxonomy): Eukaryota > Metazoa > Chordata > Actinopteri > Syngnathiformes > Syngnathidae > Nerophis > Nerophis ophidion. The sequence goes on along the minus strand of NC_084620.1, from coordinate 47,219,659 downwards.
TGTGAGAGTCCAGTCCATAGTGGATCTAACATAATAGTGTGAGAGTCCAGTCCATAGTTGATCTAGCATAATATAGTGAGAGTCCAGTCCATAGTGGATCTAACATAATAGTGTGAGAGTCCGGTCCATAGTGGATCTAACATAATAGTGAGAGTCCAGTCCATAGTGGATCTAACATGATAGTGTGAGAGTCCAGTCCATAGAGGATTTAACATAATAGTGTGAGAGTCCAGTCCATAGTGGATCTAACATAATAGTGAGAGTCCAGCCCATAGTGGTTTGAACATAATAGTGAGAGTCCAGTCCATAGTGGACCTAACATAATATTGTGAGAGTCCAGTCTATAGTGGATCTAACATAATATTGTGAGAGTCCAGTCCATAGTGGATCTAACTTAATAGTGTGAGAGTCCAGTCTATAGTGGTTCTAACATAATAGTGAGAGTCCAGTCCATAGTGGATCTAACATAATAGTGAGAGTCCGGTCCATAGTGGATCTAAGATAATAGTGAGAGTCCAATCCATAGTGGATCAAATATAATAGTGAGAGTCCAGTCCATAGCGGATCTAACATAATAGTGGGAGTCCAGTCCATAGTGGATCTAACATAATATAGTGTGAGAGTCCAGTCCATAGTGGATCTAACATAATAGTGAGAGTCCAGTCCATAGTGGATCTAACATAATAGTGAGAGTCCAGTCCATAGTGGATCGAACATATAGTAAGAGTCCAGTCCATAGTGGATCCAGCATAATAGTGTGACAGTCCAGTCCTAGTGGATCTAAGATAATAGTGAGAGTCAAATCCATAGTGTATCAAATATAATAGTGAGAGTCCAGTCCATAGCGGATCTAACATAATAGTGGGAGAGTCCAGTCCATAGTGGATCTAACATAATATTGTAAGAGTCTAGTCCATAGTGGGGCCAGCAGGAGATCATCTTGAGCAGAGACAGGTCAGCAGCGCAGAGACATCCCCAATTGATGCACGGATGAGTGGTCCATCCTGGTTCTACAGACTTTGGACAGCTAGTGCCTCATCTATGACCCCCTTTTTCTTGCCCTGGTTTGGAATCTGAGCCCAGGATGTCATTGTGGCTTGCGCAATCCTTGGAGACATTTGTGATTAAGGGCTATAAAGAACTCAACTTTGTCTGATTATTTGATTGATGGCAACCGTGACTTTGCAAAACCTTAAAACAGTCCGTGGTTATCCAACTGTTAGGCTGGGCCCGCTCTTCGTTACACTTTTTATTTTTTTTTTATTTTTTTTTACTAATGCATTTTATATGATATATATTTAGTAGAAGCACGAAAATGAATACATGTACTGTATATTCACACTATATGACTGTTTTCCCAGACGATGCTGACGATGGTATGAACGACCATGAGGAAGGGGGCTCAAAGGACAACTACAGGGAGCAGGACATCTATCTCCCCATCGCTAATGTGGCTCGCATCATGAAGAACGCTGTCCCACAAACCGGAAAGGTTTGTCAGTCCCGTAGACAAGTCTTCCACAGGCTCAGCAAGCATTGGCCTGTTTGCCCGCAGATCGCCAAAGACGCCAAGGAGTGCGTGCAGGAGTGCGTGAGCGAGTTCATCAGCTTCATCACCAGCGAGGCCAGCGAGCGCTGCCACCAGGAGAAGCGCAAGACCATCAACGGCGAGGACATCCTGTTCGCCATGTCCACGCTGGGCTTCGACATGTACGTGGAGCCACTCAAGCTCTACCTGCAGAAGTTCCGAGAGGTGAGCTGGCAAAAGCCGTAACGCACATTCTCCCTTCTAGAAAGAAACTACCGCCTCGTTTATAATACATGTTATTGTAATTCACCCAGGCTGCCACTAGGTGGAGCAGCATGACAGCAATTGTGCTTTTTGTGATGTCATTATGTCCTGGCAAGATGTCCTATGGCAGGGCTGCTTAAAGGCCTACTAAAATGAGATTTTCTTATTTAAACGGGGATAGCAGGTCCATTCTATGTGTCATACTTGATCATTTCGCGATATTGCCATATTTTTGCTGAAAGGATTTAGTAGCGAACATCCACGATAAAGTTCGCAACTTTAGGTGCTAAGAGAAAAGCCCTGCCTCTACCGGAAGTCGCAGACGATGACGTCACCCGTGTGATGGCTTCTCACATGTTCACATTGTTTTTAATGGGAGCCTCCAACAAAAAGCGCTATTCGGACCGAGAAAACGGCAATTTCCCCATTAATTTGAGCGAGGATGAAAGATTCGTGTTTGAGGATATTGATAGCGATGGACTAGAAAAAAAAAAAAAAGTTAAAAAATAAAAAAACACGATTGCATTGGGACAGATTCCGATGTTTTTAGACACATTTACTAGGTTAATTATGGGAAATCCTTTTTCTTTCTATTGTGTTGCTAGTATTTTAGTGAATTAAATAGTACCTGATAGTCGGAAGAGTGTCTCCATGGGTGTCTTGACGCGCAGTGTCTCAGGGGAGTCGACGGCAGCTATGGCACAAGGTGCGCTTGTTTGATCTTTGTGAGAAAGAGAGACAAGAAAGAGTGAGACAAGCATGTAGTGTAATGCCCGCAGCTAAAAGCAACTACGTGAGAACGTATACGCGAATATTACAATAAAGTAATTTTCTATATCGCACAGAGACAAACCCGCGATATATCGTGTATATCAGGGGTCACCAACCTTTTTGAAACCAAGAGCTACTTCTTGGGTACTGATTAATGCAAAGGGCTACCAGTTTGATTCACACTTAAAAAAATTGCCAGAAATAGCTAATTTGCTCTATTTACCTTTAATAAATAAATCTATATATATCAAAAAATGGGTATTTCTGTCTGTTATTCCGTCATACATTTTTTTTCCTTTTACGGAAGGTTTTTTTTGTAGAGAATAAATGATGAAAAAACATTCAGTTGAACGGTTTAAAAGAGGAGGAAACAGGGAAAAAATTACAATTAAATTTTGAAACAGAGTTTATCTTCAATTTCGACTCTTTAAAATTCAAAATTCAATCGAAAAAAAGAAGAGAAAAACAAAGTAATCCGAATCTTTTTTTAAAAATTAAAAAAATAATTTATGGAACATCATTAGTAATTTTTCCTGATTAAGATTAATTTTAGAATTTTGATGACATGTTTTAAGTTGGTTAAAGTCCAATCTGCACTTTGTTAGAATATATAACAAATTGGACCAACCTATATTTCTAACAAAGACAAATCATTATTTCTTCGAGATTTTCCAGAACAAAAATTTTAAAATAAATTTAAAAGACTTTGAAATAAGATTTTAATTTGATTCTACTGATTTTCTTGATTTGACAGAATATTTTTCTTTAATTCTAATCATAATAAGTTTGAATAAATATTTCACAAATATTCTTCGTCGAAAAAACAGAAGCTAAAATGAAGAATTAAATTAAAATGTATTTATTATTCTTTACAATAAATTTACTTGAACATTGATTTAAATTGTCAGGAAAGAAGAAGGAATTTAAAAGGTAAAAAGGTATATGTGTTTAAAAATCCTAAAATAACTTTTAAGGTTGTATTTTTTCTCTAAAATTGTCTTTCTGAAAGTTATAAGAAGCAAAGTAAAAAAATAAATACATTTATTTAAACAAGTGAAGACCAAGTCTTTAAAATATTTTCTAGGATTTTCAAATTCTATTTGAGTTTTGTCTCTCAGAATTAAAAATGTCAAGCAAAGCGAGACCAGCTTGTTAGTAAATAAATAAAATAAAATAAATAGAGACAGCTCACTGGTAAGTGCTGCTATTTGAGCTATATTTAGAACAGGCCAGCGGGCGACTCATTTGGTCCTTACGGGCACCGCGTTGGTGACCCCTGGTGTATATCGATATATCGCCCAGCCCTAATGAGAACGTACACTCGAATACACACGATATAGTCATTTTCTGCTTCGCACAGAGGCTAAACCCGCGATATATCGAGTATACTCCATATATCGCCCAGCCCTACATGGACGTTAGTTCCAGACTTCTTCTGTTTGTTTGATATTGTCATGGCTGCCACAAGTGGTGGAAAAGGGAATTACAAGTGAGAAACCCATACAGTATTTATTGGTGGCTCGGCAATGTTAAGAAACACTGTCTTACGGGATGCGTGGTGGTCATCTACAGCCGTTCATTCCAGGGCATCTTTCTAGAAGGCAGGAAATCTGTATTCTCCCTGCACAGTAGCATAATATGCTACAATAATAATGCCGTATTATTTCCCTTACTAGGCAATGAAAGGGGAAAAAGGGATGCCTGTGACGGACGGCCTTGGAGAGGAGCTCACAGACGACGGCTTCAGTGAGTTGCTCTTGTACCGTGTGCCTGGGTCTTGCACCGTATGCCTGGGTCTGGCACTATACGCCTCGGCCTCGCACTATATGTGCCCTGGAAGCACACAAGGTCTAAAAACTGTCCTCCCCTCTGCAGCTAACCCTCTTCCTGCAGGAATTATTACTGCCGATGGCCAGCAGCAGAACGTCATGGTGTACACCACCTCATACCAACAGGTACATAACATGGCCATGTTTTATTCATGATGTGTGAGGAAGTGCAAATGTGTCTCTGACAAGTGTTTTCTAAGCACAAACAATGTATTTGTAAACTGCTCGGTCAGCATTAATACGCTCCCATTAATACACTTTAAAGCGCAACTACACTAAGAGGTTGCCTACAGCCACATGTGTCAATGCTAAATATAGCAGTTCTTTGCCTCCATGGAATTATTAAATATGTTAATGGAAGCTTGTTTGTAAAATTATTAACTATCTTAATAGGAACATGTATGTCAAGTTATGAAATATTTTAATGACGTATATATGTCCTGTTATGAAATGTGTTAATGTCAAGTTATGAAATATGTTTATGGTGTATATATGTCAAGTTATGAAATATGTTTATGGTGTATATATGTCAAGTTATGAAATATGTTAATGACATTTATATCTAAAAATATGAAATATGTTAATGATGTATATATATCCAGTTATAAAATATGTTAATTATGTACATATGTTATGTAATATGTTAATTATGCATATATGTCCAGTTATGAAATATGTTAGACGTATATATAACAAATTATAAAAATATGTTGATGAAAAGTTATGAAATATGTTAATGGTGTATATATGTACATTTATGAAATAAATTAATGACATTTATATGTCAAGATATAAAACAATGGTAATGGCGTATACATGTGAAGTTATGAAATATGTTAATGACATATATATGTAAAAATATGAAAATATGTTGATGTATATATGTGAAGTTATGAAATATGTTAATGACATATATATGTAAACAAGATGAAATATGTTAATGATGTATAAATGTCAAGTTATGAAATATGTTAATTATATATATATATATATATATATATATATATATATATACACACACACAAGGTTTCTCATAGTAATCATTGTCGACATCCCACTGGGGTGAGTTTTTCCTTGCCCTTATGTGACTCTACCGAGGATGTCGTTGTGGTTTCTGCAGCCCTTTGAGACACTTGTGATTTAGGGCTATATAAATAAACATTGATTGATTGATATATATACATATGTCAAGTTATGAAATGTTAATGTTGTATATATGTCCAGTTATGACATATGTTAATTATATATATATATATATGTATGTGTGTGTGTGTGTCAAGTTATGAAATATGTTACACGTATATATGTCAAGTTATAAAAATATGTTAAAGACAAGTTATGAAATATGTTAATAATGTAAATATGTCTAGTTATGAACTGTAAATTGTGTATTTATGTCAAGTTGATGAATATGTTAATGATGTATATATGTCCAGTTATGAACTATGTTAATGGTGTATATACTGTATGACAAGTTATGAAATATGTTAATGTTGTATATATGTCCAGTAATGAAATATGTTAATGACATATATTTGTCAAGTTATGAAATATGTTAATGATGTATATTTGTCAATTTAGAAATATGGTAATGGTGTATATACAGTATGTCAAATTAGAAATATGTTAATGATAATGTTTATGTCAAGTTATGAAATATGTTAATGACGTTTATGTCAAGTTACGAAATATGTTAATGATGTATATATGACAAGTTATAAAATATGTTAATGGTGCATTTATGTCCAGTAATGGAATATGTCAATGACGTTTGGCAAGTTATGAAATATGTTAACGTTTATGTCAAGTTATGAAATATGTTTATAATTTATATATGACAAGTTAGGAAATATGTAAACGGTCTGTATATGTCCAGTAATGAAATATGTTAGTGACGTTTATGTCAAGTTATGAAATATGTTAGTGATGTATATAATATGTCAATTTAAGAAATATGTTAATGCCGTTTATGTCAAGTTATGAAATATGTTAATGATGTATATAATATGTCAATTTAAGAAATATGTTAATGACTTTTATGTCAAGTTATGAAATATGTTAATGATGTATATATGGCAAGTTGTAAAATATGTTAATGGGGTAATTATGTCCAGTAATGAAATATGTTAATGACGTTTATGTCAAATTATGAAATATGTTAATGATGTATGTATGGCAATTTATAAAATATGTCAATGATGTATATATGTCAATTTAAGAAATATGTTAATGTTTATGTCAAGTTATGAAATATGTTAACGATGTATATATGACAAGTTATGAAATATTTTAACGACGTTTATGTAAAGTTATGAAATATGATAATGTATATATGACAAGTTATTATATATGTTAATTATGTATATATGACAAGTTATGAGATATTTTTGTGTATATATGTCCAGTTATGAAATATGTTAATTATGTATATATGTCAATCTAAGAAATGTGTTGTTTACGTCAAGTTATGAAATGTTAATGTATATCTGACAAGTTATGAAATATGTTAATGTATACATGACAAGTTATGAAATATGTTAATGGTGTATATAAGTCCAGTTGTGAAATATGTTAATAATGTATATATGTCAATTTAAGAAATGTGTTATAACTGTTTACGCCAAGTTATGAATTATGTTAATAATGTATATATGACAAGTTTTGAAATATGGTAATAATGTATATATGACAAGTTATGAAATATGTTAACGTTGTATATAAGTCCAGTTCTGAAATACGTTAATGGTGTACATAAGTCCAGTTCTGAAATATGTTAATGGTGTACATAAGTCCAGTTCTGAAATATGTTAATGGTGTATATAAGTCCAGTTCTGAAATATGTAAATGATGTATATAAGTCCAGTTCTGAAATATGTAAATGGTGTATATAAGTCCAGTTCTGAAATATGTTAATGGTGTATATAAGTCCAGTTCTGAAATATGTTAACGGTGTATATAAGTCCAGTTCTGAAATATGTTAATGGTGTACATAAGTCCAGTTCTGAAATATGTTAATGGTGTATATAAGTCCAGTTCTGAAATATGTAAATTATGTATATAAGTCCAGTTCTGAAATATGTTAATGGTGTATATAAGTCCAGTTCTGAAATATGTAAATGGTGTATATAAGTCCAGTTGTGAAATATGTTAATGGTGTATATAAGTCCAGTTCTGAAATATGTTAATGGTGTATATATATGTCAATTTAAGAAATGTGTTAATGACGTTTACGCCAAGTTATGAATTATGTTAATAATGTATATATGACAAGTTCTGAAATATGGTAATAATGTATATATGACAAGTTCTGAAATATGTTAATGGGGTATATAAATCCAGTTGTGAAATATGTTAATGGTGTATATAAGTCCAGTTGTGAAATATGTTAATGGTGTATATAAGTCCAGTTGTGAAATATGTTAATGGTGTATATAAGTCCAGTTGTGAAATATGTTAATGGTGTATATAAGTCCAGTTCTGAAATATGTTCATTGTGTATATAAGTCCAGTTGTGAAATATGTTAATGGTGTATATAAGTCCAGTTGTGAAATATGTTAATGGTGTATATAATTCCCGTTGTGAAATGTTAATGGTGTATATAATTCCCGTTGTGAAATGTGTTAATGGTGTATATAAGTCCAGTTGTGAAATATGTTAATGGTGTATATAAGTCCAGTTGTGAAATATGTTAATGGTGTATATAAGTCCAGTTGTGAAATATGTTAATGGTGTATATAAGTCCAGTTGTGAAATATGTTCACGGTGTATATAAGTCCAGTTCTGAAATATGTTAATGGTGTACATAAGTCCAGTTCTGAAATATGTTAATGGTGTATATAAGTCCAGTTCTGAAATATGTAAATGGTGTATATAAGCCCAGTTCTGAAATATGTTAATGGTGTACATAAGTCCAGTTCTGAAATATGTTAATGGTGTATATAAGTCCAGTTCTGAAATATGTAAATGTTGTATATACATGTAAGTCCAGTTGTGAAATATGTTAATGGTGTATATAAGTCCAGTTCTGAAATATGTTAATGGTGTATATATATGTCAATTTAAGAAATGTGTTAATGACGTTTATGCCAAGTTATGAATTATGTTAATAATGTATATATGACAAGTTCTGAAATATGGTAATAATGTATATATGACAAGTTCTGAAATATGTTAACGTTGTATATAAATCCAGTTGTGAAATATGTTAATGGTGTATATAAGTCCAGTTGTGAAATATGTTAATGGTGTATATAAGTCCAGTTGTGAAATATGTTAATGGTGTACATAATTCCCGTTGTGAAATGTGTTAATGGTGTATATAAGTCCAGTTGTGAAATATGTTAATGGTGTATATAAGTCCAGTTGTGAAATATGTTAATGGTGTATATAAGTCCAGTTGTGAAATATGTTAATGGTGTATATAATTCCCGTTGTGAAATATGTTAATGGGGTATGATTCTGCCTGTGCTGCAGATTCCCAACGTGCAGCAGATCCAGTTCTCCTGACAAGTTTCTCCTCCAGCTGCAACAAGTGGCCTGTGCTCGCCAGGTGATCTCTGACCCTTGAGGCCGTGAGAGGAAAGGTGTGTGGGGAAGGATGGAGGGTGGGGGGGGGGGCGGTGTAGCATCTGCCCCACCTTGATGTACAGACCAATCATGAGCTGTGTTGTAGAAAGTCTAGTTTGTAGTTTATGGTACAAATCATCTCAACCATCTTTCATTTTATTCTTTTTGTGCATCATAATTAATAATGTAATGCCTTTTGCTCTTTTTGGCTTACTTGGAGCCACTTTTCCCCCAATTCCATGATGTTTGTGTGACGCCAGCTCTTTTGTAAATTCTCCACTTGCTCTGTGTCCATGTCATTAAAACAAAAATGTCCACAACAGTTTTATTTATAGCATTAAAATAATCTGTGAAACTTGGGCTGCTGTTTTTTATGCAGATTTAGGGTGCATCTTTCCAACACAGTTATGATGATTTGTGTTTGGAAATTCACTGTGTCCACATGTTGCTAACCTCAAGTGACGAAATCATAACTGCTACCTTTCATTTCTAACTAGTTGCAAACATTAAGGGTTACGGTGAGTCAATGCAAATACAAGTGTGTGATATTCTTCTGATAGTTGTCGTTTTACAAATATTTGATGAAAAATCACAAATGTGTTTGTTTATTTCGTGTACCAATGCCACCCAAATGCCTCCCTCGGGAGGTGTTTAGGGCACGTCTGACGAGTAGGAGGCCACAGGAAGGACCCAGGACACGTTGGGAAGACTTTGTCTTCCGGCTGGCCTGGGAACCCCTCGTCATCCCCCGGGAGGTGTTTGATGAAGTGGCTGGGGAGAAGTAAGTCTGGGCTTCCCTGCTTAGGCTCCTGCCCCCGCGACCCAACTTCGGATAAGCCATACTTGCTTTAAAAAAAAAGATATATGTATATATATATATATATGTGTATATATGTATGTATGTGTGTGTATATATATATATGTGTGTATATATATATATATATGTATGTGTGTATATGTATATATGTGTGTATATGTGTATATGTATATATATATGTAT